>NC_047090.1:14520000-14820000 GCF_902459505.1 Geotrypetes seraphini | reverse complement strand
CATGCAAAAACCAAACTGCCAGCATCGGTTTTCATTCGTGTTTTACAGGTTATTTTAAGACACAAAAGCTGGTTTTGAAACATTTCATCTCTCGCTGCTTAAACTGTTTTCAAAAAGCTAGCCAGCTCTTCTAAACGGTCCTGTTTTACAGTGTGAAAATAGCTTAGCTCAGTTGCTCTCACAGAAGGGCTCGTAGCCTCCATGGCCACCCTTCCCCAAAATCACAAGCAACTTTGTTGGGTTCTGTTTTGTCCCTAAGCTAAGGGTAGGGTTACCAGATTTTCCGTTTGGATCTGAACTCCTTAGACCCGCCTCCAGGCCCGCCCAGTTCCACCCATCTCTGACCTGTCATGCCCCAGTCCTGCCCAATCCCACCCTAGCCCCGCCCCCCCCCCCCGCTCTCATCCGGGAAGGAGATAATATATAGTAAGGCCTTAAGTATGTATCAACCCTGTAGATTAAGTAATTGTTAACAAAAAGAGATAAGATGGAAGATAACTCAATGAATAAATGGAGTGGTTGTTTGTTTAACCACTCCATTTATTCACTGAATTATCTTCCCTCTTAACTCGTCGGGCAGGAGGGCATCCGTGCATGCGCGGATGTCTTCCTGCTCGACGGCAACTTGATAGAAGCTTTTCAAACACCCAGACAAAGTGCCGGGTTTTGAAAAGCCATGCGGGGAAATCCAGACGTCCGGTAACCCTCGCTAAGCCCAAAGGGCTGTAAACAGCGCCTACGTTTTAGGTGGTGCTCGGCACAGTTGTCAATCAACCACCGTTTATAGAATCACGCCTTAGTGGACTTGGGCATTGCTAGGCGACCTAGACATAATTTGATGGTGCCTATGTCGGATGCCTAATGACACCTAACTGAACCACACCTATTCTCCGCCCCCGAACCACACCTACTTTTCCAGATAGGCATCCTTAGGCGTGGTAGGGCATCTCCACTTAGGCATTGCTAGGCGTCCTAAGAGTTTGGCGCCAATCACTTTTTTTTTTTTTTTTAATGATTGGCTGAAAACTGGCATGGTCATTACCACTTCATATACACTACTAGGGAGATAATGAGTAATATTCTGTGATGATTTACTATAAATGTTTTATTATATCACAGCTCTCATTCACAATTTACAAAACATTGCATTAAAAACAAAATTATCCTTGCATATTCTGATTCAGTGTTCGTAACACGCTGGAAACACTCTTGGGGCTAGTATATGTTATTAGCCGTATCTTCCTAATACCCCTGCCACAGTCCAAAAAAATGGCAGGGAAATATCGCTGTAAGAGTCCAGCGGAAAATAAAATCTAGTGCAAAAATGTGCAATTTGTGCAAAAAAGCATTTGGTGCAAGTAGTGCAGTAAAGTGCCAAATATCACATTCCTGTTCCTGTTCCGGTGCCGTTCCCGGTTTAGTTCGCCTAAGCAGACCCCTCCTGAAGAAGAACACGAAACTCGGGTCGGGGGGCCAGGCATTGAACAAATGTGATATTTGGCACTTTACTGCACTACTTGCACCAAATGCTTTTTTGCACAAATTGCACATTTTTGCACTAGATTTTATTTTCCGCTGGACTCTTATAGCGATATTTCCCTGCCATTTTTTGGACTGTGGCAGGGGTATTAGGAAGATACGGCTAATAACATATACTAGCCCCAAGAGTGTTTCCAGCGTGTTACGAACACTGAATCAGAATATGCAAGGATAATTTTGTTTTTAATGCAATGTTTTGTAAATTGTGAATGAAAGCTGTGATATAATAAAACATTTATGGTCATTACCACGCCAAATAAGCCAATAAAAGAAAAAAAAAAAGCTAGGCGCAGATCCTGAACTTAGGCATCGCGAGGAGTGCTTTCCACTCTCAATTCATCATTCACCATAAGGGCCAATATTCAGACCACGGTAGACAGAACCTGGAAATTCAATGCCAGGGCCTTATCCGGTGACCGGCATTGAATTTCTGGTCTATTTTGAGCCGCGTATGACATAGCCAGCTTCGCAACATTCACCTTCTGACTGGCTAAGTCATAGCGGCCAATGAGAGACTTGCTTTTCAGGTGGCTGTATCTAGCAGCTACGTAGCCAATCACTTTACCACTGACTGGCTACATTGCATGATACAACCGGTGGCCGGGCTGGCAGGCCATCTCCCACTGAATATTAGAGGTTAGCTGGCCAGGAGCCATTCTCAGCCAGCTAAAGAGCCACAATTATCAGGCGGCTGGCGCTTTCATCATTCTCATAATAAATATACCTCCCTGGTCCCTGATTCGTTGTGTTTGTCTGCCTGGAATAGATTGTGAGCTCGGCCAAGCAGGGTTCGTCCCTTGCGTGTTTCAGCACAGTGCTGCGTACACCTAGCGCCTGCCGCTGACTGGCCTCCCAAAGATTCAGTGCTACTCACAGTTCTTCCAGGAAGCGGAGGTGGTGCAGGCTGCCGGAGGGCACTTTGGAGATGTTGTTCATGCTGAGATCGCTGCAGAGGAAAGGAGCAGAAAAGTGGCATTCTGTCACTCTGGCATCCGGCTGTTTAAAAGTGCCATATTCATAAAAGCTACTATTAGCGGTTTTGCCTTTTGGACCTTTCAGCATCGTTTCCCCCTCTCTTTCAAATGAAACATGAGGGCAGTAAGTGCACAATAGAGGAATGTACAAAACCCAGTATGTAAATTAAGATCAATGCATAGTCGTCGTCATTTATTTCAAACGGAATTATTTAGCGGCCTGTGTATTAGCTAAAGTATGGGAAGGACCTGGACTTAGCGCATGGCAACTGCCAAAATGACTGTGTGGTGGCTGCAAAGTCTGCCTGGTTTAGGGGGTCGCTGATCCCCCTAAACCAGCGTGCGGCGGGAGATTCCAGGTGTGCCACTGCCTTCAGGATGTGCCTCTTGCCGTGAGGCACGCCCTGTAAACAGTGAGCTGATGCCGGTGCCTTTCCTTTTCCAGCACACCCCCCTCTAGTGGTGGTAATTGGAGGCACAGGGCTGTGGATGGAGGGCATCGCATGTGGGCGTGACATTGCATCGATGTCCACGCCTTTCCGGACGCCCCCCTGCGCTTAGTGTGCCGCAGCTTCAAAAGGTTCGCGGCACACTTCTCTAAACTGAGCAGGAGTCTTCCACTTATAGTCCTGCCAGCGGAGGGCGCCCTCTCACTATCACATTTTCAAAAGTGAGAGGCAGGCAAGCTCTGCAGGACTTCAGGAAACCCTCCTGTCCCTAGTGATGGAAGCAGTGGTGTAAAGGGGCGAGGGAGGGGGGTGGTCTCCCCAGGCGCCGTCTTCCTAAGGGCATAGCACTCCGCCCCCTCCGCTCGTCTCCTTGCCGAGCGCGCCCCTTGCCTTCCCCCGTACCTATTTTAGTTCCCCAGTGCAAGGCTTCTGCCCGCGTCGGCATCGGCGCTCTCTCTGACCTCACTTCCAGGACCCGTGCCTAGAACGTGACATCGTGGGCGAGCCGACACCAACGTGGGCATGCTGCCCATTCCGGAGACGTTAAAGAGGTATGAGGAAAGGGAAGGGGGCGTGCGTGTGGCAGGGGGGATGGGGAAGAGGGCGGGGGAGGTGCCGCTCACCCTTACTGCGCCACACGATGGAAGACGCAATATTGAACGTCGCCTTTCGCTGGCAGCGATACTATTGCAGGACTCCTGCTCAGCTTAGAGGGGATGGGGAAATGGTAGGGACACCCCCCCTAAAGTTAAAAGAGGCACAATTTTATTATCTGGACTTAACTGCCTTGCTGATAGTGCACTTAAGCTACACTGTTTAGGAATGTCAATGGCCCTGTGTTATCTGCTGGATTGAGTTAATGCAGTGTCTTGCAAACTTTGTCACGACGCGGCACATTGAACGTGGCGGCTGCGGCTCGAGGCATCCGGAAGCGCGTAGATGTCGATGCGATGCCATCACGCGCACGCACGAGATCATCACACTGACGTCCGCGCTTGTGGAGGGGGGGGGTGGGAAGGAAAGACGGACGGAGATAAGGAGAGGCGGCTGGCGCCAGTTAGCTACAGAATGTGCCTCGAGCCGCGAGAGACGCATCCTGTAGGTAGGCAGCCGGACGCCTTTCCTCCTCCCCAGCATTGGGTTGCCAGATTTTCCAGTCAGATGCAAGGACTTCTTCCCTGCCTGATGCGATTTGAGGAGGCTTTTCAAAACCCGGACCAAGCGCCAGCTTTTGAAAAGCCAGTCGGACGTGTCCTCAAAAGGAGGACAAGTCTGGGGAAATCCGCACATCTGGTAACCTTACCCTGGCATCTGGCGGCACACCTGAAATCTCTGGCGGCACACAATTTGTGATACACTGAGTTAATGCGTGGTAACCACCTCCACAGTATTACCTGGAAGGTGCAAGCCACACCCATTTTCCTCCCAGTCTCCAGATTCATTGTCTATGTAAGTGTGTGTGCATGGTCCCTCTAGAAACAAGCGAGTGCTTTCATGTACCTACTATATACAGTGTACATGGAATTACAAAGTGTGTGTCATAGCTCAGTCACAATTGATATATTTTAAGAAAATCGGCATCTTTCTGCGTAACGCTATTACCACCGTTTATCTCAGCCTTAAAACAGCAAAAAAATAAATAGTGGGGGAAGCCATTATTAGTCGCACAGTACATTTGCTCCATGTTTTGATTTTACTTACTCATTAAAACTTTTCAAATTAAATGGCTGCTATTTACCTCTTCCTAGTACCACCATCCACAAAAACGCATTGACTCCACCTCTCGTGTTCCTTTTGCAGATTGTCAGACTGGGTTAAATAGGGGAAATGAGCCATAAAATGAAACCGTAAAGTGATCTTTCTCTCTGGCACACTTCCTGGTGTGCTTCCACAGTAATCCTGGCACATGAAGCCAACTGCCACTTGCATACACCCCCACAAGGATAAAACCAATCTTCACTTTCAGTTTTAGGATAAATGCCATGCAATTAGATCATATTCTTATGCAAAGTTTGCCTTACTAGTCTGTCCACATGGGATGACCAAGGTTGGGATGACAGGCCAGAAGAGAAGTGACAACCCCCTCCGAACAGCTCATGTGATTCCGAACAAGCCAGTTGGAAATGCTCTGGCTCATTCCTTGGCTATTCCTGCTAAACACTGTGGGTCCTTGGGAAGCCTTTTCGGAGAGGACTGGGTAAAACGCAGACCTCATGAAGCCCACGGAGCTTACCCGCAAGCCCATAAACATCTGCTCACCTTGGGGGGTGGGTGGGATCCGGCCGCTTTCTTTTTAAGGTCGTTTGCTTGAGTATTCAGTACCGGCAATTGTGACCACCAACAGAAAAGAAGCCAGCAAAGGTACAAGTTAAAAAGAGGACCTCGCGGACCCCACAGAATTAAAAGCGCATAGCTTTAAAAAGAACGCAGCTGTGACGTTGGGTCCGCAGGGATCCTCCTTTTAACACCCACGGACCTCACAGATCCTTAAACTCCCGTGGACCTCATGGATCCCACTCACCCCCGAGGTGAAGCAGATGTTTAAGGGCGTGTGGCTAAGATCCGCGAGGTCCATGGGCTCTGTGAGGTCCTCGTTTCATCCAGTCCCCTTTCGGAGCTTCACTTGGCTGCAGTACAGGATTTTTTTTTTGTGAGGGAAAGGTAAATTATGTTTGCAGAGTTTCTCCTAAAGATGGCGTGCGTTATCCAGCAGCCTGGCAGAGGGTCAACAACAGCCATGAAATCATGCACTTGTGCCAGATCCTGTCAAGTAGAAGGAAAAAAACCCACACTTCCGAAGCAGTCGCATTTCTAAGCTGTTGATGCTGAATGAAAATAAACCAATATAAGGGCTTGTTCATCTCACAGCAATTGCTTCCCACCATGCCAGCACAAACTTTCATATAACACCATGCAATATCAAGTTTTGGATCTCAGTAAATGCACTTTCCTTCACTTAAGATAACAACATAAGAAGTGCCGCTGCTGGGTCAGACCAGTGGTCCATCGTGCCCAGCAGTCCACTCCCGCGGCGGCTCTTAGGTCAAAGACCAGTGCCCTAACTGAGACTAGCCCTACCTGTGTATGTTCTGGTTCAGCAGGAACTTGTCTAACTTTGTCTTGAATCCCTGAAGGGTGTTTTCCCCTATAACAGACTCTGGAAGAGCATTCCAGTTTTCCACCACTCTGGGTGAAGAACTTCCTTACGTTTGTACGGAATCTATCCCCTTTTAACTTCAGAGAGTGCCCTCTCGTTCTCTCTACCTTGGAGAGGATGAACAACCTGTCTTTATCTACTTTGCCTTGAATCCCTGGAGGGTGTTTTCCCCTATAACAGACTCCGGAAGAGCGTTCCAGTTGTCTACCACTCTCTGGGTGAAGAACTACCTTACATTTGTACGGAATCAATCCCCTTTTAACTTTAGCGAGTGCCCTCTCATTCTCTCTACCTTGGAGAGGGTGAACAACCTGTCCTTATCTACTAAGTCTATTCAGTATCTTGAATGTTTTGATCATGTCCCCTCTTAGTCTCCTCTTTTCAAGTTTTTAATATAACATTTAACTTTAAAGCTTTAAATATATTTAGAGTGGTTCGGATTTAACTTAGCTTTAAGTTGTGTCTGCTTGGGGGTTCACTTCACCGACACGCATGTTTCGCTGTAGCTGTATCAAGGTTAAACACCCCCCCCCCCCCAGGGTTGTCAAAATACCACCTCTTCCCTTCAATAATTCAGCGCAGGGCAGTCGGTATAAATTTTCAGTGGCACTACCTGTCTGTGCTGAGTAATGTCACCAACAGGGGGTGGCGTTTGGGTTTTGCTTATATCTGCATGAGCTGGGAGGGGGAAGAGGGTGGGCATAGGAGAGGGAAGCGGCCGCCACTCCTTAGGTCAAAGGCCTGGTTTCATCAGGACCCGAATTAAGGTGCCAGCACCCAAGAGGGGTGGGAAGATGACGTTTCCCTTCCCAGATATTTGGTGCTGTCAAAATTTAATGCCTTAAGGCTTAGACAGTGGCTTCTATTTTGCCTAGGCTTAAATTCAGGCTTGTTAGAAATTAACAAACCTATTACACACTACTACATCCCCTGATTCATTCCTTCGCAGACAGCTTCTTTGAAATGAGCATTTTTAAAACAAGATTTGCAACACATGGGACCATCTGAAAATCAACGTGCTTCCACCTTGTTAGTCTTTTTGAGTGCATTTAGCTGCAGAAGCGCAAGTTATTCACGAGGATCAACCCCTCCCCCCCATCTCTCTCCTTGACCTTGAAAAGACCTGAGCAGGTCTAAGAGCAAAGCCGTCAAGAGAGTTCCTTTCTTTTAATTTCAGTTTGGTCAAGGCTCCAGCAGAGGGAGCAGGGAGAACAATTAGAGGATAAAGCAAAAGAAAATACCCCCAGCTAAAAAAAAAAAAAAAAACAGTTCACCTAACACACACAAGGAGCTGGCAAAATGCTGAGTTAATCTGCTAAACGCCTCCTGGCTTTTGTTTTAGCTGCATTAAGGTCTGGCATGCCCTGGGTGTCACCGGCTGCATTTGGATTAAGGTCGGGTTTGCAGGCTGCCAGAAAATTGCCCTCATGCCCCCCTCGCTGTAGCCCTCGGTTGCTCATTTGCATGTTGGCAGTGAGCGAAAAATTCACTGGGTGTCAGTCACTAGAGCAGACGAGCTGTGTGTTACCTGGCACAATGGTGGTGTTACAAGGGGCGTGAAAGACTTTCCTACTCTGGTGGTTTTGTTTTTTTTTACATGCCACCTGCATAAATTGTTGAAACAGTTTATCACACAATAAGTTTGACTGGCGCTTATTCTCTGCAGATGGTAGGTGATATTTGACTGTTAGGCATATCACTGACGTATACGTGGAGGGGCGTAATCAAAACATACATCCTATTTGGGCGGATGACGCTGGACGCCCAAAGTCGGCAGTGGGAAAATGCCCATTTTTGAAAAATACGTATAGAAAAAATTTTTCCCCCCGAAAATCGTCTATCTGGATGTGCAGGTTCGTCCAGACCGCCAGGACGCTATGTTTATATCGCATTTTCGACCAAAATTTTGTCACAAGTCCCAAACGCCCAGAGCAAGACCATTTGGATGTAGGAGGGGCCAATCTTGCAATGGGCTGGCCACCTAGACATGGCAACAGAGCAGTAGGGCACCCAAAACACCCTATACCCATCTGTCTTCAACCCAATAGCCCTTAGGGCTGCAGGTGGCACCTATATGGCAGGTGAGTAGGGTTTGGGGGGGCTCACATTTTCCACCATGAATGTAGTGGTTAGTGGCTTATGGGACTTGCTACTCCTCTCTATGGATCAGTAGCCCACCCCCCCAGGCTACTTAAGACACCTGTGTGCAGCTCTATTAGGCTTTCCTATACCATGTGCTGAGGTTCTGGAGACAGATATGTACTTTTTTATTCTGATCTTTGTGAGGGTGTGAGGGGGGGGGGGGTCAGTGAGCCCTGGGGGAGTGTTTGTGGGTCTCTGCAGTGGTTATCTGGATACCTTTATGGCACTTATACCTGGTTTTACATCGTCTAACTCACAACGTTTAAGTTTTGTCCATTCGATTATCCCTACAGGATGACTAAGTCTAGGTTGGCCCCCATCCCGCCCACACACTGCCCCTTTCAGCTCTGGGCACTCAGCGGCATTCAGAGGCTTAAAAAGTCCAGCGAAACATCCAGAAAGTCAGTTGGATTATGGTCTTTTGGGTCGTCAAAGTGCCCACTTGGGCGGGTTTTTAGATATGTTTAAGTTTTATGAGCCCCAAAAGTGTTTTATTTAGACCAGTGTCTCTCAAACTGTGTTCCACGGCACAGTGGTGTGCCCAAAAGAGATTTCAGGTGTGCCACGAGAGATCCCAGAATTTTACTTAACTTTAAAAATTCCCTTCCTAAGTATACACTAGAATGGGTGACATGTACCTCACATACGCAAAAGTCTGTCAACGTTAAGAGCATCCATGTGCTTAAGGATACAACCTCCCAGACACGCATCATTCTTTGATGCGATTGGTCTTGAAAATTAACAGAAAGTAATTTTAGTTTTATTTTTTACGCAGTACTTATCCTAACTTGAGCAACAAAGCAATCAAGGCTTTGTTACTATTTGGATCTTCTTTGGATTTTCAGCTCTGACAGAAATTTAAATTGGAAAAAAAAGAGAACTGCAGATGGTAGATGATGAAATGTGTGCTTAATCGTCAGCTATCGAGCTGCATTTTGAGTTGATTTCCACTCAAAAACAAGCACATCCTTCGCATCGATTAGCAATTCTATTCTGTCTACTTTAGTTTCACCGTTGTTCCAACTACCCTTAATTTTTTGCAATTTTATAATTTCAATTATATTGGGCCGTGAAAAACATTTGCTCCATTTAGTGTGCCAGAGCTAAAAAAGTTTGAGACACTGATTTAGATAGCGATTTGTCGAGTTTTGCATAAGTCAAGGTTTCTTTAACGGGGGATATGAGATAATACACTTAGCGCTCTTTTTACTAAGCTGCGTTAGGGCTTTAACGCAGGGAATAGCGCTACATTGCCGCATGCTAGACCTTAACGCCAGCATTGAGTTGGCGTTAGTTCTAGCCACATAGCGTGTGGTAATTTCCTGCGTGCGCTAAAAACGCTAGCGCACCTTAGTAAAAGGAGCCCTCAGTGCTGCAGTAAAGGGGGAGCGGGGGTGGGGTGGGTTGGGCGCTCCGCCCTGGGCACCATCTCAGCCACCTCTTGCTGTTCCCCTGTGAGTTACTAAAACATGCTACACATCCCTGCTTTATATACTTTATATGGTTTCACTGTTATTTATTTTATGAAGTATAGGATGCATGTTTAATTCAAGATATTCACTCTGTGATAAACTGTGAGTAGAGGATTTAATAGATACAGAGTTATTAAATAAGTACTACTCCCTAGAAAATTGTGTTTGATATAACTCATTTTGGTTTGGACATATTCCTGGAGGAAAAGTCCATAGTCTGTTATTAAGACATGGGGAAGCCTCTGCTTGCCCTGGATCAGTAGCATGGACTGTTGCTACTCTTTGGGATTCTAGAATCTTGTTACTCTTTGGGATTCTAGAATCTTGTTACTCTCTAGGATTCCGGAATCTTGCTATTCTTTGGGATTCTGCATGGAATGTTGCTACTCTTTGGGATTCTAGAATCTTGTTACTCTTTGGGATTCCAGAATCTTGCTACTCTTTGGGATTCCAGAATCTTGCTATTCCTTGGGATTTTGTATGGAATGTTGCTACTCTTTGGGATTCTAGAATCTTGTTACTCTTTGGGATTCCGGAATTTTGCTATTCTTTGGGATTCTGTATGGAATGTTGCTACTCTTTGGGATTCTAGAATCTTGTTACTCTCTAGGATTCCGGAATCTTGCTATTCTTTGGGATTCTGCATGGAATGTTGCTACTCTTTGGGATTCTAGAATCTTGTTACTCTTTGGGATTCCAGAATCTTGCTATTCTTTGGGATTCTGTATGATTGTTGCTACTCCTTGGGTTTTAGCCAGGTACTAGTGATCTGGATTGGCCACCTTGAAAATGGGCTACTGGGCTTGATGGACCATTGGTCTGACCCAGTAAGAAAATTCTTATATTGTCTTCTGGAAGCCATATGGTAACCTCAGCCTTAAGATTTAAGCACGGTTTAGCTAGTACTGAATAAGTGCAGCAGTCTGTCCATCGGTTGGAAATTACTGCACAGATTTGACAGAGAAATTTGGCAAAACTATGATTTAGGTTCGAATCTGTGGAGGTATGAATTTACTGTGGCTTGGGAAGTTGATCTCCATCTCCATGCCCAGCTTGCACTCATAGGAGGAAGGAAAACTCACCTTCATGTCACGATTCTGCCAGTCACTTTCTGACTGGCTCCTATTAAGTTTCCTTGAACATTGAGTGAAATGGTATAGTGGCCACGTTAGTCCACTTTTCAGGATAACACAAGGTAACACCTTATTTCCTTTGTGTTTTTGTTTTATATCTATATACAGTAAAACCTTGGATTGCAAGTAACTTGGTTTGCAGGTGTTTTGCAAGACAAGCAAAACATTTGATTAAATTTTAACTTGATATACAAGCAATATTTTGCAATGCCTATGTTCTTACATACAGTATTTTGTATTAAAGTTTTTGGATTGTGGAACGAATCGTCTGAGTTTCCATTATTTCCTATGGGGAAATGTGCTTTGATATACGAGTGCTTTGGATTACAAGCATGCTTCCGGAACGAATTACGCTCGCAAACCGAGGTTTACATGTATTACGTTGAACATTGATAACTTTCTTTTAAAGTATGTCTTTTGGGGTATTATGTTGGGGGCAAGTTCAAGGTCAATTTATTTAATATACCGCTAATATAAAACCAAGAGGAAAATTTAAGCAATTTACAATTTAAAAAAAAAAAAAAAAATTTGGGTAAAAACAAAACAAACACCAACAAAAGAGTAAGAGCTTTTTTCACTAAGGTGTGCTAGCGGCTTCACACTTTACAATGCCGTGCGCACTAAACGCTAATGCCTCCATAGAGCTTGCGTTAATATTTTTCGTTCAGTAAAAGGAGCCCTAAGTCAAAACGTGAAGAAAGACAATTGAGAACACGGGGAAAGGGGGACTCAGCGGATTACCATAAAAATAAGGTTGGAGAGAGGGATGAAGAATGTGGCGAGGGAGGAAATAAAGAATTCAGTTCTGCCCACAAAACAGAGAGGTAGCCATCAGGAAGAAGTATCTGGCGAAGGACGTAAGAAGACTTGAGGCGGTCCAGAGGAGGGCGACGAAAATGATAGGAGGCTTGCGCTAGAAGACGTATGAGGAGAGACTGGAAGCCCTGAATATGTATACCCTAGAGCAGGGGTGTCCAATGTCGGTCCTCGAGGGCCGCAATCCAGTCGGGTTTTCAGGATTTCCCCAATGAATATGCATTGAAAGCAGTGCATGCAAATAGATCTCATGCATATTCATTGGGGAAATCCTGAAAACCCGACTGGATTGCGGCCCTCGAGGACCGACATTGGACACCCCTGCCCTAGAGGAAAGGAGAGACAGCGGAGATATGATTCAGACGTTCAAATACTTGAAGGGTATTAACGTAGAACAAAATCTTTTCCAGAGAAAGGAAAATGGTAAAACCAGAGGACATAATTTGAGGTTGAGGGGTGGTAGATTCAAAGGCAATGTTAGGAAATTCTACTTTACGGAGAGGGTAGTGGATGCCTGGAATGCGCTCCCGAGAGAGGTGGTGGAGAGGAAAACTGTGACTGAGTTCAAAGAAGCGTGGGATGAACACAGAGGATTTAGAATCAGAAAATAATATTAAATATTGAACTAAGGCCAGTTACTGGGCAGACTTGCACGGTCTGTGTCTGTATATGGCCGTTGGGGGAGGATGGGCTGGGGAGGGCTTCAATGGCTGGGAGGATGTAGATGGGCTGGAGTAGGTTTTAATGGAGATTTCGGCAGTAGGAACCCAAGCACAGTACCGGGCAGAGCTTTGGATTCTTGCCCAGAAATAGCTAAGAAGAAAAAATTTAAATTGAGTCAGGTTGGGCAGACTGGATGGATCATTCGGGTCTTTATCTGCCGACATCTACTATGTTACTATGTTACTAAGTAAAGGCCAAAGAGGAATAATATGTTCGCGTTCGAACATGGGCAACTCCAGTCCTCGAGGACTGGAATCCAATCGGGTTGTCAGGATTTCCCCAATGAATATACATGAGATCTATTTGCAGATTCATTGGGGAAATCCTGACAACCCGACTGGATTGCGGCCCCCGAGGACCGGAGTTGCCCATGTCTGGCATCTGTTATGTTTTACCCTTGGTTTTATGATCAAAATTCTCCCTCTCTCTTGGCCAGGTGTTTTTTTCAATTATTGGGAAGACTCCGAACTTTTTGTATTTCCGTTGGGAAGGTTTACTGGTTTTGGGCTGTTAGGCTGGCTAATCTTGCACCTTACATATTTAAGGATCAAAACATTTGGCACTGGTGCACTTAGCTTTTATTTCCTAATATCACCTGTCTTTCCTTTGAAAAGAACACAACCCAATCTTAAGCATCTGTAAGCCACAGAGGCAACTTAATCTTGCACTGCAAACACCAAAGCTTTTAAGTAAGTCTATTCTCTGAAGCGTTATTTTCTGCTCCAGAAAATCTAAGCTTTGTATAATCCACATTTTTAACAGCCCCCATGCCTGCGGACGGTCAGTCACCACTTCTTTTTGTAGTTCTTAAAAGTTAAAAAAAAATTAAAAAAAAAGACGATCAAAAGAAAAAAAAAAAAGCAAAACAAAACAAACCCCGTTCAGTTTACTGTTTATTTGGCTGATTTTCTTTTCGTTGTTATGAAAAAGTGAAAGCGAGCAATTCAGGAAACGGTGCTGAAAAGTTCTCAACCCAAATCAACCAACTTCCTAAATTCTGAGCGTTATTTTGCCACTGTAGTTGGAAAAAAAGTGTTCTCTTACTTCGTTAAGTGGCAATTTGCAGAAATGAAATTCTCTGTGTTGACATGGTTTCAGATCGTTGAGTGAACCAGATCCACCTCATTCTCTTGGTTGGGCTGAGAACTTTTCACCACCTCATAGAGTGACGATGTTCAGCCTCTGGTAACCAGAGCTGAGATTGTGATGTCATAATGCCTCATTCCACCAATAAGAGCCCACCTCATCAGTGATGTCACAAGAGCTCGATTGGCCTATACTTGGCTCACTTTTATTACGTACAAGGGGAGTGCTGAAAAGTTCTCAGCCCAACCAACCAACTTTCCAAATTCTGAGCCTTATTTTGTCGCTTTAACTGGAAAAGAACGTCATCTTACCACGTTAAGTGCCAATTTGCAGAAACCAAGTTCTATGTTTCGACATGGTTTCAGATCATTGATTGAACCATATCCACATCATTCTCTTCTTGGTTGGACTAAGAACTCTTCAGCACCCCCTCAAATTATGCTGCATTTCCTAAACTATTTCATAGCCGCATTGTGGGAAAGATGGTATAAACCTGCTAATCGATTAATCAATAAATAGAGGACACATTTTCAGCTACATAGAAGTCGCCTCTGGCATCTCTGGCTCTGACATTAAAAGTCTATCAACAAAGTTCTCATGGTGGAACAAAGCAGGCTGGCACATTTTGTTCTATATAGGAAGGGCCTTGAAAGGTTCCCCCCCCCCCCCCACTTCTTTGCATAGCCACGTGTTTGGGATTTTGTGTGCTCAGGCAAAGCCAGGGAAAAATTTGAAGACAAGAGTTTTAAAACCAAACAGAGTTAGTTCGTAGCCTTTTCTTCTCTGGTGGGAGGCTTCCCCCTTTCAAGTCTTTTCAATGGCATAGTGATGGCTTTCAAAGCTTAAATGACATTTGTCAACCATCAGTAAACCTTTAAAACTGTCTCTGCAAATAGCCCAACTCCCGAGTTTCGGCTTTCCCATTAATCTGCGCAGAAGGCCTCTGGGAGCTCAGATAATGCCTGCATTAGAAAAGCTTCATTCACTAAGGAGGTTTAGCATTCGCCCTGCCTCTGCACGGCCATTTCACCAAAGGGTATTCATGGGCTCTTATTTCAACTCTGCATTCGTCTGACAATAAGACGTTTGACCACAAAAGGCAATGCAGACATTCTTAAGTTGAATTCAGATTCACCGAAACTCAGGCCTTCTATGTTCGTGTTTAGGGCGAGGGCTTCTTAATTTTGATCGCGGCAATCTGTAGACATCAGAGGGTAGGACTTCAGGATTACCCTATGGCTCCAGAAAAAAAGAGGATGGATTGAGACATCCAAGCTTTGCTTCCTCTGAAAGCAAAGAAGTAAGGAGGATGGATAAAGACATCTGGGTTTTACTTCCATTGAAAGCAACCGAAGTAAAACCCGGATGTTTCAATCCGTCCTCTTTTTTTTCTGGAGCCATATGGTAACCCTAGGTAAGAGGGAAGAACTTGGATTCGTGACTGTACGAAACAAACAAACCAAAAACCAGCTCTACTTATCTGGAGTACTTTGTTTAGAGAGGGGACGGTTAAAGGGGTTTCCTAGGGGCAAGATTCTCAAAACTTTAACGCCGGCGCTAAACTGTTTTCGGGCGTTTTTGCCTGCACGCATTTTAGCGGCGGATTATCAAAACGGATTATCTCTGTCTTTAGCGAGGTTTCTAGCAGTCTCCGACAATGGCATGCAAATGGGCTCTTTAACATTGAAATGAGCCCTCCGGTGGAGTCTTATAAATCGCCGAGGCATTTTCGAAGAGTGGCGTCAGCTTTTGGCAACAAAAAGCAGCGACTAGTCCGGGGGTGCCGTTACAGTGCCAGCACTTGCATTTTGGCTGTGGCTAATGAAAACCTGTGTATCTATATATTTTATAAGTGGAGGGTAATAGAATCTCGCTTCTTTTGAGTTTACGGGAGAGAAAGGCATGTTTTATACGCAATTAATAAAAGTCGACGATGCTTCTCCCCTCCCATTCGTTCAATAGCTTTTTGTATGCCTATGACTGACACATCGCTTACGGCTTATATGGCGCCACTGATGACATAAGTATATTGTATGCTCAAACATGTTGCTTTCCAGGGACATGCGCACATTCACGCCTCTTTCCTTGCGTATTCTGCGCATGTGCCGGTCACTGGCACCAGCGACTCGATGCAGGTAAATTTTGCGCATCCCCCCCCTCCGCTGTCCACCGACATAATTTGCATCTGAGATTTTTGGAGAATGTCTTACTTTTTTAAATTCACTACCAAAACGGTTGCGTTAGCAGACTGTCACTTTTTAACGTGGTTTTCTGAAAATCTTTCTCTGAAAAAAAAAAAAGGAAAAACAGAGATTCACTCCAGCTGCAAACTTGAGCTTTTAGAGCAGAACCAAGCATCTGTATCACACATGTTAATAAAATGGCTTCATTTGGTGGCACTCCGTCTTCTGCGTCTTACGCCAGAGTGTCGAAATCCAGGAAAAATCTGGGGAGGTTGGATTTTTTTTTTTTTTTCCCTTTTGCACTGAATCCCTTCTCCTCCACTGCCAATTCCAGACTTTGTTCCTTTCATCTAGCTGCCCCCTATGCCTGGAATAAATTACCCGAGTTTGTCCGTCAAGCCCCTTCCCTTGTTTAAAAACAGACTGAAAACCCACCTTTTTGATATAGCCTTCAATCCTTAACCTCTGATGTCATAATGTCTCATTCCACCAATAAGAGCCAACCTCATCAGTGATGTCACAATGGCTTGATTGTCCTGTACTCCCCTCTGCCCTCCAACCCAGCCAGCAGATTAACCCTTCCCCTTAACTGTATCCATGACATCCTGTTTGTCTGTCTTGGCTGTTTAGATTGTAAGCTCTTTGGAGCAGGGACTGTTAAGAACTCTTTGTGACTCTGTACAGCGCTGCATGTGTCTGATAGCGCTATAGAAATAATTAATAGTATTGAATCTGATTTCTCGTTTGCTTTTTTTTTATTTTTGTTCAAACATTTTATTAAATTTTTATAACAGGTAAAATACAACTGAGAACTATATCAAATATAACCTATAAAGTAACCAGAGCGATATTGTCATTGTCAGAAGGAAAGAAATGCTACAATTATACAGAAACACAATCATAACACCCATTGATGAGATAGTATTTTAAATCCGTGAAAGATAAGTTCAAGAGGTTTCCAAATCTTACAAATTTTTATGGTATCTATTGTTTTTTTTCTGCAGCCTTAAGTTTATATTTATAGATGAGACAAATTGTATGCCACCAAAAGATATCATTCAGATTTGTGGCAGACTTCCAACAGCTAAGAATCATTTGAATCGCAAGTGCTATTAATGTGTCAAAATCCTGAGTGGAGTAGAACGGGTACAAGTGGATCGATTTTTCACACTGTCAAAAATGACAAAGACTAGGGGGACACTCCATGAAGTTACAGGGAAATACTTTTTTAAAACCAATAGGAGGAAATTCTTTTTCACTCAGAGAATAGTTAAGCTCTGGAACGCGTTGCTAGAGGTTGTGGCAAGAATGGATAGCGTAGCTGTTTTTAAGAAAGGTTTGGACATGTTCCTGGAGGAAAAGTCCATAGTTGTTATTGAGAAAGACATGGGGGGGGGGGAGGGGGAAGCCACTGCTTGCCCTGGATCGTTAGCATGGAATATTGCTACTCCTTGGGTTTGGGACAAGTACTAGTGTCCTGGATTGGCCACCGTGAGGACGGGCTATTGGATCATTGGTCTGACCCAGTAAGGCTATTCTTATGTTCTTATGATTTTCAGAAGTTTTTGGATGGTTGACCATATCTTTTGCCATCATATGTGCTAAAGTGCCATCATTTTGATTACAATGCCAGCAAAGTTTGGTATTGGCAATGCTCACTCGCCACTTTTTAACCGGAGTCCATATTGCCCTGCGAGTTAGAAAATATAGAGATTGACATAGATTAACTGATTGTGTAGGTCTATTGGCTTTCTACCAAAATTTACGATTTCTCTTTTGCTTGATGTAAAGAAAGGGAAGGCCAGCACACATTTACATGACTTATTTTGATTTTAAAAGTGACGGATGTATTCAAGATATGAACACATATGAGTTACGTTCAAGGTCACACCAGTGCAGAGAAGTTTGGTATGAACTGAATTTTTCAAAATTTTAGCCAACTCTTTGAAGGTAGGGAAGGGAATGGGGGTTTTATATACCGCTTGGACAAGGTATATTTAGGGGTTTACAATCAGGTATTCAAGCATTTCTCCCTGGTGGGCTTACAGTCTATTCCACCTGGGGCAGTGGAGGATTAAGTGATTTGCCCAAGGTCACAAGGAGCAGGTTAGATTTGATCCCACAACCTCAGTAGCTCTAACCAAAATTCTAGCCAGCAGTTGCTTAGCCTAAAATATTTGATAGACGACTGTTCCAGAATGACCATAATACTGCTGGAGACCTGAATATAATTTGGTAAATCTCTTCAAGATTGTGACAAGATTCTTCCTTTATCTGGATACACATTTGAGGCCTATTGAGACTTCTTCCTCTGGATTGCACACAATTGTATATTTGGGGGTTCCTTTGACAGGGAAGATCAGAGCAGCTTGTCTGAATGGCTGATCTTGATATTTTCTTCCCCACATCTTTTCGAGACTCCCAACCAGATGCTAGCTGCGCAAATATTTTGAATCAGCTCCCTAATATCTGTTTTCTACTGAAATGCATACCTGCAATTTAACTTAAGGATTCTTTCCCACCTTTAAACGGCTGAGCAACCACTTCAAAGGACATCACAATAGCAAAATACAGGTGAAAGTGGGATTTGTTAATACCCCCTCATTAACTCTATTGCAGAGTTTCACCTGCCCTGGTAGTCTTGCAGTGCATCAAGAACCCAAGACATTGGGTCAACCTTCCTGAATTCTATAGTATCAACAAAGTGATTTGGCTCAATTTCATTTCAACCTGGCCTGAACCTCCTCTTTCACAACCCCTCAAATTCTCAGAAACTGATGACCGGTTAGGGGGGTTCCCCTGAACTCCTACCCCAGGCCTTGAATCTACTTAAATCAGACATTTTTATGTCCTTACCCAACTGGACATTCAGCTAATTAATGCCGATGGTCTTTAACCACTTTAACCAGAAAATTAGGAAAATTTGTTGGAAACCAAGTAAGGTTTAGGCTGGAAAAGTAAAATGCAGGCTGGCAGGAGTGTCCTGAACTGGAATCACACCCAACATGTTATCCAGCACCCAGTGGCATAGTAAGAGGGGTGCGGGGGGGGGGGGGGAGTGCGGGGGACAATCCGCCATGGGCGAGGTCTTCCTAAGGGCATGGCCCTCCGCTCCTCTCCTTGCTGTGTGCGTGTACCCCATGCCTTCCCACATACCTTTTACTACTTCCCTGGCAAGAGGTTGCTGCCCGCATCAGCGCTCTCTCCGACATCACTTCCAGGACCTGCGCCTACGAAGTGACGTCAAAGGGCGGGCCGACACCGATGTGGACATGCTGCTCAGGCGGGAGAAGTTTTAAAAGGTACAGGGGAAAGGGAAGAGTGCACGCACACGGCTTGGGGTGGGGGGGTGGGGAGAGAGCAGGGGAGGGGCACCACCACCACCACCCCAGACGCCGCTCAACCTCACTACGCCCCTGCTGGCACCGTCACCCCATTCACTGCAGCATAACCAAGCTAGGGAGAGAATGGATGGTGAACAATTACGTGTGTGGCGCAGTGGTTAGTGCTACAGCTTCAGCAGCCTGAGGCTGTGGGTTCAAATCCCACGCTGCTCCTTGTGACCCTGAGCTTGCCATCAGCTGTTTGCGGCAGAAAAATCCCCCATCAGCTCAGCTGGTCTCGGGGGACGAGGTAGTTTCTCACGTGGACATTTTTATTTTTGAAAATGGCCAAAAAAGATAGATGTCCATTTCAAAATTAAAAGATAGACAATTTTGAAAATGGACATTTTTTTCTGCTGGGTTTGTGAATGTCTTGCCCAAAACGTCCAACCTTAGAGGTCCTATTGAAAATGCCCCTCTTAGGCTCCAACTGCATTGCTACTGGTATGGGGGGGAGGGGGTTTCAATTAGAGAATGACACGGGGACAAATTTTTCCCAGTCTCCGCGGGAACTCATTTTCCCGTCCTGTCACCACGAGTTCTTTTCCTGTCTCTGCCCCATTCCTGTAAGCTCTGCCTTAACTGCACAAACCTCGAACACGTATGATTTTAAAGTTCAGATGAGGGCAGAACTTGCAGGGATGGGGCAGGGAGAGCGACAAAACTCGCGGGGATGGGACGGGGAAATTGGGTTCCTGTGGGGACGGGGGACAAATTTGTCCCCGTTTCATTCTCTATTTTCAATCTCTAGGAACAGGCAGATCCTTAGAGTCCTGTTGAACTTGCCTGTCCCTCGCTCTTGAAAAGGAAGTAAGAGTGAAACAGCACCACCCGCTGGCAGGAGTGTAGATGGAGGACTCGCGTTCAGCTTAGATGGGAACAGTGCACAATGAATATGCGTGAGAGATATTTGCATGCAATGGAGGAACTGCATGCTAACACATCTTGTGCATATTCATTGTGGATATCCTGAGGACCGGGTTGAAAACCCTGGTCTAGACAAAATGCAGATGTGCAGTAGTCGGTTTTATGCAGGCAATGCTTTGCTTTTAAAGCTGGGGTAGTTTACATGGGCTCCTGGATTCTCTTTGCGAAATGTGAAAAAAGAAAGCTGACAGTGGTGTCGGGTTCATAAAGCATTAAATCGTATTAAGGCTCTTCAGATAATCTAGAACCAACGTACTGTATGTTTTACATGGACAACGCATTTGCAAGTAATCCGAGTAATCCGATAAAGATATACGATCCAAGAGTGCAACAGAGTGTTGGGAGGGTTTTAAAGCTTACAAAAGGGGGGAGGAAATAATTAGTTTTCCCTGCTAACCAGTGGCTGCACGTTTTTAATGACGATTAATATCACAATATACCCAAAACTCGCAAAAACTTCAGCTAAGGCAGCTGAATGCGTAACAAAAATCGAGAAGTTCTTAAAACTGGATGAAAGGTTCACAAGAAACAGCAAACGCATTTCAGTGTGCATTAGGAGATTTTAATGCAATCCCCAGGTACATTTATCTTAAGCGTCAGAGGAGACTTCAGTAGATTTTGGCAGTGTCCTGAGTGCAATGAGACCAAAGGTGGAACACCCGCAACACAGTGACCCTGTAACCGAAGTGCCTTGAGAAGAAATATAAGCACGAGAGAGCTGGTCTCGACTAGGAGGCCCATGTGTCCACCTGTCGAGACCTTTCTGGGAAGGTCTTGGGGAGGCAATTGGTTGGCAACATTTCCCGCCGAGGGCATTCAAAATGATTGGGGTGGGGTGGGGGTGGAGGGGGTTGAAAAGCCTGTAACCTTGGAGAACACAGGGCTTACCTGGTCCTTGGAGATGGCTTTTTCAGCCCGCTGCCCTTTTTGCGGGCCAGTTGTGGGAGGTAGCTCGGGAGAGCGCTTATTCTGCGCTATTGGTAGCTGGGCTCATCCGGGGATGAGAGACGGCCCGGCTGGAAGCTGCGCCTTTGGGTCAGGTGACCCTGGAAAATGGGGCATGGAGGTACACGCCACCCCTCAGACCCTTGCTGACAGGGCAGGGTCTATAAGTATTATTAGGCGTATTTTGGCAGCTCGGGAATGTTCTGTTTGCAGTTTTTGAACTGGTTATGGTTGCCAATAAACAGAGCTGCAGCAATTTTCCCAAGAAGTGAGTTTGTGTGGTGATTAGATTAAGAGTATGTTACAGGGAATACGGGTTGCAAAAGGAAAGGTGGGAGGGGGAGGTTTAATGGGTGACAAACGGGCCTTTCCAGATCCCGCTGTTATACTTTGGGATTAAAAAAAAAAAAAGACATCAATTTTATTGTAAAGCTTAGCTGTAAACCTCAGGGATACAGCACAGTAAGAACAGAGTAGCTTATTGGTTATAGCAAAAAAAAACAAAAGGAATTGACCCCAAAATATCCACAAAGAAGAAAATCCAGAGAAAACCAAAAAAAACTCTGGAGTGACGATGTTCCTAAATGGACTTTATTTGAAAGTGTCAAAGTTCCAAAGGTACACTGAAATCATCCACATAAGAGCCTTAAAGGACCTAGTCCGCTAGGGATACAGAACCCAACACGGTCCGCGTTTCGACAAAAAGTCTTCTTCAGGGGTCCCTGGGGGTCCTATAAAGGTGAGTACGTGGGAAACAATTGTGTGGTGAGCCGGAAGTGAGACACTGCTTGTGTTTGCAACATTCTAGAGCTCAGATTGTGATGTCATAACGCCTCATTCCACCAATGCCTAAGCTCCGTCCTCATCTGCACAAGCCTCAAACACTTTAAAATCCTAAGTAGCAAAAAACAAAAGGAATTGACCCCAAAATATCCACAAAGAAGAAAATCCAGAGAAAACCCAAAAAACTCTGTGGAGTGACGATGTTCCTAAATGGACTTTATTAGAAAGTGTCAAAGTTCCAAAGGTACACTGAAATCATCCACATAAGAGCCTTAAAGGACCTAGTCCGCTAGGGATACAGGACCCAACACGGTCTGCGTTTTGACAAAAAGTCTTCTTCAGGGGTCTCATTTGCAAATGCAAGCCGTGTCTCACTTCCGGCTCACCACACAATTGTTTCCCACGTACTCACCTTTATAGGACCCCCAGGGACCCCTGAAGAAGACTTTTTGTCGAAACGCGGACCATGCTGGGTCCTGTATCCCTAGCGGACTAGGTCCTTTATCCCTAGCGGACTAGGTCCTTTAAGGCTCTTATGTGGATGAAATTATTTTATGTGGATAATTTCAGTGTATCTTTGGAACTTTGACACTTCCAAATAAAGTCCATTTAGGAACATCGTCACTCCAAAGAGTTGTTTTTTTTATGTTTTCTTTTTATTGGTTACAGCAGCAGGCAGGCTGGGAATTAGAAGGCCCAGGTTCAAATCCCACAGTAGCACCTTCCATCCAATGCTCAGAACCTAACACCAGCACTAGAGCCGTTTAATGGGGTACACCGTCGAAAGTGCATAGGACATTGGCACACTGACAATCCCGCCCCATTTGCACACAGGACAAATGCAAATGCACACCGCCACTTCCACTGGTTTGAGGCCTTTCCCTTTGCGTTCTGAGAGGGGGGTTTGGGGGGACCCCCCCCCCACACACACACTACACATAGTACTCACTCCTCGCACTCCTATTGGGGGGTTTGACACTGAAAACTCCCGTTCTCCTTCCCATTTTCGGTGTTTGGGAGTTTTTAGTGTAAGGGGGGTTCCCCTCCATACACCCCCCTAAGAGCGCAAAGGGGAAGGCCTGAAAGTGGTAGAAGCAGGGGCGTGCATTTTTGTCTTGCTTGCAAATGTCAGTTTGGGATTGTTGGCACACCAATGTCCAGTGCGCTTTTGACGGGTCACCGTTTAGTGCTGGACCTAGTGCTGGCATGAATCTGTGCAGAATGTTCTGAAGGGTCTAGCGCAGGAAATGACACATGCACCAGAGATGGCCACAAATTGCATTCAAAAGGATGTTAATGAGGTCTTGCTACTCTTCGGGGAGTCTGCACGGACTCTTGCTACTCTTCGGGGATTCCGCACGGACTCTTGCTACTCTTTGGGAGTCCGCATGGAATCTTGCTACTCTTCGGGGATTCCGCATGGAATCTTGCTACTCTTTGGGGATTCCGCACAGACTCTTGCTACTCTTTGAGGAGTCTGCACGGACTCTTGCTACTCTTCGGGGAGTCCGTACGGACTCTTGCTACTCTTCGGGGAGTCCGCACGGACTCTTGCTACTCTTCGGGGATTCCGCACGGACTCTTGCTAATCTTCGGGGATTCCGCCCGGACTCTTGCTAATCTTCGGGGATTCCGCCCGGAATCTTGCTACTCTTCGGGGATTCCGCACGGAATCTTGCTACTCTTTGGGGATTCCGCATGGAATCTTGCTACTCTTTGGGGATTCCGCACAGACTCTTGCTACTCTTCGGGGATTCCGCACGGACTCTTGCTACTCTTTGGGGATTCCGCACGGAATCTTGCTACTCTTTGGGGATTCCGCACGGAATCTTGCTACTCTTCGGGGATTCCACACAGAATCTTGCTACTCTTTGGGGATTCCGCACGGAATCTTGCTACTCTTCGGGGAGTCCGCACGGACTCTTACTACTCTTCGGGGAGTCCGCACGGACTCTTGCTACTCTTCGGGGAGTCCGCACAGAATCTTGCTACTCTTTGGATTCCACATGGAATCTTGCTACTCCCAGTGTATTAATGCACCTTCTTCTCCAGTTTATCTGTGTTGACTAGTCTGTAAGCTCTTCTGAGCAGGGACTGTCTCTTCTGTGTTTTGATGTACAGCGCTGTGTATGTCTAGTAGCACTATAGAAATGATGAGCAGTAGCAGCAGTATTTTCCAATGCTGTTCAAAGCATTCCCTGAGATGCCCCTGCTAAATACAGCTAAGTACCTGTGAGTTGGATCTTGGTACATATTGTGGTTAATTTAGCTGGATGAATCAAGACAGGCGTCCCATAATTTACTCAAATGACATTCTAAATTGTCCTCATGTCGTGTGACCTGCTGCAGAGGCTGAATGAATAACTTGCCACCGCCCTGGATCTCATCTTCATTATAGTGCGTGGTATTTCTTTAAATTTATTTTAGGAAACAGCTAGAAGCTTACACCTGCTAGGTCACATCTGAGCGAAAGGTAGTGCCAGCTACTGCAGAAATTACTCTTGAGTTGGATCAGGTTTCTTCTGATGGATCGCTTTCAATGTATAGATATCATAGGGGGGAGGGGCAGTTAATAAAGTCTAAGCTAGAAAACCCAATTTGGATTGGTTTTACACGCTATGACGGTAGACGTCTAGGTCAAATAGCACAAATCATGCCTACAGTACATTGACGGTGCAGCCATTAGGCCTATGTAAGAGCGGGGGGCAAATGTATGCTCCCACTCTTTGGAATTCCTTACTATACTATCTTCACACTGAAAGCTCATTTCCGACATTCAAAGCACAACTAAGGGCCTAGAAGTCGCAAGATTGTGGCGGTATAGAAGAATAAAGTTATTATTTTTCATGGCATTTCGCTCATAATCTGCTACACTGTAGCTTATTCGCAACACTTAATACGCAGTTGAGGCACCCACATCTCCAAGACTCTTGTATTTTGCACTTAAGTTGGATTTGTTCCATTGGTTTGACCCAGTAGAAACATAGAAACATAGAAAAATGACAGCAGATAAGGGCCATAGCCCATCAAGTCTGCCCACTCTGCTGACCCACCCCCTTAGTCTACTCTCCTAGTGATCCCGCTCCTAATGACCCATCTCCTTAACTCTACCCTCTTAGAGATCCCACATGGGCATCCCATTTACTCTTAAAATCTTGCACGCTGTTGGCCTCGATTACCTGTACCAGAAGCTCGTTCCAATGATCAACCACTCTTTCAGTGAAGAAATACTTCCTGGTGTCTCCATGAAATTTCCCGCCCCTGAGTTTGAGCCGATGCCCTCTTGTGGCTGAGGGTCCCTTGAGAAAGAAAATATCTTCTTCCACCTCGATACGTCCGGTGACATATTTAAACATCTCAATCATGTCTCCCCTCTCCCCAGTAAGGCTATTCTTATGTTCTTATGTATAAATGTTGGCACATAGATTAGTATTTTATAAGAGTACGGTAATTACACATGCAATTGATTGTTGCTATACAATTTGCTCTTACAGTACAGCAACCCGACATCTAACTTTTGGAGATCTAACTCCCTTTGCGAATTCATCTAATGAACGTCTCGATCGTTGTGCTCTCTAAAACATGTTTAGAGGTGCTGTCACTCAAACATGTGAAGCTGTCCTGTTTCCGGCATTCTCTGATGACTGCACAGGGTGTCATATTGTGGAACGCACTGCCTGTTGAAATAAAAAGCCCGTCCAGCCTACCCCAAATTAGGAAGTCGATTTAAACCATGTTATTTAAGAGATGTTTCTCCTAGGAGATTTCATTTTGAGATACAGTAATGTAAATCTTGCTTTAGTTTAATTATTATTTCGTATTTTGTGTGTTTCAAGTTTGTTAATTTTTAATTCTGTATGTTTTATATTGTAACTTGCAAAAGAACAGGGGAAACAAAACCATAAGCATAAATAAACAGAATAAGGAGTGGAATTGTCCTAAAAAGACTGGTGAACATAAGCTGTTATAAAAAGTCCTTTAATCCATCCAATGCTTCAAATAGCCTCAATGACAACATGTACATGTTTCGGCCAAATTGGCCTGCCTCAGGAGTCTAAAAATATATATACATACATTAAAAACACATTTGTCTTGTCTGCTTTTGATGTAACAACAAGTCTTGTCTGCTGATCAGACATCGTCCTTCCATCATGTGCCCAGCTGCTTAAGCATCTTACTGTTACTGAAACAGATTCATCCAGGAGCTAATCAAAAACCTTTTAAACCCTCCCCCCAAACCCATCCCTCATGCTAGTCTTCAATTCGTGTAAGCTCATTCTATCTATAGTCTTCAATTCGTGTAAGCTCATTCTATCTATCAGCTCTGTAAGCTCCCAGGCCAACTCTTTTTGTTAACCACCTAGAATTAAAATTAAATTAAAAACACAAAACGCATCAGATCATAACTAATGTATATATGAATATAAATAAATTCATGCAACTAAAAGATGTCAATAATATGCATAAAAACGTATAGAATTAATCATTGTAAATTACATGTGGACAAACCAAAACTTGAAAACTAAAAAGATATGTAAGAAAGAAAGAATAATTATAAAAAGACATCAATTACTATATAATATGAAATGAAAAAGAATAAAAATATAAGAGAATGGTGTAAGAGAAGATAAAAGTAAAACCAAAAGAATTAATGCATAAACAAAATCAGATACACCAAAAGAATCAAAACAGGGGGGGGTTAAAACAACTAATTGAAACGCTGATAAAAATATATGAAATATATGTAAACCCTAATCAAAAACAGAACCAATATAAAGACCACAATGATTAAATAATTAAGCCATTGAACATAATGAATTTAAACTTAGGGCTCCTTTTACCTGCTCAAGATGAGGCGGTAGCGGCTAGCGTGCGTGGCATTTTAACTATTCCGCACGTTAAGGCCCTAACGCACCTTCGTAAAAGGAGCCCTTAACCGCTCAGCGATACTGATAAAGAATGCAACATATTACTAGAAAAGACCATTAACTGAACAATTACATAATCAATGAAAATCAAAATGTAATAGATAGAAATCAACATATAATGTAATAGATAATGTGATGTATTTCCACTTTCAAATTATATTTTTTTGCTACATGTTCAGTTTTACTTGAGAACCGCCTAGAACCATTCCTGGTCTGGCGGTATATATAAAAAAAAAATTATTATTAAATAAAAAAAACAACATATAAACTCATGATGTTAAAACATAATCATAGACAAAAGATATTTAACCCTAAAAACAAATTCTGAGCATTTAAGCATAAGAGCTGTTGAAGACCACCATATCTAAAGACTTTTCGCAATAATGCCGGATGATATGCTACGATGCGAAAATAAAATGGAAAAATAATTGGAACAGTATGCTGTACCTTAAATCAGTGCAGCGAGACTAAAAGAACATAAGAACATAAGAAGTTGCCTCCACTGGGTCAGACCAGAGGTCCATCCTGCCCAGCGGTCCGCTCCCGCGGCGGCCCATCAGGTCCGCGACCTGTGAAGTGGTTTCTGACCACTTCTATAACCTACCTCAAGTTCTATCTGTACCCCTCTATCCCCTTATCCTCCAGGAACCTATCCAAACCTTCCTTGAACCCCTGTACCGAGTTCTGGCCTATCACTTCCTCCGGAAGCGCGTTCCATGTGTCCACCACCCTCTGGGTAAAAAAGAACTTCCTAGCATTTGTTCTAAACCTGTCCCCTTTCAATTTCTCCAAGTGACCCCCTAGTGCTTGTGGCTCCCCTCAGTTTGAAGAATCTGTCCTTATTCACTTTCTCTATGCCCTTTAGGATTTTGAAGGTTTCTATCATGTCCCCTCTAAGTCTCCTCTTCTCCAGGGAGAACAGCCCCAGTGTTTTTAACCTGTCAGCGTATGAGAAATTTTCCATATTAATAAAAATGTTAATAAAAATATTAATAAAAATGTGGTTTGCTCGAAGCATAAGGTAAGGCAACAAGATGAGTAATTGTAGTTACGTATGCGGGCCTAAAGATAACCTCTAAAGACCAAACGGAATGACCATAGGACTGAAAAATAGAAAATTGTTTGTTTTTATTCATATATACGTTATTTATGATCTGATGCTTTTTGTGTTATTAATGTATTTATATATTTTTTTAGACTCCTGAGGCAAGCCAGTTTGGCCGAAACATGTACATGTCGAGTCATTGAGGCTCTTTGAACCACTGGATGGATTAAAGGACTTTTTATAACAGCTTTTGTTCCCCCATCTTTTTAGGACAATTCATAAGAACCTAAGAATTGCCGCTGCTGGGTCGGACCAGTGGTCCATCGTGCCCAGCAGTCCGCTCCCGCGGCGGCCCTTAGGTCATAGACCAGTGCCCTAATTGAGACTAGCCTTACCAGTGTACGTTCTGACTCAGCAGGAACTTGTCTAACTTCATCTTGTATCCCTAGAGAGTGTTTCCCCCTATAACAGCCTCCGGAAGAGCATTCCAGATTTCTACCACTCTCTGGGTGAAGAAGAACTTCCTTACGTTTGTACGGAATCTATCCCCTTTCAACTTTAGAGAGTGCCCTCTCGTTCTCTCTACCTTGGAGAGGGTGAACAACCTGTCTTTATCTACTTTGTCTTGAATCCCTGGAGGGTGTTTTCTCCTATAACAGCCTCCGGAAGAGCGTTCCAGTTTTCTACCACGCTCTGGGTGAAGAAGAACTTCCTTACGTTTGTACGGAATCTGTCCCCTTTCAGCTTTAGAGAGTGCCCTCTCGTTCTCTCTACCTTGGAGAAGGTGAACAACCTGTCCTCATCTAGTAAGTCTATTCCCTTCAGTATCTTGAATGTTTTTGATCATGTCCCCTCTCTCAGTCATAAGAACATAAAAATTGCCGCTGCTGGGTCAGACCGGTGGTCATCATGCCCAGCAGTCCACTCACACGGCGGCCCTCTGGTCAAAGACCAGCGCCCAAATTGAGACTAGCCCTACCTGAGTATGTTCCGGTTCAGCAGGAACTTGTCTAACTTTGTCTTGAATCCCTGGAGGGTGTTTTCCCCATGACAGACTCTGGAAGAGCGTTCCAGTTTTCTACCACACTCTGAGTGAAGAAGAACTTCCTTACATTCGTAAGGAATCTATCCCCTTTCAATTTTAGAGAGTGACCTTACATTCTCCCTACCTTGGAGAGGGGGGAACAACCTACCCTTATCTACTAAGTCTATTCCCTTCATTATCTCGAATGTTTCGATCATGTCCCCTCTCAATTCCACATTCTTATTTTGTTTATATTGTAACTTGCACAGAATTGTTGGATATTAGGGAATAATACATTTTTTAATATCTCAGATAATATACATCTCCTTTTCTATAATTCTTTATTAGCATTTGGCTTGTTTTATAGTTTTGTGTTTATTGATTTATTTTTATACATGTTTATTACTGTTTATATAACACACAGAAAAACATGTATTTGCTTAAATGCTATTTTATTAGAAAGTGGTATTTTCTTGCATTTTATTTTTAAAGTTTTTCTTCTTATGTATTCGCAGTTTTCAGTTTATTATGATTTTATACGTGTTTATGTGATTGTAGATTGTGGACCTCAGCTGACACAGGCACATCTATTGCTAAAAACAGGTCACTGATTGTTGAAAGCAACCTTTCTGATTTAATCTATTGTTCTGGCTCTTTCCGCATGTTCTTTCTTCATGTGTTTACTTGCACAAAATTACCCTCCCTAAGCATATTATTTTCTGCATTGAGAAAAGTTACCACAAGGGTGCCAGTGTTTCAGGTCTGCCTGCGAGGTCACAAACAGGAGAGGTCAAACTGGGATGAGTAGTTTAAAAAAAAAAAAAGGAAAAAGTCTAACATTTTAGTGTGGCATTCAGCCTATAGGCATAAAGAAAGAGGGGTAGGAGGGCGGATTCCAAATATACATTACATTTTTATTAGGAACATATTGGAGGGAATTTATAAATATGGTACAACAGAGAAAAAGAAGTCTCAGGGATGTGGATCACACTTCAGAAGCAGCCCAGCCTGTGACTCCCCTCCGGCCACTTCTCTCCTTACAAGTCACCCCCCCCCTTTTTTTTTGAAGCAGCGGTGCTCCCCCCCACCCTCCACACGACCGTTTTTCTGTACTCTTTCAAACATGAAAGCCTTGGGTTGCTAATTACTTTCGCCCCATCCATAGAAAAATTAGTTTATCTTCTCTGATCAAAGTAAATTAGGCGGATCATGCCCCGAAGAGAACGCAAGAGCAAAACACACCAGTGCTTTTCAGTCCTCCGCCCTCGCCTCAGAAACTGGGGGGGGGGGGCCTCTGTCAAATTTGCGGGCGTTTCCCACGGTTTCCATCAGGCGCTGCCTCCAGCACAATGGTCCTTTAGCCAGGCGCTAGTCCATTCATTGTGCAGGAAAAGAACGGTTAACCCTTTGCCCGGCATCGGATGAAAGTTAGACGTAGTAGAATACCTCCTGGTGCGCAGAGTGCGCGCGCGTGGGGAGGGGGGGGGAAGAGTTATGAGTTTCTACGCACAAAAAAAGGTTTGTTTCGGTTATTTTTTAAGAAAGGGAGAGGAGGTTAGTCCTGTAAATTAAAAACTGTTGCTTCTGCGTGTTTAAGCTTTGCTGTTTGGATAGTGCAAGTCGCTTTTTGAATTTTTAACAATCGTGTTTTGTTACACTCGCACACCGCTTTTCTCTAATGAAGCTCCATCCAGAGCGATGTGTACTGAAGTACTCCATCAATAGTTTGTCTCAGATGCCGGGGGGGGGGGGGGGGGGGGGGGGGGGAATTTAGTCGTCTGTACTTTTAAGTCTCAGACTCTATTTATAATCAATTACTCTACAGTTAACGGTAAATCTTACATTTAGCTCCAGTTTAAAGATTGCCTTGCAGCTGCTCATCTGAAAATCAAATGGTTGGCTTCTTTCACTTCAGTGGCCAGGACACAAAACATCTTTTGAGATTTTCCCTCCAATGACCAGCCGACTTTTCACAAACCAACCGAGCGGAATAAAGACTACAGCTGCTCTTTAGACTGGAGGTGTTAATTAAGAGTCAAAATACCTAAGCCAGGGACTGGGCTCAAATACAGCCAGTGAAAGGCGCCCCAATGTGGTTCGTCAGGACCTTTTCTTTAAATGCCCTATTGTCAGGCAGCCTGGAAATATTTCTCCCCCCTTCTGTTTTCTTTCAGATGTTGGTTTGATAATGGGCAAAAGGCATACGCTAATGACATGCCTTTTGAGGTGAAAATGTATCTTTTCCGAGCTAGTGAATCACAATAACATAGAATTATTTTTTTGTTTTGTTTGGGGTTGTTTGTTGTTGTTTTTTTTTATAGGCGATAAAACGTTTCAACACATAAAAATTAAATTATTTCCTTCAATAAAATGTTATAAATTAACACATAAAATTATATAAATGATATTTCAAAGTCCATCGGGCAACTGAACTCTTGGATTTGTGCATTAAATATATATTTAGAAAGAATCAAAGCTGTGCTCTTATGATGTATAAGCTTTTACGCTTATCACAATAATTGAGGATTTTAATATCGCGCCCCGCAATTGTAAACTGGTGGGAGCAAATGTTATCTATCTTGCTTATGTTTAAATCGTTTTATTGAGCAATGACAACATATATATAACCATAGCAGAAAACAAGGTTTACAATAACAACCAACTACCGCGGAGGACTGGACTCCAGATTAATATCCCAACCCCCCCCCAGACAGAACCCCACTCTCCCCCCTTCCCTCCCACCCCCTCCAAGAAAAATATACCACAACACCCAAACGGGGGAAGGAGAGACGTGAAATAGAGATATTCCATTACATCTGGAGTCTATTATCTATCTTGCTTTTGGGGGGGTCGGGTGACTTGTTTTCCCATCCACTTTTTTTGTGTAAGAAGTGTTCGCATTTAAGCTGCCACCCAGGGGTCATTATGTAACACTAATAGATTATATAGTAACTCTTAAGGAGAGGAAAGAGTTTGAAGCAGGAGGAAGAAGCTGAGGCAAGGAAATGTTCTCAGCAGGGGGGTTAATTATTTATCAGACGGATGCCATGAAAGTATAAACACAATGGCAGATAATTAATATGGTGATCACACAATGAGTGCAATTAAACTGCCAGAAGTTAGGGCGACCTTTATAATTCTTCGACAGAACACAATTCCAGCTCTTAGTACAATCCCTAGTCCTAGGTCTTTTAGACTACTGCAACAAGCTTATCTTTTCATTGAGGAAACACGACCCCATCACAGAGGCCTACCCTCAACTCACACTGGCTCCCAATTCCGGCAAGAATACTATTCATATTCTACTGTCTACTATTTAAAACCATAAACGGAGACAGCCCAACCTGCCTGAACAACCGTGTCATCCGAAATACATCAACTAGACATAGGAAAACCCACACTCCATTCACGCACCCTCCAATCAAAGAAGTCAAACAGGAAAAACTATACGATGGCCTCCTAGCCACACAAGCAGCAAAACTCGACAACCAAATCTCCAATCTCCAATCTACTAATTATGACCCCCAGACTACAAAACATTCAGAAAAGAAATAGACTCTACTCTTCAAGAAATTCCTGCAAACGACTTAATACCGCTAGCTCCTTCCCACTTCCCAATACCTTTCCGATTCGCCAAAGCAACCTCATTTACTCTGTATCTCCTCTAGAAATTACCAGATAACTTCTTCTTGTAATACGTTTTTTGTAACTCTTTTGTAATCCGCCTTGAACCGCAAGGCAATGGCGGAATAGAAATCTCTAATGTAATGTATAATGCTTGGTTTAAAAATGTGAATTTCCTGAAATAAATATGAGATCCACTCTGGGTTGTGGAATTTAAAGGTTCTGTGTGCTCTCGCGAAACACACAGCTACACCACAGTATCCCTAGAGTCCATTGGTGGCTATTAGTGCTGCCCAATTCAGGAAAAAAAATTTGATTCGATTTTCCTACCCAATTGGGTGTTTTTTTCAAACATCCTGGGTTTATTTTAAAGCCTCTTCACCCCCTTTGCCTTCTCCTAACCACACAGGTGCTGTGGTGTAAACAAAATAAACAAAAAAGACTTTTCCTCTCTCTGTTAAATCCTAGATCACATTTGCAGTCTAACACCAGCTCTGGCAGGATACACGTTTCAAATCTGACATATTGTAATCACAAAACAGAAAATAAAATGATTTTTTTTCTACCTTTTGTTGTCTGGTCATTATACAAATCTTGTTGGTCCCCGCTCTGGTTGTCTTCTGATAACTCGCTTGCCAGGGTCTCCTGCCCATTTGTCATTTTCTTCTTTCTCGGTGCCAACCATCCATCTTCCATCTCTGTCCTCCCCTTCCATTTCCCTTCCCTCCCCAAGAGGTCTGGCATCTTTCCTTTCTTTCGTCACCCTCCACAGATCCACCTTTTCTCAACTACCCTTTCATCCATCATCTCTCCCTCCTTCCCCACCACCCCAGGGTCCACCATCTCTCCCTTTCTTTTCCTAACTACCTTCCTATCCAGTATCTCTATCTCCCCTCCACACCATCCCTTGTGTCTAACTTCTCTCCCTTTCTGTTCCCTCCTTCCATCCCATTATCCACCATCTCTCTCCCTTTGTTTTTAGACCCGTTTTTTCTTCCCCTCCTCCCCCTCAGTCCAGCTAGAATTAAAAATAATAAAATATTGCAATCTACTGAAATATTGGGATATACCTTAAAAACTATCCCTCTGGTTAGGAGAATCTTGGCTTACACGTGTCAGTTTTTCAAAAATAGTATTCAAAATCACTTATTTTACCCAGCTTTAAGTTATATTATAAAATGCTGCATCTGGCGGGTCCACTTCACAGCCAGGATCGCCTGGCTGTTCTTGTACTGCACCAGCTGCAGCATGATCTCGGCATTCCAGCCCTACTCCTACGTGCACCGAAAGTCGATCTTGCGGCCCTCGGCCATCACCGCCGTGAAGCAGACATGCTTGCTCGCGCGCTCCAAGCAGTCAGCGTACAGTACCACGAAGGGGAGTGTGTCGGAGATCATTCCTCCCTGCCCCCGCGCCTGTGAACAGACACCATGCACAAAGCCCGAACCGCCATTTTCTCGCAGTGGGTATTTTCCTTACCAGGACCTTCGGGCCACCCTAAGTACTCGGTAACCTGCGGTGGAGTTGAGTGATAAAAGGGGGGGGGTGGTTCCTTACCTCAGCGGGTATCGGAAAATTAACGGTGAAGCGTACCCTCAGCCGTAAGCACTGCAGCACTGACCCTCCCCCACCGAATCGGCCAGGACAATTTTTTTTTTTAAATGAATCGATTCGAATCGATTTACCCAAAGTGAATCGATTCAAATCATGAATAAGGCAGCACTCGTGGTTATTACTAAGGGATGCTGAAAAAAAGTTCTCAGCCCAAGAACTGCCTAAATTCTGGACGTTATTTTGCTACTGTAGCTGAAAAGAGTGTGATCTTACCCCCATTTTGACAAAACCATAGCATGATTTTCAGCACTTGCCACGGCGGTAACAGCTCTGATGCTCAAAGGAATTCTTTCCCCCTTTACAAAGGTGTGATAACATTTTTAGCGCTGGCCCTGGCGGTAACAGCTCGGAAGCTCATAGGAATTCTATGAGTGTCGGAGCTGTTACCGCGGCAGCCGGCACTAAAAATACTAGTGCTGCTTTTTAAAGGGGGGGGGGGGGGCTATGAGCGTTGGAGCTGTTACCGCCACTGCTGGTGCTAAAAACTGTGCTACAGTTTTGTAAAAGGGGGGAGGGTTATTTTGTTTAGTGCCAATTTACAGAAACAAAATTCTATGGGGTTTCTTTTTCTTACATTGTATCAGATCATTGATTGAATCATATCAGCACTTTTCCTATTATTACTACTTTGAGGGGCTGCTGAAAAGTTCTCAGCCCACCCAAGAAGAGAATGATGTGGAGCCAGGAAACTTACAAGTTATTCTACACTTTTCATTTCAATGAGGCAAATGCATATAGTAACTGGGCACAAGTATAGGGAAAGCAAGCCATTGTGACATCACCGATGAGGTTGGCTCTTAGGCATTGGTGGAAGGAGGCATTATGACATCACAATACAAGGGGCTGCTGAAAAGTTCTCAGCCCAACCAAGAAGAGAATGATGCGGAGCCCTGAAACCTACAAGTTATTCCACACTTTTCTTGACGCTTTTTGTTTCAATGATATGAAATGAGATGAAAAGCGTGGAATAATTTCTAAATTTCATGGCTCCACAACTTTTCAGTGGCCCCTATATAAATCATTTCGATAGTGCTACTAGACACAGGCAGCACTATACACATTCTTTGCAGGTACTTCTTCTGTCCCTGTTTTATACCTGGGCCACAGAGGGTAGGTGACTTGCCCAAGGACACAAGGAGCTGTGGCGGGAACTGAACTCAGTTCTCCAAGATCTCAGTCCATTGCATTGGGGATACAGTTAGTGCGAGGGGGGGATGGGTACTTTTAATTCCTTTTTGCCCACCTTCTATTTCCTACATATTATCCAGTTAGGGAAGATAATAGATCAGCATTAGGGTGTCAGACAGTCAAAAGCAACAAGCTGATTCATTACCTTGGAGCTTCAGTCCGGGTTAAAAGCTGAAAATAATTTTGTGAAGTTTGCACTGCTGGGCATTAGTCAAGCTTCATAGATTTCCCAGCAAGAGGTTCCACTACAGGACAAACACATCATGCCAAAACCGATTAATCTCGCCAAAGAACTGCCCAAAGGAGCCGAGTTGTTGATTTAATGTTGAGGAACTGAATAATAGCCATCAGAGAGGCTTCTAGATGGCTAAACCAATTAAGTTCCTAAACATTGTTCCCTCTAAGGATTGATGAGGTGTGTGCAAAAAAAAAATATGCATGAGCGACAAATTACATACTCCACAAATTTATGAGCAGGCGCGCATGCGCACTCCTATCTGCGTGTTCTGTGAGGTGTAGGTCCGTGGCCGCAGGAGTGCGCATGCGCGAGTCCCCAGCCTGTTCTTCGGTCTGCCCTGCTCCTTGCCTTAGTGTATTTTTAAGCTGAAAGACGTGGCAGCGGCTCCTCTCACGATCCCCACCTGCGTCGGAAGTCCGATGCAGTCGGGGGATCTTGAGAGGAGCCGCCGCTGCATCTTTCAACTTAAAATACACCAAGGCGAGCAGGGCAGACCGAAGCTTCAAAAAACATTTCAGGCGGCGGTGCGGAGCGGCGGATGGAAAAAAACAAGGCTCCGAGGAGGACGCGCAGGCACAGCGTCGCCCGAGGAGAACAAGCGCCGGAGTCGCGCCGCTTCCGTCCCCTTTCGCGGTGCCACGCCGGCGCTTGGCCTGAGCCGCCGCTTCCTCTCACCTCCGCCCGTGCTCGATTCCAGTCGCGCCCACTGCGTATTTTAGTGAGCGACACGAGAAAAATTATGAGCGACGCCATTGAAAATAGTGAGTGATTGCTCATGCGCTCAGCTTAGAGGGAACATTGTTTAATGGTCAAGAAAAAAATATGAATTAATACAGCCTGGGAAATGATGCTGGAAGTCTCTCTTCAGCCACTTCCAAATCAGCATCTGAGGGATTATTGTGATTAAAAGGTCTTGAGTTTAATGCTGCAGAATTGGTTGAGATATGAAGCTTTTCGGTATTAGGGGACAGATCTGAAAAAGCTATTTTTCTCCAATGTAAAATTGATCACCTTACACTTAACCCCCTCTTTTTCTAACGCGTAGCGGGGGTTTTAGCGCTGGCAGCGGTGGTAACTGCTCTGTAAATTTTGGTTTTCTTCTTGTATTTGAAATGATTGTTTTACTATTTTGTTTGTATTTGAAATTTAATAAATATGATTTACATTAAAATTAACCCCCCCTCCCCCCCGCTACGTGTTAGTAAGAGAGGGGGTTAAGTACTCTGTCTAAACCCGGTCCTCAGACAGAGCAAAAACCAGTCTGGATTTCAAGATCTCCACAATGCATATTTATTTATTTAAAAAAATGTCTACACCGCTTAAATCCTAAGCGGTTTACGATATAGAAACATAGAGTATGAGGGCAGAAACGGGCCGACGGCCCATCAAGTCTGCCCACTCACGAACCCTCCCTCCTTCGAGAATCCGTTTTCTAAGTATTCCTCTGGAGCGACCCCACCTGACGGTCCCATCCAATCTTCACATACACAAAACCAGGATCAAACCCAAGGGAGGCAGTGGCCGCTAAGCTCCGCCAGGCATATGAATTGTGGCCATCCTGAAAACCCGAGTGGCTGGATTGACCACCCCATGCCTTAAATGGCGTGAGTTCCACAGTTAGTCTATTTTTAGCTAGGAAAAAAGGGCATTAAGTTGCCCTGTTGATATCAGGGAGAAAAACGATGCCCGTTTGCTTTTCCCATCTGGTTCATTCATTTACTATCCTTTACCCGACCGGCGAAATAACAGGTGCACGGTACTTAGACTGGTCATCATTTTAAAACGAGGTTTTACACACAGGGGATAGTTATTCTAAAATCGTGAAGAAGTACGAGGATAGTTTGAAAAGTTTGGGACAAATGGCTTTTTTTTTTTTAACCAAACAATGTGTGAGTGTGCGGTTGTGGGTTCAAATCCCGCACTGCTCCTTGTGACCCTGAGCAAATCACTTAATCCCCATTGCCCCAGGTACATTAGATAGAGTGGAAGCCCGCTGGGACAGTTAGGGAAAAGAGCTTGAGTACCTGAATAATTTGTAATCCACATAGAATTGTAGGATATGCAGAATATAAATTTTTTTAAAAAAAAATGTAGTCTCCATCGAGGGCTATACACTTGGGCCAGCGAGTTTCCACTTTTTTTCATATCATAGGAAAGTAGATTATGAAAAAATCGCTGGACTAAGTGTGTAGCCCTCGATGGAGACTTTTTTAACTTGCTTTTTTACCAAACATTTCAAACCACCCTCCTATGTGTACGTTTTTGCGATTCATAGACAAAACCGCCGAAGACAAAGGTGCGCGCCGACAACTGAGTGCAAGACGGAAGCACGCGCCGAAGAAAAAGAGAGTTTTTAGGGGCTCCGACGGGGGGTTTTGTTGGGGACCCCCCCCACTTTACTTAATACAGATCGTGGCGGCGTTGTGGGGGATTTGGGGGGTTGTAACCGCCCTCATTATACTGCAAACTTAACTGTTTCCCTGTTTTTTAGGGAAAAAGTGAAGTTTTAGTAAAATGTGTGGGGGGTTACAACCCCCCAAAACGCCCCCACAACGCGGCGCGATCTGTATAAAGTAAAGTGGGGGGGGGGTTCCCCCCCACGCCCCCCCGTCGGAGCCCTTTAAAACAGTCATTTTCTTCGGCGCACACCTCCGCGTTGCGCTCAGTTGTCTGCGTACGCCTTTGTCCCGGCGCGCTTTTGACCTGACACTGTTTTTGCAGATCCTGACCAGACATTGCTGGAAACATGATTTGGTAACTGATTTCACCACATTCTCCAGCAATGCATTCCAGAGTTTAATTACACGTTTGGAGAAATATTTTCTCCAGTTCATTCTAAATCTACTACTTAGTAGCTTCATCGCATGTCCCGTAGTCCTAGTATTTTTGGAAAGAGTGAACAAGCGATTCACATCTACCCTTTCCACTCCACTCAGTATTTTATAGACCTCTATCATATCCGCCCCTTGAGATGTCTCTTCTCCAAGCTCATAGGGAACTTCCTCATAGGGAAGTTGTCCATCCCTTTTAGCATTTTTGTTACCCTTCTCTGTATCTTTACTAATTCCGCTATATCTTTTTTCAGATACGGAGACCAAAATTGCACACAGTATTTGAGGTGCGGCCATACCATAGAGCAATAAAAGGACATTATAAAATTTTCATCTTTGTTTTCTATTCCTTTCCTGATAATTCCTAACACGGTTTCTTAGCAGCTGCACATTGAGTAAGGATGTCATTGCTTGCTCAGAACGCATTTTGTGGGCGAGTTTATCACTCTGTAAAGATACTAGGTTTTAGAGCAGGGGTGCCCAATAGGATGATCGCAATCGACCGGTAGATCAGCCTTCCTCTCCCCGATGTCAATTCTGACGTCGGAGAGGAAGTTCCGGGCCAGCCAATCGCTGCCTAGCTGGCCTGGAACTTCCTCTCCAACGGCAGAATTGACGTCGGGGAGAGGAATGCTGGTCGGCCCAATGCAGGGAAGCAGGGAGAGCTTGGGGCGGCGGTAACTTTGGGGCCTGTTCTCCGATGGCGGCGGCGGCGGCGGCTTGGGGGCCTGGTCCCCGATGGCGGCGATAGTGGCTTGGGGGAGGGCAAGGAGAAAGAAAGAAAGGGGGCAGGCAGGGAGACAGAAGGAAAGAAGGGAAACAAAGAAAGAAAGGGGGCATGAAGAGATAAAAAAAGAAAGGAAGGCAGGGAGAAAGAAAGGGCAGGGAGAGAGGAAGAAAAAGTTGGGGGAGGGAATGAGGTCTGGAGGAGAGGAAGCACACAGGCTGAAAGAAGGGAAGAAAGATTGGATGCACAGTCAGAAGAAGAAAGTGCAACCAGAGACTCATGAAATCACCAGACAACAAAGGTAGGAAAAATGATTTTATTTTCAATTTAGTGATCATGTGTCTGTTTTTGAGAATTTATATCTGCTGTCTATATTTTGCACTATGGCCTCCTTTTACAAAACCGCAATAGCGGTTTTTAGCGCAGGGAGTGAGAGTAGCGCTGGGCATTCAGCGCAGCTCCCTGCGCTAAAAACTGCTATTGTCGTTTAGTAAAAAGGGAGGGGTATATTTGTCTATTTTTTATGGTTGTTACTGAGGTGACATTGCATAAAGTCATCTGCCTTGACCTCTTTGAAAAAACCCCGGAATAGGAATGATAATTAACATTTTCTCTGCGTACAGTGTGCTTTGTGTGTTTTAAAAATTTTATTGTTAGTAGATCATTTTGACTTGGTCATTTTAAAAGTAGCTTGCAAGCCCAAAAAGTGTGGGCACCCCTGCTTTAGAGAATGACACGGGGACAAATTTTTCCCCGTCCCCACAGGAACTCAATTTTCCCAACCCGTCCCCGCAAGTTTTGTCACTGTCCTTGTCCCTGCCCCATTCCTGTAAACTCTGCCCTAACCTCACAAGCTTCGAACACTTATGATGAGGACGGAGCTTAGGCATTGGTGGAATGAGGCATTATGACATCATAATCTGAGCTCTAGAATGTTGCACTTATGATTTTAAAGTGTTTGAGGCTTGTGCAGATGAGGACGGAGCTTAGGCATTGGTGGAATGAGACATTATGACATCAGAATCTGAGCTCTAGAATGTTGGTACTTATGATTTTAAAGTGTTTGAGGCTTGTGCGGATGAGGACGGAGCTTAGGCATTGGTGGAATGAGGCATTATGACATCAGAATCTGAGCTCTAGAATGTTACTACTTAGGATTTTAAAGGGTTTGAGGCTTGTGCGGATGAGGACGTAGCTTAGGCATTGGTGGAATGAGGTATTATGACATCACAATCTGAGCTCTAGAATGTTGCTACTTAGGATTTTAAAGGGTTTGAGGCTTGTGCGGATGAGGACGGAGCTTGCAAGAATGGGGCAGGGACAGGAAAAGAACTCACGGAGACGGGAAAATGAGCTCCCGCAGGGACGTGATAACCTCACCCACAAAATGCATTCTGAGTGTATATTGATGTTATAAATAACCTGACTGCTTAAAAGAGTTTGAACACCTCACAATGTGCAAAAACACTTCCCACTTATAGCCTCCCATTTAGCAGGGAGACATTTTCAGTGATCAAATGCTGGGATGTGTAAACATTCTTCTTACAGAATGCTCAGAGATCTCTCTTTTATTGAATTTTACGTTTTAAAAGCAAATATTTAAACTCACCTCGCCTGTTTCTAGCGCATGTTGGCGTGCTGAATGCTCTGCGCTGCTCCCAACGCTCACAGGAACTCTCCCTCTCCTTTACAAAGCCACGCTAGCGTTTTTAGTGCCGGCCGCAGCGGTAACAGCTTGGGCGCTCAGAGGAATTCTATGAGCGTCAGAGCTGTTATTGCGGCGTTCGGCGCTAAAAACGCTAGTGTGACTTTGTAAAGGAAGGGGCGGGGCCTATGAGAGTCGGGAGCAGCGCAGAGCTTTCAGCACGCCGGCTTGCGCTAAAAAACATTTCCAGTTGCGCGTGAGCAGAAATAGTATTATTATTTTTGTACTGTTTCATTCCTAAGATCTTGAGGAGGAATCTATCCCTATAACAGTAAGGATTGATACAAGGTTCGCGAAGGCGAGCTGAGAATCTTTCCTTTATCTTTTGTTTTACTTTTTCCTGGTGTATTAGTATCCTGCCCCCTGCCCCCCCCCCATTTTGTGGGCTTAAAAAGGATTTATGTATGATGAAATTATGTACTTTGATTGTAGATTTCTCTTTTTTTCCTGTTATTAATGGATAATGTATTATTCAAATTATAATAAAAAACTTATTGAACTAAAAAAAAAGAAGGGGGGGTGTCTATGAGAGTCGGGAGCAGCGCAAAACTTTCAGCACGCCGGCTTGCGCTAAAAAAACATTTTCACAGTTTTGTAAAAAGGGGGGAGGGGGTTAATCAGTATCAAGATACCTTCAGTTTATGGGGGAGAAGTTTTAAGACAGATATTTAATTTGTCCAGCTTCTGTAATAGAATCACTAGATCAAGCAGCCCCCCCTTCAACTGTTTAATAAGTTGTACAAAAACACAGCATTTCCAAAAGCAAAATGGCACCGTGATTTTAAACGTTTACATTTTAGATTATCTAGAAAAAAAAAAATATCATAGTAAACTATAGGGATCCAGTGAGATTTCAGAAATGTCCCTTTTGATCCAAAGAATGAAATATCGTCTTTTTAGGTATAACCTTGATATTATATACTCAGTGGTGAATTCATTCTGTAAATTACATCCACTTTACCAGGTTTCAAAAGGCCAGATCAACTTGCAGTACATCTTAACAGTAAATGAAGGAGACTTTAAAAAACAAACAAACGATGTTTTGGAAATTGTTCTCTAATGGCCTTTGTACACCTTGCCAGCCAGTGTGTTTTTATATCCACAGCCTTCGTGTTAATGTGAAGCGAATTGAGAGCACCTGCAGGTGGAGATTTTTTTTTCTTGTTTTTGTTCAGCCTGCCGAATTCACATATTCATTTCAGCAGGAAAACTTGGCTGCTGTTTGAAACACTGCGTTTTGCGCAGCTGAAAGCCGAGCGGCACTGGCAGAGAAAAGCCGGGTTTAACAAGGAAGGTCGATAAAGCGACTGTCCAAGTACGGTGGCTGGAGCCAGGCTTCTGCCGCCTGCCTGTCTTCAGTAACCTCAGACACAGAAGCTCCGATGTTCAGAATATAACGCTGGCGTTGGAGCTGATTAGCTTTACCCAACGTGTGGTTGGACACCTGGAATGCGCTTCCAGAGGACGTAATAGGGCAGAGTACGGTACTGGGGTTCAAGAAAGGATTGGACAATTTCCTGCTGGAAAAGGGGATAGAGGGGTATAGATAAGAGGATTACTGCACAGGTCCTGGACCTGTTGGGTCGCCGCGTGAGCCAGCTGCTGGGCACGATGGACCTCAGGTCTGACCCAGCGGAGGCATTGCTTATGTTCTTAAATAGCGCCGGCGCTAATCTGTGCAGAATGTCCAGAGACCTTTAGCGCAGGAAACGGCGGGTCTTATTCCGTATAGGATGCCTAATTTCAGAATCCAGGTGCAACTTTTTTTTTTTATTGACTTAATTAATGCGATAATTGACCGTCCCAATATTCAGCCGATAAGAAAAAAAAAAAGTAAATTTACAATTAAGAATTTGTTGCAGAACATTTAGGATGCCTATCTGAAAAGTAGGCATGGTTAGGGGCAGAGAATAGGAGGGGTCGACTTAGGCGCTGATAAATTAGACCTGGCTTAATATACCGGTGCCTACCTCTGGGACGCCGAGCGATGCTTAAGCGCGCCTTGGTACCGCTAGGCAGGATTCTATAAAGCAGGGGTAGGCAATTCCGATCCTCCAGAGCCGGAGCTAGGTCAGGTTTTCAGGATCTCCAGCATGAATATGTATGAGATGGATTTGCATGCACTGCCTCCTTGAGATGCAAATCTATCTCATGCATATTTATTGTGGATATCCTGAAAACCTGACCTGGCTCCGGCTCTCGAGGACTGGAATTGCCTACCCCTGGACTAGACTAATGCAACCTGCTTCTCACTGGCCTTTTACTAAACCAGGGGTAGGTAATTCCGGTCCTCAAGAGCCAGAGCCAGGTCAGGTTTTCAGGATCTCCAGCATGAATATGTATGAGATGGATTTGCATGCACTGCCTCCTTGAGATGCAAATCTATCTCATGCATATTTATTGTGGATATCCTGAAAACCTGACCTGGCTCCGGCTCTCGAGGACTGGAATTGCCTACCCCTGGACTAGACTAATGCAACCTGCTTCTCACTGGCCTTTTACTAAACCAGGGGTAGGCAATTCCGGTCCTCAAGAGCCAGAGCCAGGTCAGGTTTTCAGGATCTCCAGCATGAATATGTATGAGATGGATTTGCATGCACTGCCTCCTTGAGATGCAAATCTATCTCATGCATATTTATTGTGGCTATCCTGAAAACCTGACCTTGCTCTGGCTCTCGAGGACCGGAATTGCCTACCCCTGCTATAAAGGATGCCTAGCAGTTGATTGACAACTGCACCGAGTGATGCCCACAATGTGGGGTTACTAGACAAAAATCTCGATCGATTTAAGGGCCTCCTCAAAAGTCACTTATTTAAGGAAGCAATCATCCCTTAAGCTTAGCTTTTTCTTATCAAATTTTTAGACTCTCCCTTAAGCGTAGGTTCTCTTTCCTGTTGCTTAGAATTCCCCTTCTTTTTATCGTTTTTCCGTATCCCAATTCCTTCCGTTTTCTCCCTTAATTGTCTCTCTTTCCTATTTAAAATTGTATTTCTACCCAATTAGCCATTTGTGTCACATTTGTCTCTATTTTTCTTAATTTGTTTTTAAAAAAATGGAAAAATCTTTTTTTGTTTGTCTGTCCTCTCCCCTGGTTTTAATTGTAACTCGCTTAGTAGTTTTGATAAGCGAAAGTATCAAATTTTTAAATAAAAACTTGAAACCAGTCGCCACTTTTTCAGACAGCCTTCAACTCATAACTCTACTCCCCTCAGCCCTCTGTTCACCACCCTAGCCGGCGGTCTAACCATCCCCCCTGACTGTAACCCCTACCCTGGCATCCAGTTTGTCTTCATTGATTAGACTGTAAGCTCATTCGAGCAGGGACTGTCTCCTTCGTGACACTGTACAGCGCTGCAATATGTCTGGCGGTGCTTTAGAAATAATTACCGTAATAGTGATAGTAGAAGAACAGCGCTAATTTGTGCTTCCTGGTTTTGCCTGGTGCATTTACCGCAAAATTCTTGTGCGCATGCGCCAGGCACGTTCCTCCCCCTTACTTTCAGTCTCATTGGGAGTATATAATTTGAATGCCATTAGCTCTGAGCACGGAGGACTACGGTCCTGTGCTGTTCCTGCAGAATAGGACTGAAGCCTGAGCCTGAGCCTGCTCCCCCGTCCCCCATTGCGTGCATCCCACCAAGTCAAAAGCTTCTTTCATTCCTGGGTTCTTCAACATTTCCACTGAACAGATCCCAGATCCTGCCATAAATGTAACAAAGTGTGCCACCGGGTTAGCACATGCTACTAGTTTAAATCCCCTTGTATAAAATGAGACCTGTGCTAAATAATGCTAGCTTTTTTTTTTTTTGGTCTATTTGTGTGAGGAGCGCTCGTTGGGGCGCTTTCGAAAACAGCTTAAGGCAGGGGTCTCAAAGTCCCTCCTTGAGGGCCGCAATCCAGTCGGGTTTTCAGGATTTCCCCAATGAATATGCATGAGATCTATGTGCATGCGCTGCTTTCAATGCATATTCATTGGGGAAATCCTGAAAACCCGACTGGATTGCGGCCCTCGAGGAGGGACTTTGAGACCCCTGGATTAGAGTGTCTACATCAGGGATGGGCAACTCCGGTCCTCAAGGGCTGGAATCCAGTCGGGTTTTCAGGATTTCCCCAATGAATATGTATGAGATCTATGTGCATGCACTGCTTTCAATGCATATTCATTGAGGAAATCCTGAAAACCCGACTGGATTGCGGTCCTCAAGGAGGGACTTTGAGAGCCCTGGATTAGAGTGTCTATGTCAGGGATGGGCAACTCCGGTCCTCGAGGGCCGGAATCCAGTCGGGTTTTCAGGATTTCCCCAATGAATATGCATGAGATATATGCGCATGCACTGCTTTCAATGCATATTCATTGGGGAAATCCTGAAAACCCGACTGGATTGCAGGCCCTCAAGGAGGGACTTTGAGATCCCTGGCTTAAGGCGTAATTATTTCAACAGGCTATTCCAGGTTCACTTCTGGATGGGGGTGTTAGTAAAAGGGTGACCTGGATATCCTATCTGTGGATGGACTTGGAGAGGGGGGGGCTTTCCTATTTAGTTATGGAGTTCTTTTCTAAAGTGGTGGGTTGTTTTTATTTTATTTTTTTACTATGACTGTAAACTGCTTGGATTGCTGTGTAATATAGCGGCATATCAAATTAAATGAATCGAGAAATCTAATTCAAACCGTTCGCATCTATGCAGCCATCAGTTATATGGCTTTGATTAATTCATTTGTAACAATCTGGGATCTCCTATCAAATGTACATGTAAACCAAATTTATTTATTTATTCCATTTTCTATACTGTTCTCCCAGGGAAGCTCGGAACGGTTTACATGAACATATTCAGGTACTCGAGCATTTTTCCCTGTCTGTCCTGGTGGGCTCACAATCTATCTAATATATTTGGGGCAACTGGGGGGGGGGGGCGTGGGTTTAAGTGACTTCCCCAGGGTCAGAAGGAACAGCATGAGTTTGAACCCCCAACCTCAGGGTGCTGAGGCTGTAGCTTTAACCACTGCTCCACTCTAGAAATCAAAAGGTAGCAAAAGTGAGCCAAGCCATTGTGACATCACTGCTGAGGTTGGCTCTTATTGGTGGAAAGGGGCATTATGATGTCACAATACAAGCACTGCTTATTAGAGACTAAAACTTTTCACACTATTTAGTGAATTTTCTATACTGTTCTCCCAGGGGAGCTCAGAGTGGTTTACATGAATTTATTCAGGTACTCAACTCCCAGTCTGTCCCAGTGGACTCACAATCTATCTAATGTACCTGGGGCAATGGGGGGAGTAAGTGACTTGCCCAGGGTCACAAGGAGCAGCGTGGGTTTGAACCCACAACCTCAGAGTGCTGAGGCTGTAGCTTCAACCACTGCGCCACACTCTCCCCCGAGTTAAACTAAACTAAACTAAACTAAACCTTAGGTTTGTATACCGCATCCTCTCCACAATGGTAGAGCTCGGCACGATTTACAGGAGTTGGGACAGAAAGGAACCACAATGAAGGGTTAAAGGCCAGAGTAAGAAGAATATTAAAGGGCTTAGTATGCCAGAGATGGAGTAAGTATCACATTTTTGAGAATAACCAGGTTTTCAGATGTTTGCGGAAAAGTTGGAGAGAGCTCAGGTTCTGAAGAGGGGAGGTAAGGTTGTTCCAGACCTCAGTGATTCTGAAGGGGAGGGAGATCCCTAGTTTTCCTGCATGGGAAATGCCTTTTAATGAGGGGAAGAATGAGTGATTTGTTGGAGGCGTGCCCAGCATGCTCTCATGCAAATGAGGTTGGCGGAGAGTAGTGAAGGTTCGCTAAATTTACACGAGATGAATCTAAACTAAACTAAGTTAACTTAAGTTTGTATCCCGCATCATCTCCATAAAGATAAAGCTCGGCACAGTTTACAGGTAATTCAATAAATGAGGGAAGGACACAATAAGAAATTAGAGGTTATGAAGAGGATAGCTAGCTTTACATTTTCAATAGATAGTTTACGTTTTGGAGAAAAGACAGGTTTTCAGATGCTTTCGGAATAATTGGAATGAGCCTGGGTTCCGCAGCGGGGCAGGAAGGTTGTTCCAAAGCTCAGTGAATTTGAAGAAAAGGGATTTCCCTAATTTACCTGCATACATGATGCCTTTTAATGAGGGGAAAGATAGTTTGTGGGTGGATCTGGTAGTGTCAGGTCTCGAAGAATTCCAGGATAGTGGAATTAGGGGAGGAAGAATGCCATGTAGGATCTTGAATATTAGGCAGGTACATTTAAAGTGAATGTCGCTGGTGATAATGATTGGCACATGCGCAGAGTACACTCCTCCCTCCGTGTTCACGGTGGTTAGAGGCGGAACACGACCGCGAATACGAAAAAAACCACAAATAACTTTTTATATGTTATTCACGTTTTGGTTTTTTTTGTAACAGCCATCCTTAAATATATTAAAATCACGAATAACAGCAGCAATTGTGAAATCTGGGAAGCAGCGTTTTTCTCTGTGCGCGTTGGGATTTTCAAGGTGAAAGCTAGTCAGCGCCAAACTTTTTATCAGCACAGTACTTTACTCATGATGTAATTTAGGGGGGAGGAGTCAGCATGCAAAAAATCGTGAATAAGCAAAACCGTGAATACGGAGGGAGGCGTAAATGTGCCGGGAAAAGCAATGGCGTATGCGGTGTGTCAATCTTAGGTGTGCCAGAGCTACTGGATGAAGGGAAGGGAGGGGCGATGCAACGTCGGCTTTCAACAAGCGCGCATAAGACGTGCTTTTTCTCCCTTCAAAACTGCTTTAATTCATGTAAATCTTGTAATTTGTCATGAGTTTAATTTTATCATGAACCACAGTCAGAAACACATAAGACGCAACTATAATACATGCGCTCAAGAAGCGTGCTTATGTACCCCTCCCCCCCCCAAAAAAAAGACTATAATTTATGTGAATCACTCAGTGATGTTGAAGAATCCACCGGAGTGCTCTTTTAAATAGCGGTAAACCATTTGCATGGCAGAATCAGAGACTGCCAGGAAGCTCGGAAAAGGCCACGGTAAGCCTCTTCGATAATTTACCGCTAAAAATACATGCAAGCTAACCCAGCTGGAACTGGTTTAGCAACCGTGTTAAAGGCAACCTTAAGTTTTGAGAATCTAGCCCAGGGGTAGGGAGCTCCGGTCCTCGAGAGCCGTATTCCAGTCGGGTTTTCAGGATTTCCCCAATGAATATGCATGAGATCTATTTGCATGCACCGCTTTCAATGCCTATTCATTGGGGAAATCCTGAAAACCCGACTGGAATACGGCTCTCGAGGACCGGAGTTCCCTACCCCTGATCTAGCCCTAAATGTGGCCTTATGCTGCCCCCTACTGAAGAGGTGCTAAGTGAAGCTACACTACCTGCAGAAATGAACATGAGCATGCTTCAAGTACCGTGTTCTCGGTGCTTTATGCAGCCCACGCCCTTTCTCTGCCCTTGCCCCACCTAGTTCTTGCCCCCTAGCATAATATGGAGTAGAGAAAGACACAAGGACAAATTTTTCCCCATCCTGGAGAGTTCTTTTCCTGCCCTCTGCCCCATTCCTGCAAGCTCTGTCCTAGTCTGCACAAGCCTCAAACAGTTTAAAATCATAAGTGTTTGAGGCTTGTGCGGTTAAGGTAGAGCTTACAGGAATGGGGCAGGGACAAAACTCATGGAGACGGGATAGGAAAATTGAGTTCCTGCGGGGATGGGGACAAATTTATCCCCGAGCCATTCTCTACACTGCAGCCCTCTAGAAATCAAAATGTAGCAAAAGTGAGCCAAGTAAAGGGCAATCAAGCCACTGTGACGTCACTGATGAGGTTGGCTCTTATTGGTGGAATGAGGCATTATGATGTCACAATATCAGCTCTGCTTATCAGAGGCTGAAACTCTTCACACTATGTATTTAGTCAATTTTCTATGTTGTTGTCTTGGTGGGCTCACAATCTATATAATATACCTGGGGTGACTTGCCCAGGGTCACAAGGAGCAGCGTGGGTTTGAACCCACAACCTCAGGGTGCTGAGGCTGTAGCTTTAACCACTGAGCCACTGTAGATATCAGAATATAGCAAAAGTGAGCCAAGTAAAGGGCAATCAAGCCATTGTGACATCACTGATGAGGTTGGCTCTTATTGGTGGAATGAGGCATTATGATGTCACAATATCAGTTCTGCTTATCAGAGGCTGAAACTTTTCACACTATTTATTTAGTCAATTTTCGATACTGTTCTGCCGAGTAGAGAATGACACGGGGACAAATTTTTTTCCCATCCCCCGCGGGAACTCATTTTCCTGTCCTGGCGAGTTCTTTTCCTGTCTCTGCCTCATTCCTGCAAACTCCGTCCTTATCTGCACAAGCCTCAAACACTTTAAAATCATAAGTATCCCGAGGCTTGTGCGGTTAAAGCAGAGCTTACTGGAATGGGCACGGACAGTGACAAAAATCACGGGGACGGGATGGGGAAGTTCCTGTGGGGACGGAGACAGATTTGTCCCTTTGTCATTCTCTAATAGGGAACTAACGTGTGAATTGACATGCGCAAATCATCATGCCATCAAAGTGCCCCAATTCACATATTAACAACGTAATACACCTTAGTAAAAGATCCCCCTCCCCCCATATGGAGGATGGAAGTAATCTGGAACCAACCAAAGAAAATCTACAGCCTTTTTTCTGCATCTTAGCATTGATATGGTTATGACTGGTTAACGGTTTCTGGGAACGACAAATACATCAAGAAAGAAAAAGTCAAGCATTAACCAGAGGATGCATCAAAGGTTCCAAAACTAGACCCAATAGCTGGAAACATTTTCTCTGCTAACAGAGGCATGTGAAACCCAGTTCTTTGGAAAAAGGGAAGTGTCAGTCGAAGACTTTGCTACCCACTTGCGTATATATATCAGATGTGGCAGAACCGCAGGAGCCCAGTCACTGGCGTAGTAAAGGAGGAAGGACGGTTCGCCAAGGGCACCCATCCTCCTCTCGGACCCCCCCCCCTTCCATACGTGTACGCCCCTTCCCTTCTACCTCTCTAATTTTATGAACTTGCTGCCGGCGTCAGTGTCGCCTCTCTCTGATGTCGCGTCTGGGCCCCACGCCTAGGAAATGACGTCAGAGGGCTAGCCGACACGGCGCGGGAGGGCACGTTCGTGCCATTGCTCTTGCCTGGAAAATTTAAAAGGTATGGGGGGAAGGGAAGGGGGGTGCGTGTGAATGGCAGGGAGAGATTGGGAAGGAGCGTAGGGGGGGGGAGAAGAGGGCGGGGGAGGGGCACCACTTACCCTCGCTACGCCACTGAGCCCAGTTATAAGACTGTTTGCTATTTGAGGTGGTTTTGCGCAATACAGAGGTAAACACTTTTCCCCTTCAAATCATTCTTAGCTGACGGTTGTACATGCTTTACTGAAGCTGCAAATCCCTTCTGTTCCTTCCTTCCCCCTCCCTCTCATATTCAAAACTTTTTTTTTTCTCTCTCTCTCTTTTCTTTTACCCTCTTTTCACCGCTAATTGATGTAACTTTCCCCTCCCTCCCTCCCTCGTCAACCCCACTTTCATGTCTGTCATTGTCAATGTCTTTAATTGTTCACTTCCCCTTTTGCTCTTTTATTTAGTTTTACAATCTACAAGCATAATTTTACTGTATTTTATCTTTTATTGTAAACCGGCTAGATACCCGTTGATGGCTGGTATATTAAAAATCAATAAACTTGAAACTTGTAAAAACTTGGATTGCAAGTAACTCGGTTTGCAAGTGTTTTGCAAGACAAGCAAAACATTTGATTAAATTTTAACTTGATATATAAGCAAAGTCTTGCCATACGAGTACATACAGTATACACGCATCACATCATCACAACTGAGCCGATGGTTCTTCTCTCTCTGACGCTGCGGGAGTGTAGTGACTGTTCTAAACAAACAAAGTCTTGCCATACGAGTACATACGGTATACACGCATCACATCATCACAACTGAGCCGATGGTTCTTCTCTCTCCGACGCTGCAGAAACGAACGAGGTCTTGCAAGACGAGTTCGTATAGTATTTTGCATTAAAGTTTTCAGGTGGTGAAACGAATCGTCTTGAGTTTCCATTATTTCCGACGGGGAAATTCGCTTTGATATACGAGTGCTTTGGATTACAAGCATGCTTCTGGAACGAATTATGCTCGCAAACCAAGGTTTGACTGAATATATATTGAGAGACAGCAGTTGCGGGTTGCATATATAATAGGGTTCACTTTGGCACTTGGGTGTTGGGTCTATTTACAGAACAGGATAGGTTCCACTTAGAAGCAGTTTCTTATGAATAACGGTATCAGGATTAATAACGAAAGGCTAGACTATACCTCATTCAAATTTGTGCGGGCTGATGGTTACATGTTTAAGTAGCGCCTCTCCTTTAAATAAATCGCTACTTATGTGTAATTTTTTTTTGCACGTGAAACCCATCTAAGATCGCCCCCCCTCCCTGATCTATTAAAACAGTGAAGCAGGGCAACCTTCTCATGCGCCGAGGTCAGAGCTGCTTGATTTCCGGACCCCCCAACCTGCAGCAAACAGCAATGAGCGGAAAACCAGACGCTTTTTTTTTTCGCCTGTACTCAGTACAGTGGGCAAAGGGAAAATATTGTTTTATTTCAGGCAATAAACTGTCACTCATTAACACTTCGCTTTGCCTCTGAGGTATATGAATAAGATGATTAACTTCGCCAGCCCTAAACTTCCTCTCCCGCCAGGCGAAAAAAAATCTACTACAAGGTAAATGATTGTATAATCCGTTACAAGTTATTGACGGCTGTATTTGAACTAGGACAAACAGCGATTAAGCTTCCTATAGCGAAGCAAAATTCTTCGTTTCGTTCCCTCCAATAGTGTCGTTTGGGAGAAAATGCATGAACTTTAACCACACCTCCCCTGTCCTCTGTAATTTGCGTGATTTTTTTTTTTGTGTGTATAGCCAGAAATCTTTCCAAATGAATACAGCGACAATTCCAACTTTTTAGAATCCCTAAAACTGGACCGGACTCCCGTTCCTGAAGTTGCCAAGCTAGTGCTCGGGGGGGAGGTGGGGGGGAGGAAGGTGCTCTCTCTTTCGGGTCTGGTGCAATTCATCCAGGTGAATTCCCTCTACCGAGGCGGAAAACGATTCTTTTCGAAAGGCGAACTGAAGCAGCGTTAGAGGCGGTAAACGAGATAAAGCTGCCTGAATCCAAAACTCCTGGGAGTTTTCTATAGAAAACAAAAACACAAGTTTGGAGGATAATGTTTCCGCTGGGGGTTTAACTCGAGCGTAATGCAAAAGAATAATTAAAAAAAAAAAAAGGTGTGGATGAAAAAAAAACAAGAACGACCTTAAACTCTTTTTTTCCTACTATAGGACGGTGCCCTCTATTTTGTTCAGCTTGCAGAAAAAGTCTCCGAATGACACGCTGGGACTTCAGGAAGGGAGTGAAGGCTCCCCACAGCTTAGTCAATAAATGCACAAGAAGGTCCTGTATTTATTGGTTAGTTATCTTGTTATATAAGTGCAAAGCAAACACAAGTGAAGCCGACAGAAACCTGCACTTTCACCAACCACTTGAGATTTCGTGTTTGCTCAGTGAAGGGGCTACGAGACCCAACCTCCCCCAAAAGCAAGCGTAATGGCACGCGGCACCCAGAGGAGCCCAAGGCTTACACGCATCCTTATTTCTTTAGCTGGCCCCAAATTTGGACCGCATTAAGATTATGGGCTCCTTTTACTAAGGTAGCGTTTTTAGAGCACGCAGGATTTTAGCGCGCGCTAAACCCGCGCTACGCTTCCAGAACGAATGCCAGCTCAATGCTGGCTTTAACGTCTAGCACACACGGCAATTCAGCAAGCGCTTTTCCACGCGTTAAAGCCATACCGTACCTTTGTAAAAGGAGCCCTATGTCCTAACTTTGCATCATTCAAAAAAAACCATTGAAAACTCACTTACGGCATTTGTAAAAGCTGGGAAGAGGTAAAACGCAGACCTCGCGGATCTTAACCGCGCGTCCTTAAAAATCTGAGGTCCGCGTCACTTTTAGTCTCGGCACAGGTCGTGGCTCTGACAGACCTCTATGACAAGTTAGCTCTGACGGATCCTAATGCTTTTCCCCCTCCCTATGCCGAGACCAAACGTGGCAAAGCTTTTGCCCTGAGGTCCGTGACACTTTTAGGCTCAGCAAAGGGAGAGAAAAGCATTAGGATCCGTCAAAGCTAAATTGTCATCGAGGTCTGTCAGAGCCATGACCTATGCCGAGACTAAAAGTGACGCAGACCTCAGATTTTTAAGGACGTGCGGTTAAGATCCGTGAGGTCTGCGTTTTACCCCTTCCCGTAAACGCCTTCTATGAATAAGGAATTTCTGCTATGGTGTACTTTTTCCTAGGATTTTTTTATTTGCTGAATTTATTATTATTATTTTTTACTGAGTTTGTAGTTTAGTACGTTTTTAATTGAATTTGTAGGTCCCATTTTATGTACGTTCATTTCTTGCAAAAATCTTCAAACAATTTCAAAAACGTTAGCCACGTCGACTACAAAGATGCTCGACGGACCCGATCCACATCGTTGTAGTCAGCCTGCCTAATGTTTTTGAAATTGTTTGAAGATTTTTTTGCAAGAAATAAAAAGATACAACACATATTCCTATAGACACAGAGACACGCGTCTTCATTCAGATTGTCGGGGCAAAAACTGCTCAGGAGCCTGGGCTTGAAATGACAGGACCCAGGATGCAAAGATTTCCTCCGCATGCAGGCGAATTCGAGGATGCCCCCCTCCCCTTGCACTTTCCAAACAAACTTGCTCCCCACAAACTATACCTTTGTCTTGGTCTTCACTACCCCATTTTTATTTCCATTTTATTTCATTTTTTTTTTTTTTAACTTTTTTAAGATATTTTAAATTTTTAATATTATAAACCGGCAAGACACTTGTGATGGTCGTTATATCAAATTAAGAAGAAACTTGGAAACTTCCTGAATCCATCAATGCGTAATCCCACAAGCAATGCATTTGCAAGATCAAACTGCCGCTATTTCCAACCATGCTCTCTCTATCCCTTTCCCGTTTTCTCCTAAATCAGTTAAAGATTGCATAAGCCGTTGCAAAGCCCAATGCTGCGAGCCAAAGGTAAAGATCAAAGCCTGGCAGGGCTAATCAGCCTCGGCTATTGCCTCATGTCTAATTGCCATGCAAACGAGAGACCGTACAGCAATTCAGGCTCGATTTTGCAATTCTAGGAAGATCAACACTTATAAAGGTTTTACAGCCCCCCCCCCCCCCCAGACATCGTAAACCTCACTTTGGAAGCCAAAGTGAGAAACGGTTTGCAGGGGCCAGAGCCCGGGCTGTCCACCACCTATTCGTGCATCATTTGCAGCTGGAGATGGTTCCCTAGACCAGGTGGGCCCGCCAGGTGGGCCTCCCCTGCGTGATGCTTATGGTAAAACCCACTCATGCATCACTTGCAGCTGGAGATGGTTCCCTATACTAGGTGGGCCCGCCAGGTGGGCGTCTCATGCGTGATGCTTATGGTAAAACCCACTCATGCATCACTTGCAGCTGGAGATGGTTCCCTATACCAGGCGGGCGCGCCAGGTGGGCCTCCCCTGCATGATGCTTATGAGAAAACCCACTCATGCATCATTTGCAGCTGGAGATGGTTCCCTAGACCAGGTGGGCCTCCCCTGCTTGATGCTTATGGTAAAACCCACTCATGCATCACTTGCAGCTGCAGATAGTTCCCAAGCCCAGGTGGGCCCGCCAGGTGGGCCTCCCCTGCATGATGCTTATGGTAAAACCCACTCATGCATCACTTGCAGCTGGAGATTGTTCCCTAGACCAAATGGGCCTCCCCTGCATGATGCTTATGGTAAAACCCACTCATGCATCACCTGCAGCTGGAGATGATTCCCTAGACTAGGTGGGCCCGCCAGGTGGGCGTCTCATGTGTGATGCTTATGGTAAAACCCACTCATGCATCACTTGCAGCTGGAGATGGTTCCCTAGACCAGGTGGGCCCGCCAGGTGGGCCTCCCCTGCATGATGCTTATGAGAAAACCCACTCATGCATCACTTGCAGCTGGAGATGATTCCCTAGACCAGGCGGGCCCGCCAGGTGGGCCTCCCCTGCGTGATGCTTATGAGAAAACCCACTCATGCATCATTTGCAGCTGGAGATGATTCCCTAGACCAGGTGGGCCCGCCAGGTGGGCCTCCCCTGCGTGATGCTTATGGTAAAACCCACTCATGCATCACCTGCAGCTGGAGATGATTCCCTAGACCAGGTGGGCCCGCCAGGTGGGCCTCCCCTGCGTGATGCTTATGGTAAAACCCACTCATGCATCACTTGCAGCTAGAGATGGTTCCCTAGCCCAGGCGGCCCCGCCAGGTGGGCCCCCCAGGTGGGCCTCCTCCCCCCTTTCAGCTCGTGCATCAAAGCCCATGCACGGGTACTCACAGGTAGGAGGTGAAAAGACTCAGGTTCGCGGGCAGCTCGGCGAGCCCCAGGGCCGAGCAGTCGACCCTCAGCAACCTGCCGTCCTCCTCGCAGTGACAGGCGGCCGGGCAGCCCCTCGGCCGCCCGGCCCCCGCTTCAGTCAGCAGCAGCAGCGAGAGCCACAGCAGCGCCCTGGCCGGGGTCGCGTCCATCCCGCCCGGCCGCCTTTCAGTCCTCAGCCGGGGGAGCCAGCGCGGAGCTCGCGCACTCGCCTGCTGCCGTCTGGGGTCCTCGCGGCCGGCGCGCGCCGCTTTAAAGAGCTCCTGGGCAGCAGCCGCGCGCCCGCCCACGTCACTGCTCCGCAGCTCCAGCCGCTCGGAGGGAAGGGAGGGGCAGGAGGGAATGAGACAGCTCCTCGGTCCCCTCCCCCACGAGCAGCACCCCCAAACCAAGATGAATTTGCACGGCTTACTTGCATTGTATGCAAATCAATCTCATGCATATTCATTGTAACACTCTTGTGGCCCTCGAGGACCGCGATTGCCCACCCCTGGTCTAGAGATCCTGGGAATGTCCCTCGTTGCACACCTTAGTATACTATTTTGCAGGACTTGTGCATTTCTTTCCTGGAGGTCCCTAGTCTTGGTTCTGATGTAAGTGCAACCGATTGCCCACCCCTGGTCCAGAGATCCTGGGCGTGTCCCTCCTTGCACACCTTAGTATACTATTTTGCAGGACTTGTGCATTTCTTTCCTGGAGGTCCCTAGTCTTGGTTCTGATGTAAGTGCAACCGATTGCCCACCCCTGGTCCAGAGATCCTGGGCGTGTCCCTCCTTGCACACCTTAGTATACTATTTTGCAGGACTTGTGCATTTCTTTCCTGGAGGTCCCTAGTCTTGGTTCTGATGTAAGTGCAACCGATTGCCCACCCCTGGTCCAGAGGTCCTGGGCGTGTCCCTCCTTGCACACCTTAGTATACTATTTTGCAGGACTTGTGCATTTCTTTCCTGGAGGTCCCTAGTCTTGGTTCTGATGTAAGTGCAACCGATTGCCCACCCCTGGTCCAGAGATCCTGGGCGTGTCCCTCCTTGCACACCTTAGTATACTATTTTGCAGGACTTGTGCATTTCTTTCCTGGAGGTCCCTAGTCTTGGTTCTGATGTAAGTGCAACCGATTGCCCACCCCTGGTCTAGAGATCCTGGGCGTGTCCCTCCTTGCACACCTTAGTATACTATTTTGCAGGACTTGTGCATTTCTTTCCTGGAGGTCCCTAGTCTTGGTTCTGATGTAAGTGCAACCGATTGCCCACCCCTGGTCCAGAGGTCCTGGGCGTGTCCCTCCTTGCACACCTTAGTATACTATTTTGCAGGACTTGTGCATTTCTTTCCTGGAGGTCCCTAGTCTTGGTTCTGATGTAAGTGCAACCGATTGCCCACCCCTGGTCCAGAGATCCTGGGCGTGTCCCTCCTTGCACACCTTAGTATACTATTTTGCAGGACTTGTGCATTTCTTTCCTGGAGGTCCCTAGTCTTGGTTCTGATGTAAGTGCAACCGATTGCCCACCCCTGGTCCAGAGATCCTGGGCGTGTCCCTCCTTGCACACCTTAGTATACTATTTTGCAGGACTTGTGCATTTCTTTCCTGGAGGTCCCTAGTCTTGGTTCTGATGTAAGTGCAACCGATTGCCCACCCCTGGTCCAGAGGTCCTGGGCGTGTCCCTCCTTGCACACCTTAGTATACTATTTTGCAGGACTTGTGCATTTCTTTCCTGGAGGTCCCTAGTCTTGGTTCTGATGTAAGTGCAACCGATTGCCCACCCCTGGTCCAGAGATCCTGGGCGTGTCCCTCCTTGCACACCTTAGTATACTATTTTGCAGGACTTGTGCATTTCTTTCCTGGAGGTCCCTAGTCTTGGTTCTGATGTAAGTGCAACCGATTGCCCACCCCTGGTCCAGAGATCCTGGGCGTGTCCCTCCTTGCACACCTTAGTATACTATTTTGCAGGACTTGTGCATTTCTTTCCTGGAGGTCCCTAGTCTTGGTTCTGATGTAAGTGCAACCGATTGCCCACCCCTGGTCCAGAGGTCCTGGGCGTGTCCCTCCTTGCACACCTTAGTATACTATTTTGCAGGACTTGTGCATTTCTTTCCTGGAGGTCCCTAGTCTTGGTTCTGATGTAAGTGCAACCGATTGCCCACCCCTGGTCCAGAGATCCTGGGCGTGTCCCTCCTTGCACACCTTAGTATACTATTTTGCAGGACTTGTGCATTTCTTTCCTGGAGGTCCCTAGTCTTGGTTCTGATGTAAGTGCAACCGATTGCCCACCCCTGGTCCAGAGATCCTGGGCGTGTCCCTCCTTGCACACCTTAGTATACTATTTTGCAGGACTTGTGCATTTCTTTCCTGGAGGTCCCTAGTCTTGGTTCTGATGTAAGTGCAACCGATTGCCCACCCCTGGTCCAGAGATCCTGGGCGTGTCCCTCCTTGCACATCTTAGTATACTATTTTGCAGGACTTGTGCATTTCTTTCCTGGAGGTCCCTAGTCTTGGTTCTGATGTAAGTGCAACCGATTGCCCACCCCTGGTCCAGAGGTCCTGGGCGTGTCCCTCCTTGCACACCTTAGTATACTATTTTGCAGGACTTGTGCATTTCTTTCCTGGAGGTCCCTAGTCTTGGTTCTGATGTAAGTGCAACCGATTGCCCACCCCTGGTCCAGAGATCCTGGGCGTGTCCCTCCTTGCACACCTTAGTATACTATTTTGCAGGACTTGTGCATTTCTTTCCTGGAGGTCCCTAGTCTTGGTTCTGATGTAAGTGCAACCGATTGCCCACCCCTGGTCCAGAGATCCTGGGCGTGTCCCTCCTTGCACACCTTAGTATACTATTTTGCAGGACTTGTGCATTTCTTTCCTGGAGGTCCCTAGTCTTGGTTCTGATGTAAGTGCAACCGATTGCCCACCCCTGGTCCAGAGATCCTGGGCGTGTCCCTCCTTGCACACCTTAGTACAGTATACTATTTTGCAGGACTTGTGCATTTCTTTCCTGGAGGTCCCTAGTCTTGGTTCTGATGTAAGTGCAACCGATTGCCCACCCCTGGTCCAGAGGTCCTGGGCGTGTCCCTCCTTGCACACCTTAGTATACTATTTTGCAGGACTTGTGCATTTCTTTCCTGGAGGTCCCTAGTCTTGGTTCTGATGTAAGTGCAACCGATTGCCCACTCCTGGTCCAGAGGTCCTGGGCGTGTCCCTCCTTGCACACCTTAGTATACTATTTTGCAGGACTTGTGCATTTCTTTCCTGGAGGTCCCTAGTCTTGGTTCTGATGTAAGTGCAACCGATTGCCCACCCCTGGTTGTAAGTGCAACCGATTGCCCACCCCTGGTCCAGAGATCCTGGGCGTGTCCCTCCTTGCACACCTTAGTATACTATTTTGCAGGACTTGTGCATTTCTTTCCTGGAGGTCCCTAGTCTTGGTTCTGATGTAAGTGCAACCGATTGCCCACCCCTGGTCCAGAGATCCTGGGCGTGTCCCTCCTTGCACACCTTAGTATACTATTTTGCAGGACTTGTGCATTTCTTTCCTGGAGGTCCCTAGTCTTGGTTCTGATGTAAGTGCAACCGATTGCCCACCCCTGGTCCAGAGATCCTGGGCGTGTCCCTCCTTGCACACCTTAGTACAGTATACTATTTTGCAGGACTTGTGCATTTCTTTCCTGGAGGTCCCTAGTCTTGGTTCTGATGTAAGTGCAACCGATTGCCCACCCCTGGTCCAGAGGTCCTGGGCGTGTCCCTCCTTGCACACCTTAGTATACTATTTTGCAGGACTTGTGCATTTCTTTCCTGGAGGTCCCTAGTCTTGGTTCTGATGTAAGTGCAACCGATTGCCCACTCCTGGTCCAGAGGTCCTGGGCGTGTCCCTCCTTGCACACCTTAGTATACTATTTTGCAGGACTTGTGCATTTCTTTCCTGGAGGTCCCTAGTCTTGGTTCTGATGTAAGTGCAACCGATTGCCCACCCCTGGTTGTAAGTGCAACCGATTGCCCACCCCTGGTCCAGAGATCCTGGGCGTGTCCCTCCTTGCACACCTTAGTATACTATTTTGCAGGACTTGTGCATTTCTTTCCTGGAGGTCCCTAGTCTTGGTTCTGATGTAAGTGCAACCGATTGCCCACCCCTGGTCCAGAGATCCTGGGCGTGTCCCTCCTTGCACACCTTAGTATACTATTTTGCAGGACTTGTGCATTTCTTTCCTGGAGGTCCCTAGTCTTGGTTCTGATGTAAGTGCAACCGATTGCCCACCCCTGGTCCAGAGATCCTGGGCGTGTCCCTCCTTGCACACCTTAGTATACTATTTTGCAGGACTTGTGCATTTCTTTCCTGATGTATATGCAACCGCATGTTCACCCCAAGCTTTCCCAGAAGAAATGGAGCTAAAAGGCCGCGCAAATATTTCTCCCCTAGAATTCGTATTTACCTAAACTGGTGGGCTAGTCTGGTCTTATTTGTCTTGGGAGAAAGCGCCCAAAACCCATTGTTTACCCAGCTCCTTTCACTGTACAATCAATCTTATTCTGCCTGGAGTCACGGCTCAAGGCGTGAGTCAAAGGAGGGAAGGTCGAGCTTGCTTTTAGACTCGAGATATTTAACTAGTCCCGACTTCTTTAGTCGGGTCAAAACTTAGGCTGCAAATTTTTCCTGTTCTGTTCAGAAATTGCGCTTCAATTTTCATTCATTTTGCTGCCAGGAATGAAGTCTAGCCTTTATCGCTCAGGAATTGATATTTCTGACCCACTCTTGCTTTAGGGTAAAACCAGAGTTCGTTGGGTATCCCAGTCGTTTCTTTAGATGATTCAGGCATCTTCAAGGTGATGAGTAGAAAAGTTGTAATGGAGAGCTGTAGAAAATCCGACCGACGGGAACGGGTGGAAACTAAAGCCTGGGGATTAGGGGGAAATGGGTAGGGCTCGGGCATGCCCAGTGGGGCCCGGGCACTGCACGTGCTCAGAGAGAGAGAGAAAAAAAAAATCTCTCTGAACTATTGGAGAGCTTATCCGCAAATTGGGAGCTGTTGGGACAACACCCATATATGGCTGACTCATCCTGCTTGTCCTAGGAGAAAGTGTAGTTACTTACCTGTAACGTAGGTTCTCTGTGGACAGCAGGATAGTCAGCCACACAACCCATCCGCCTCCCCATACGGCCGACCTGGCCACAGCTGGGAACATCCTGGGCAGTAGGGGGAAGCAGGGGAAAATGGGTAGGGCTCGGGCATGCCAAGTGGGGCCAGGGCACTGCACGTGCTCAGAGAGAGAGAGAAATAAAAAAAATCTCTCTGAACTATTGGAGAGCTTATCCGCAAATTGGGAGCTGTTGGGACAACACCCATATATGGCTGACTCATCCTGCTTGTCCTAGGAGAAAGTGTAGTTACTTACCTGTAACGTAGGTTCTCTGTGGACAGCAGGATAGGCAGCCACACAACCCATCCGCCTCCCCATACGGCCGACCCGGCCACAGCTGGGAACATCCTGGGCAGTAGGGGGAAGCAGGGGAAAATGGGTAGGGCTCGGGCATGCAAGTGGGGCCAGGGCACTGCACGTGCTCAGAGAGAAAAAAAAAAAAAAAATCTCTCTGAGCTATTGGAGAGCTTATCTGCAAATTGGGAGCTGTTAGGACAACACCCATATGTGGCCGACTCATCCTGCTTGTCCTAGGAGAATTAATATTTCTGTCCCACTCTTGCTTTAGGCCAAAACTAGAGTTAGCTACTTGCTCTGGGCCAGTCTTTGCACAGGGGATTGTAATTCACTAAGCATTGAAGCTTGAGGAGGGGGGGGGGGGGTCAGAAAGATCAATGCTTTCTGTTATTGCACTTTCGTTGGATGACATTTTCTTGGGAGGCAATAGAGGAAAAAGGACGAGCCCTCAACATTTTCAAAGGAAATTCAAGATGAATCGTCTCGGACGTGAAAGCAACGTTTTGCCTTTCGTTAGCTGTATTCAGGAGGAAATTTCATGGCAAACTCCACTGCTACCGGGATGAGACACCTTCAGATTCACTTTGATACAGCCATCACTTGTTGAGTCACGAGAAGGAATGATTTTTAAACTGATATCAAATGCACAAGTAAAGACGTGGGCATTTTACTGGAAAAGGCAGCGAATGGACGGGTGAGCAGAGATACACGAGCTTTAGACGTGCAGAAACGAGCCCTGCACAATTCCTGGACTTGTTCTTGATCTTTTCACACATTCATAAAAGTTAAACTTTTTCTCCGGACAGTGTCTGACTCGTAATTACTGACCTTAGCTAGAACTTCAACGGAACGAGACTTGGGAGTGATCATCAGCGCAGACATGAAAACTGCTGATCACGTGGAGAAGGCTTCATCTAAGGCAAGACAGTTGTTAGGTTGCATCCGCAGGAGTTTCGTCAGCCGGAAGCCTGAAGTCATAATGCCATTATACAGAACCATGGTGAGGCCTCATTTGGAATACTGTGTGCAATTCTGGAGGCCACACTACCGAAAAGATGTGCTGAGAGTAGAGTCGGTGCAACGGATGGCCACCAGGATGGTCTCGGGGCTCAAGGATCTATCGTACGAGGAAAGGCTGAAAAATTTGCGGCTGTACTCACTCGAGGGACGTAGGGAGAGAGGAGACATGATCGAGACGTTTAAGTATATCACCGGCCGTATCGAGATGGAAGAAGAGATTCTCTTTCTCAAAGGACCCTCAGCCACAAGAGGGCATCCGCTCAAACTCAGGGGCGGGAAATTTCATGGCGACACCGAGAGAGTGGTTGATCCTTGCAACGAGCTCCCGGTGCAGGTGATCGAGGCAAACAGCGTGCAAGAATTTAAGAGCAAACGGGATGCCCATGTGGGATCCCTTAGAGCAGGGGTGTCAAAGTCCCTCCTCGAGGGCCGTAATCCAGTCGGGTTTTCAGGATTTCCCCAATGAATATGCATTGAAAGCAGTGCATGCACATAGATCTCATGCATATTCATTGGGGAAATCCTGAAAACCCGACTGGATTCCGGCCCTCGAGGACCGACTTTGACACCTGTGCCTTAGAGGGTTAAGCCAAGGGAACCTGTCACCAGGAGTGGGATCCCTAGGATAGTAGACTTGGGGGTGGGTCAGTAGAGTGGGCAGACCTGTTGGGCTATGGCCCTTATCTGCCGTCATCTTCTATGTTTCTATGTTCTATGTTTACTCCGCTATCATGTAAGCGGATTTGTTTTATTAGCTTTGATCTCAGGGTTTATGAGAGCCGAGTGGATTTAGGAACGGCTTAGAATTTTAAGAGCTAGGCGACTGACCATTAATGTACGAACTGACCATTTTCTAACCCAGATCCAAGCAGGTTGCTGAAACCCATGCGACCTATTCCGGTTGGTATTATCCGTTTAAAGTCCCTTTGCATGGGAAGGGGTAAAACACGGACCTTGCGGATCTAAAACCGCACGTCCTTAAAAATCTGAGGTCCGTGCCACTTGTCGTCTCTGGCTCTGACAGACCTCGATGACAATTTAGCTCCGACGGATCGTAACCTATGCTGAGACTAAAAGTGGCGCGGACCTCAGATTTTTAAGGATGTGAAGTTCAGATCCGTGAGGTCCGCGAGGTCAGATGCTCTGCAGACCTTTGACACATTTTTTTAACCCCTGCAAAACCCCTGCCCCCAGCTATTTGTCATCCGGTGTCATATCGTGGGGGCTCTCGGAATCAGCGCAGAGGGAGAAATCTGATGGAAGGGACGATCGGGCTAATTAGCAAAAGCCACGGTGCACCTCCTCCCTCCTTAGCCATTAGGGAAGGCAGATCCAGGGGCCTGAGCTGAGCGAGCAGAGAAAGCGGTGGAATAAGCTAAAAGGCGGACTTGTCAATGCGCGGACCTCAGATTTTTAAGAATGTGCGGTTTTAGATCCGCAGGGTCCATGTTATACCCCTTGATCTGCAAGGTCCGTGAGGCCCATGCTTTACCCCTTCCCCCTTTGCACGAACATATATTGATGTACCCTGTGTCCTGTGTGTCTGTCCTATATTAGATTGTAAGCTCTTTCGAGCAGGGACTGTCTCTTGCCGTGTTTCATGTACTGCTCTGGGTAGTGCTAGAGAAATAAATAGTGGTGAGATATCTCCAGATTCTGAGCACTGTGACTTGTGGGATAATACCTGTGTGCATTTCCTTTATGGGCTTGCAACATTGTATTTATTGGAGAACGTTCGTTATCATCATTAATCAACTGCCCTTCACTTCACTGTTTGCCATGTACTGTACTGTATTTCTTTTTTGCGAGGTTACATAAGGTCACATCCAGATTCAGGACAACAGAGTTTTAGTGTCTCTAGGCACTAATTCATTTTATATACATTACTAAATGTTGGAGCCAGCTCTGTGGGTGCTATGGATGCTTGAGCAAATTCCTTGACTATGTCCAGAAAGAGGGGGAGGTCGGGAGGCCAGCCTTAGGTCTTGTGCCCCCTTCCAATTAACTTCAAGACCCCCTAGACACTCCTTGATTTTAAATAGTTACAAAACCAAAACTTATTGGAATATGTTTAGAAATAAGATGTCAGCAAATACACAAAAAGCACGGTTAGTAAGATCTTACACCAGGGGTGTCCAACCTGTGGCCCGAGGGCCGCATGCGGCCCCCGTGAAGTATTTTGTACGGCCCCGGTCGAGGGCGAAGCAGTGTTTTCCTCTGCCGCCCCTGGGTGTTTACCGTCTTGCCGGCTCCCTCCTCTGTCTTGCTGCAGCGTTTGTGCGGCCCCTGAAACATTTTTTTCGGCCAATGCGGCCCAGGGCAGCCAAAAGGCTGGATACCCCTGTCTTACACGAACGCTTGCGCTTTCACCCTCATAAGCTGCAAATTGGTGCAGAAGTTACAACTTTCAGATAATGCAACACCACAAAATGACCAGGTGTGGCCCCCGAGATCACCAGACATTACAGTTTGTGACTTTTTCCTTTGGGGGTTCGTACCTCCACTACCCACAACTACGGGTGATCTGCAGGAACACATCACTGAAGCTATAAGTGTGATCGCTCCGGAGTGTAACAGGTGGGGCACCCATCGAGTGTATGTAATCAGCAGATGCCATATGAAACTTTATGAGTTGATGAAACTGTAGCCTCAAAGGTGAAAGAATATTCCAATACATTTTGGTTTTGTAACCATTTAAAATCAAGGAGTGTTTTTGTGGGCACCCTGTTTATTCAGTAGATTCATTTTCCAAAAGCCACTTGTCTGGGAAATTCCCATTTTCCCTGTTCTAAGGTACAGGCTGATGGTTCTTTAAGCCGGTGTGACTGGTCCCTCTAAGTTGAGAGTCCTCCAGCTGCATTGTTGCCATTAGGGGTTGGTGCTTCGATATGGTGTTTTTAATTACTAGAGATTGGAAGGTTCCCTGGAGTCCTGCAGAGATTGTCTGTCCCTTCCTATTGAAAACGTGATAGTGAAACAGCGCCACCCTGTGGCAGGACTATAAATGGAGGACTCCAGCTCAGCTTTGAGGAAACAGCGCAGTATTGCTTTGCTTTGACTGCAGACCACTGTCTGCTGCTTCCATCAAAGCTTCTGCCATAGGTGACCTTGCCTAATAGGCTGGCCCTGAAAGTGTGTTTTCATTTTTCTCATAAAGGAGGTTCAGATGAGGACAGGACTAAAGCATAGGCAAACTAGGCATGAGCCTAGGGCCCATATATTTAGGAAGGACCCTCTCAAATGTGTAAGTCGAGGCAGAATTTTGCCCTGGTACCTTAGCTGCTGCCAGAGAATCAGGGGGGGGGGGGAGCAGAGGGGAGAGGTCTGTCTATTCTTCTTCACTCCCTGTGTACTGCCTTTTAGCCAGTAGGGGGAGACAGCCAGCAGGATTTCTTACCTGCTGTTCCCTCCTCTGCCAGTTTTCCTCTCTAGTCAGAATCATGCAAGGCTCCATTTGTGGGAGCTTTAAAATATATTTAATTTGCAATGAGGGGCTCATCATACCTGTTTGCCCAGGGCCCAACAAAGGGTTAATCCTGCCCTGGTCCAGATATATGGAGTCCCCTTCTAGAAAGCACATACAAACTGGGATTGAGATGTCCAAGTTGGGGACATGTCAGGTTCTGCTAGTATTTTAGAGCAGGACTTGATCTGCTGACCTAAGATATATAGAGAAATGGACTTTTTTTTTTTTTTTTTTTCCCCACTGATTACATATGGCAGAAATATACAATTTATATAGAACCATAAATGTCTTAAATATCAATGTATGCCTGAATATAACTCACTTTGAGATATTACTGAGAAGTTGTGAGCTAAACCCAAAAGACACCAACAGATAAATAAAATATACCAGCGTATAAACAGAGGAATGTGTGGCGCGGTGGTTGGAGCTTTAGCCTCCGCAGCCTGGGGTTGTGGGTTCAAATCCCACGCTGCTCCTTGCGACCCTGGGCAAATCACTCAGTCCTCCGTAGCCCCAGGTACGTTAGATAGATTATGATCCCACCGGGACAGACAGGGAAAATGCTTGAGTGCCCGATTGCAAAACCGTTTAGATAACCTTGATATGTAAAAACCTAATCAAACTTGAAGCTATAAATGACCTCCTCCTTGCACCAGCACTCTTACAATACTTGTTTATCTCCTCCTGTTCTGTACCATCTCTCAATCTGTATTGTAATGTATCTTCTTTGTTTTATTTATTCACTAGTCTTATAGCCCGTTACATTAACGGGTGCTAGAATATATGTGTGTGTTTGGGGTTTTTTTTTTCTCTCTCTCTCTCCTTAGCCGCTTTCTGTATTTCTGTCTGTCTTTTTTTTTTTTTTTTTCCTTGGCTGTCCACTACCACCCCTTGCCTGCTCCCCCTGTCCATTCTCCCTTCCTTTTACCTCCCCTGTGTCCTCCACCACCCCATCACTGCTCACCTTATCCAGCAGAAGCCCTTTTCCCTTTGTTTTACCTCCCCCTGTCCATCATCACCTCCTTCCTGCTCCCCTTGTCCAGCAGTAGGCCTGTCTTCATTTTTCTGCCCCCCCTCCCTGTTCATCAGCACCTCTTCCCCTGTCCATCAACCCCTTTTCTGCCCCTCCATTTCCGTGTGTTGCAGCATTTCCCTCCCACCCCACTTCCCTGTGCAGTATTTTCCTCCCCCCATACCTTCCTCTTGAACTCCATGCCCTACTTACGTTAAAATGCTTTCCGGATTTCTGGTTTGTTTTTTTTTCCCTTGGCTGTCCACTACTACCCCTTGCCTGCTCCCCCTGTCCATTCTCCCTTCCTTTTACCTCCCCTGTGTCCTCCACCACCCCATCACTGCTCACCTTATCCAGCAGCAGGCCTTCTCCCTTTGTTTTACCTCCCCCTGTCCATCATCACCTCCTTCCTGCTCCCACTGTCCAGCAGTAGGCCTGCCTTTATTTTTCTGTCCCCCCTGTCCATCAACCCCTTTTTCCTGCTCCCCCTGCCCAGCAGTACACCTCCCTTTCTTTTTCTGCCCCTCCATTTCCATGTGCTGCAGCATTTCCCTCCCACCCCACTTCCCTGTGCAGTATTTTTCTCCCCCCCCATACCTTCCTCCTTAATTCCATGCCCTACCATTCTCTCCCCTTCTGCTCCCTTTTCTCCTTCAACTTCATCGGGCAGCAGCAGCAGCAGCATTTATAATTAATTGCTGTTGCCGGTTTCAGGTCTTCCTCTCTGGCGGGTCCTGTCTTCATGAAAACATGAAGTAGGCAGGACCCGCCAGAGAAGAAGGCCTGAAGCCGGCAACAGCAGCGAATTTTAAACGCTGCTGCTGCCCGAAGAAGCCAGGCCTTAACCACAAAACTGGTGGGGGGAGGGTTTTTAAAGGTACAGTAGCGGCGGCGGTGGTGGTGGTTTGAAAAGCCATCCTTAAAATGCCGTCTGCGTTAGGCCGCCGTGGCCTGCAACCGCCGACAGCTGCGGCGGCCGACATCCGACTCGGGCCGCCGCGGTCGACATCCGCCTTGGGGGGGGAGGAAGAGAGAGAGCGAGCTTCGGGCGGCCAGCAGCCGCCGCAGCCGACATCCGCCTCGGGCCGCCAACAGCCGCCGCGGCCGACATCCACCTCGAGGGGAGGGAGGGAGAGAGAGAGAGAGAGAGCTTCGCGCGCATGCACACTCCTATCTGCGGTGCCCTACAGCTCACAGAAAACGGACGCACGCTTAGGAAGTGCGCATGCGCGGCCTAGCATTTTATTATATTAGATTCAAATTTCTATAGCATTCTCCCAGGGGAGCTCAGAACAGTTTACATAAATGTGTTCCGGTACACAAGCATTTTTCCCTATCTGTCCTGACAGGCTCACAATCTATCTAATGTACCTGGGGCAATGGGGGGGGGGGAGATTAAGTGACTTGCTCAGGGTCACAAGGAGCAGCATAGGTTTGAACCCACAACCTCAGCTGTAGACACTTATTTTGACAGACGGTATATCAAAAATAAAGAAACATAACCACTGCGCCACTCTAGAAATCAAAATGTAGCAAAAGTGAGCCAGTCAGGCCATTGTGACATCACTGTTGAGGTTGGCTCTTAGGCATTGGTAGAATGAGACATTCTGACATCACAATCTGAGTTCTGGAATGTTGCTACTCTTTGGGTTTCTTCCAGGTACTTGGGACCTGGGTTGGCCACTGTTGGAAACAGGATACTGGGCTTGATGGACCTTTGGCCTGCCCCAGTATGGCAATTCTTTATGTTCTTAAAGTCACTATTTCGTGGGACACAACAAAGAAAAATGGGGAGACCCGATGATCCACAGTGAAAACAATCCACCGATGAAAACAAAAACAAAAACTGTGGATACAGATGTTCTGGAGATAATTTATTAAACACTGACATATAAAACCATGAAAATTCAATTTAAAAAGTACAATGATAGAAAATACTGTGATAAAAATCCAACCGGACCCTACACGGTCCGTGTTTCGGCAAACACGCCTTCCTCAGGGATCCAGTGGTTTGCAAACTCACATATAAGAATTGGACTGAAAACAGTCTATTGTCTTTAAACATGTGAGAAAAGAACACCGCAGACAAGCTGAAGTAGCAAAAAATGCTACCATTGGACCCCTGAGGAAGGCGTGTTCGCTGAAACACGGACCGTGTAGGGTCTGGTTGGATTTTTATCACAGTATTTTCTATCATTGTACTTTTTTAAATTGAATTTTCATGGTTTTATGTGTCAGTGTTTAATAAATTATCTCCAGAACATCTGTATCCACAGTTTTTTTGTTTTCATCGGTGGATTGTTTTCACTGTGGATCATCGGGTCTCCCCATTTTGCTTTGTTGAACAGAATAGATGAGCCATTTGGCCTTTATCTGCCATCATGTTACAATGTTTCTATAACCATAAAGCCCTATGACCTCATAGTGCAGGTGTAAAGAGCCTTGGCCTATAGGAAGAGGGGATGCAAATGTTAAGAGCCTTAGCCAATAAGGAGAGAGATAATGGTTACTGCAGATGGGCATTTTTTTTGCTACTTCAGCTTGTTTGCGGTGTTCTTTGCTCACACGTTTAAAGACAATAGACTGTTTTCAGTCCAATTCTTTATATGTGAGGTTGCAAACCATTGGATCCCTGAGGAAGGCGTGTTTGCCGAAACACGGACCGTGTAGGGTCCGGTTGGATTTTTATCACAGTATTTTCTATCATTGTACTTTTTAAATTGAATTTTCATGGTTTTATATGTAAGTGTTTAATAAATTATCTCCAGAACATCTGTATCCACAGTTTTTGTTTTTATTTTCACAAATGGAAGAAAAGTTTTTTGTTTTTGTTTTCATCGGTGGATTGTTTTCACTGTGGATCATTGGGTCTCCCCATTTTTCTTTGTTGGGCAGACTAGATGCAGACTTTATCTGCCATCATGTTATAATGTTTCTATAACCATAAAGCTCTATGACCTCACAATACAGGTGTAAAGAGCCTTAGCCTATGGAAGAGGAGATGCAAATGTTAAGAGCCTTAGCCAATAGGGAGAGGAGGAGATAGTAGATGCTGCGGATGGGCCATTTGGCCTTTATCTGCCATCATGTTTCTGTGTTTCTATAACCATAAAGTTCTATGACCTCACAATGCAGGTGTAAAGAGCCTTAGCCTATAGGAAGAGGAGATGCAAATGTTAAGAGCATTAGCCAATGAGGAGAGAGATAATGGTTACTGCAGATGGGCATTTTTTTGCTACTTCAGCTTGTCTGCGGTGTTCTTTGCTCACACGTTTAAAGACAATAGACTGTTTTCAGTCCAATTCTTTATATGTGAGGTTGCAAACCATTGGATCCCTGAGGAAGGCATGTTTGCCGAAACATGGACCGTGTAGGGTCCGGATGAATTTTTATCACAGTATTTTCTATCATTGTACTTTTTTAAATTTAATTTTCATGGTTTTATATGTCAGTGTTTAATAAATTATCTCCAGAACATCAGTATCCACAGTTTTTGTTTTTGTTTTCATTGGTGGACTATTTTGTGGGAGCCACTTGTGAAACTGGCTATACCATATATACATTAATAATTGAATGGGATGATATTAGTAGAACAGGATGGGATGGTCGATAAATTACATTTCCATTTTCTATTCCCTGATTTCCAGCAGCCCGACCTGACCTTGGGGACCCCAGTCACCATATCCCAGTTTATTAATGTTCTTTCAGCAAACTCATTAAGGGAGAAGACAGTATTCTTATTATTATTTTTTTACTGTAGCGTCCTCCTCTGCTTTATATTTAATTAAAACATTCCTGACCTGTTATTTGGGTCAGATGATGATGTGTAGGATAGGGGTAGAAAAACAAACCCTCCTTTTTTGTTGTAAGACTTTTGATTCTCCCAGATCTTGTTGGATTAAACGGATGTAAGGTCTGTGCTTTTCTTCAACAGAAGGATAAATAATAGACATAAATGATCTGAAAATGAGATGTCAAAGTAGAATAGGCCACAGATTGCAGAAAAGGGTCAAAGAAGAGCGACCAAGATGGTAAAGAGGATGGAACTCCTCTCGTATGACGAAAGACTAGAACGGTTAGGGCTCTTCAGCTTGGAAAAGAGACGGCTGAGGGCAGATAGGATTGACGTCTACAAAATCCTGATTGGAGTAGAACGGGGACAAGTGGATTGATTTTTCACTCCGTCATAAATGACAAGGACTAGGGGACACTCGATGAAGTTACAGGGAAATATTTTTCACAGAGAATAGTTAAGCTCTGGAACTTGTTGACAGAGGATGTTGTAAGAGCAGTTAATGATCTGATACAGTTCAATTAATGATCTGAAACAATGTCAAAACAGAGAATTTCATTTCTGCAAATGATAACCCTCTTTTCAGCCACAGTGGTGAAATAACGCTCAGAATTTAGGAAGGCGGTTGGTTGGACTGAGAACTTTTCAGCACCCCCTTGCATGTAATAAAAGTCAGCCATGTATAGGACATAGAAACATAGAAGATGACGGCAGATAAGGGCCATAGCCCATCAGGTCTGCCCACTCTACTGACCCACCCCCAAGTCTACTATCCTAGGGATCCCACTCCTGGTGACAGGTTCCCTTGGCTTAACCCTCTAAGGGATCCCACATGGGCATCCCATTTGCTCTTAAATTCTTGCACGCTGTTTGCCTCGATCACCTGCACCGGGAGCTCGTTCCAAGGATCAACCACTCTCTCGGTGAAGAAATATTTCCTGGTGTCGCCATGAAATTTCCTGCCCCTGAGTTTGAGCGGATGCCCTCTTGTGGCCGATAATATACTTAAATGTCTCGATCATGTCTCCTCTCTCCCTACGTTCCTCGAGTGAGTACAGCCGCAAATTTTTCAGCCTTTCCTCGTACGATAGATCCTTGAGCCCCGAGACCATCCTGGTGGCCATCCGTTGCACCGACTCTACTCTCAGCACATCTTTTCGGTAGTGTGGCCTCCAGAATTGCACACAGTATTCCAAATGAGGCCTCACCATGGTTCTGTATAATGGCATTATGACTTCAGGCTTCCGGCTGACGAAACTCCTGCGGATGCAACCTAACAACTGTCTTGCCTTAGATGAAGCCTTCTCCACATGATCAGCAGTTTTCATGTCTGCGCTGATGATCACTCCCAAGTCTCGTTCTGTTGAAGTTCTAGCTAAGGTCTCACCATTCAAGGTGTAAGTTCTGCACGGATTTCTGCTGCCGAGGTGCATGATCTTGCATTTCTTAGCGTTGAAGCCCAGCTGCCAGGTCGAGGACCAAAGCTCCAACAAATGTAGGTCCTGTGCCATACTATCGGGTAAATTGCCATCTCTCACTATATTGCATAGTTTGGCGTCGTCAGCGAATAACATTATCTTATCTTGAAGCCCCTGAGTTAGGTCCCCTATGAATATATTGAAAAGGTGCGGGCCCAAGACTGAGCCCTGTGGTACTCCACTGGTCACCTCCGATGATTTATAGAGGGTACCGTTAACTACCACCCTCTGAAGTCTACCACTCAGCCAGTCATTGACATCATTGACATCACTGATGAGGTTGACTCTTATTGGTGGAATGAGGCATTATGACATCACAATCTCAGCTTTGGTTACCTGAGATTGAAAGTCTTCACACTACAAGGGGGTGCTGGAAAGTTCTCAGCCCAACCAACCAACTTCTTAAATTCTGAGCGTTATTTTGACACCAGCTGAATTACCTTATTTTGTTAAGGGCCAATTTGCAGAAATGAAATTATATGTTTTCACATTGTTTCAGGTCATTGATTGAATCACATCCACCTCATTCTCTTCTTAGCTGGGTTGAGAACTTTTCAGCACCCCCTTGTATGTAGTAGAAATTCACATGTACTGCTGGGGTTGTTTTCCCTGGAAAAGCGGAGACTTAGAGGAGACATGATGGAAACCTATGCCTAAAGGGCATAGAGAGGGTAGACAGGGATAGATTCTTCAGACTGTGGAGAACCACAAGTACTAGGGGTCACTCGGAGAAACTGAAAGGGGACAGGTTTGGAACAAATGCTAGGAAGTTATTTTTTACCCAGAGGGTGGTGGACACATGGCACGCGCTTCCGGAGGATGTGATAGGCCAGAACACATTGCAGGGGTTCAAGGAAGGTTTGGATAGGTTCCTAGAGGATAAGAGGATTGAGGGGTACAGATAGAATTAGTGGTAGGTTATAGATAGAACTAGAGGTAGGTTATGGAATAGTCAGAAATCACTTCACAGGTCACAGACCTGATGGGCCGCCGCGGGAGCGGACCGCTGGGCGCGATGGACCTCTGGTCTGACCCAGTGGAGGCAACTTCTTATGTTCTTATGTGTAAATTGCCTTAGGCATTGGTTATTGGACAGTAAGGCAATCTAGAAAGTGGTTTAATAGATGAAACTAAACAATTTATTCTACCATTTCAGATGAGAAATCACCAACAGCAGGGGAAAAAAAACCCCTGTCTGTCTGTCCATCTTTCTACTGGTTTATGAGAGTCTGGTCTGTCAGTGTTCTCAGTAAAATGGCTAGCAAGACTGATTAGGGTAGTTCTAAGACCATTTCTGTCTATTAATTTACTTCTGTTTCATCAATCTTGAATAAAATTATCCTTGGTAGATCACAATAAAGCATAAGATAATACGAAAGGGTAAGTTGATACACTTGAATGTGAAATGTAAAAGTAATTATTTCATAAATGTGCCAGACACATACAGCATGGAAAAAACAGGAACTTGTGGTGGAAGCATTAAACATACTGTCTGGGCTCGTTTCCAGGTTACATTCAAACTGTCGTAGTGGTTGGACGCCAGATCTCACCACATGAGCTCAAGAGAAGCATTTGGCCTTCACCCCTTATTACCTTGAGCAAATCACTTTATCTCCCAGTGTCTCCGTAGCTGCATTCAAAACAAAGCATTTTACATAATCTGGCTTTCCCATCACCAAATTATTCATTTCTAATATATCTCCACCAGTGTTAAATCTATTATTCGTTTCTTTGGTTCTATATAAATGGACATATATTTGCAATAAAATCACAATATTGAAACAGCACCACCTACTGGCAGCAATGCAGTTGGAGGACTCCTGCTCAGCTTAGAGGGAACGATGATTGCATGCAGTGGCGTAGTAAGGGGGGGAAGGGGGCAGTCTGCCCTGGGTGCAATGTTGGTGGGGGCACCGGCACCCCCTCCTCCTCTGCACCCCCCTCCACCTCTTTCCACTCCTCCCCTTGCCAAGCACGCGCACCCTTCCCTTCTCCGTCCCTCTAATTCACCGCCACGAACAACAACTTCAATAAGAACATAAGAATTTGCCGCTGCTGGGTCAGACCAGTGGTCCATCGTGCACAGCAATCCGCTCCCGTGGTGGCCCCCAGGCCAAAGATCAGCCCTACCTGCTTACGTAATGGTTCAACAGGAACCCATCCAACTTTGTCTTGAGTCCCTGGAGGGTGTTTCCCCCTATAACAGCCTCCGGAAGAGCTTTCCAGTTTTCCACCACTCTCTGGGTGAAGAAGAACTTCCTTACGTTTGCCCTAACTGAGTCTAGCCTTACCTGCGTACGTTCTGGTTCAACAGGAACTTGTCTAACTTTGTCTTGAGTCCCTGGAGGGTGTTTCCCTCTATAACAGCCTCCAGAAGAGCATTCCAGTTTTCCACCACTCTCTGGGTGAAGAAGAACTTCCTTACGTTTGCCCTAACTGAGTCTAGCCTTACCTGCGTACGTTCTGGTTCAGCAGGAACTTGTCTAACTTTGTCTTGAGTCCCTGGAGGGTGTTTCCCCCTATAACAGCCTCCGGAAGAGCGTTCCAGTTTTCCACCACCCTCTGGGTGAAGAAGAACTTCCTTACGTTTGTACGGAATTTATCCCCTTTCAACTTTAGAGAGTGCCCTCTCGTTCTCCCTACCTTGGAGAGGGTGAACAACCTATCTTTATATACTGAGTCCTATCCCCTTCAGTACCTTGAATGTTTTGATCATGTCCCCTCTCAGTCTCCTCTTTTCAAGGGAGAAGAGGCCCAGTTTCTCTAATCTCTCACTGTACGGCAACTCCTCCAGCCCCTTAACCATCTTAGTCGCTCTTCTCTGGACCCTTTCGAGTAGTACCGTGTCCTTCTTCATGTAAGGTGACCAGTGCTGGATGCAGTACTCCAGGTGAGGGCGCACCATGGCCTGGTACAGCGGCATGACAATCCTCTCCGACCTGTTCGTGATCTCCTTCTTAATCATTCCCAGCATTCTGTTTGCCCTTTTCGCCACCGCCACATACAGTGGACAGCTTCATTGTCTTGTCGACCAGTACTCCCAAGTCTCTTTCCTGGGGGGTTTCTCCAAGTGCCGCCCCGGACATCCTGTATCCTGTATTCGTGCATAAGATTTTTGTTACCGACATGCATCACCTTACACTTATCCACGTTGAACCTCATCTGCCATGTTGCGGCCAATTTCTCGAGCGTGCTTATGTCACGTTGCAGATGTTCACAATCCTCCTGCGTCTTCACTACTCTGAATAACTTTGTATCATCCGCAAATTTAATCACCTCACTCGTCGTACCAATGCCCAGATCATTTATAAAGATGTTGAAAAACACAGGTCCAAGTACCGAACCCTGCGGCACTCCACTGGTGATGCTTTTCCAGTCTGAGTATTGTCCATTTACTCCCACTCTCTGTTTCTTATCTGCCAGCCAATTTTTAATCCACGTGAGTATTTCACCCTCGATTCCATGACTCGCAATTTTTCGAAGTAGTCGTTCATGCGGAACCTTGTCGAAAGCTTTCTGAAAATCCAGATATACAATGTCGACTAGGTCACCCTTGTCTATCCATCTGTTTACTCCCTCGAAGAAGTGCAGCAAGTTCGTCAAGCAAGATCTTTCTCTGCTGAAGCCATGCTGGCTGGTCCTCATCAGGTCGTGTCCGTCAAGGTGCTCAATGATGCGGTCCTTTATCAGCGCCTCTACCATCTTTCCCGGTACCGAGGTCAGACTCACTGGTCTGTAGTTTCCCGGATCACCCCTCGAACCTTTCTTGAATATCGGCGTAACATTTGCCACCTTCCAGTCTTCCGGAACCCTTCCCGATTTGATCGACAATGTGTTACTCGAGACCGCATCAGCTCTCCTGCTTTCGCCACTTTCGGTTGCCGCGCATAGGAAGTGTCGTCCGAAGGAGAGCCGCAGGGGTCGGGAAGAGCATAGATAAGAAGATCCAAACGGCTACAAAGCATTGATAGCTTCGTTGCCAAGTTAGAATAACTACCGCATAAAAATTAAAAATAAAATTACTTGCCATTAGTTTTCAAAGAATGATGCTTGTCTGGGTGGTTGCATCATTAGCAAGACAGGCAAACAGGCAAATACCCCGCCTTGGATTATATGCAGACAAACAAAAAGGCAAGGGAGGTGTCTTTTCAACCAGTGATCGAGTCTGTATTGAAAACAAGTGGTCCCAAGCAGGATCCCAGTTTCGGCGTGCAACAAACGCCTTCCTCGGGGGACGCTTGGCTAGTAGTCACTGAGTGCAACCCGCTCTGTAGTGATTTCAAGAGGCTTTGCAAAACCTGGACAAAGTGCCAGGTTTTGAAAAGCCGTCTGGGGAAATCCGGACGTTTTTTTATTATCCCAGTTAATTACCAAAAAAAAAATAAAAGACTTTTTAAGCAAACATGTTCATTTGGAACGACCTCCCAGTGTTTGTCGGTCCCGGCCTTGTTCCTGAACCAAATAAATACTTCATGCGAGAGGTCACACCAGTTAGTCTCTGAGGGCGTACGCTGGGATTCCCCTTATAGGTGACAGAATTTAAGCAGGCTGAGGACAGATCACATGCAGAGGATGGCGTTAAGGGAGAAGTGGGTCCATGACGCTGGCGGAAAACTGCAGATACAGACAATTGGTCAGACTGGGTTATCTGCTGACAGCTACTATGTCATTCTCTAGGGATGGCTTTTACTCTCAAGGACATGGTTTTCATCACTCCTCTCCTTATGAGTTTGGCATATGAGGCCTTGTGCATTGCTTCTGACCTTTTTGCTGATGCTAAAGTGTTTCTTTCTTTCCTGGTTTTTTGGTTTGTTTGTTTTTAATGCACTTGAACCTGCTCAGCTTAGCAAGCAAGGTTAACATATGCCCATTTACAAATATCTGTTGAAAACAGCCAGTTTTATCTACTGGGATTGTTCAAAGAAGGTCAGAATCATGGCTGTAGCCTCCTTTCCTTGCCCTCGAGCCTTTCAATTTTGATCGGTAGATTGATATATGGATGTTCTACATTTGACTGCGTGACTCCACTTCTTAAAGCTGAACATATTCTTCCTGTAGCCTACCGAATTCCTTACAAATAGACACTTCTCCCTCCATATTCGCTGTGATGGGGGATTAACAGAACCACAAATACAGAAAAACCGTGAATGATTTTTTTTCATATGTTATTCGCTGTTTTCTATTAAAAAACCATCGTGAATATGGTGAAACCGCGAATAACATAGTGGGAGACTTGGCCTGTTCCTGAAGGAGAGGCAAAACACGGTGAAAAAAGTGCTGGGAATCGGCAAATTTCTCTGTAAACGCTTGGAATCAGCAATTTCTCTATGCAAGCTGATGTAATTTGGGGGGGGAGGAGCCAGCAAGCTAAAAACCGTGAATAATCGAAACCGCGATTGCTGAAACCACAAATACAGAAGGAGAAGTGTAATACAATCACTTTTTTAAAGTTATATTTTCCAGATTCCCTTCCTTTTTACATCGTTTTTTGGTTCATTATACTGCACGGAGATCTCTCCGCTCATCAAATCAAGATCTCTTGAGTGTACCTTGTTTTACGCAATTATTTCTTGATGTGCACAGAAATTCATCATTCTCAGTTACGGCACCTGTTCTTTGGCATTCTCTCCCTATCTACCTTCGAAAGTACAAGATCCAATCCTTAAAGAGATACAGATCCTTAAGGACAGGGCTGCCCAAGTCTGGTCCTCGAGATCTACTGGCAGGCCAGGTTTTCAGAATATCCACAATGAATATGCATGAGAGAGATTTGCATACCAAGAAGGCAGTGCAGGCAAATCTCTCTCATGCATATTCATTGTGGATATTCTGAAAACCTGGCCTGCCAGTAGATCTCGAGGACCGGACTTGGGCAGCCCTGCTTAAGGACATGATTAAAACACTTGTTAGAGCTTACCAGAGACATGCAAAGAGAGCTGGAAAGACTTCATGCAAAGCTAAATATTTCTCAACACAAAATTGGTGATCTGGACAGACAACTACCAACTTGGAAATGACACTGAAATAAAAAAAAAAACAAAAAACACCTGCAACTGGACCTGGAAAATCTTTCAAATAGGAACAGAAGAAGTAACATCCGAATCCCGGGTTTGCCAAAATTATCTGACGGAAATGATATGATTGCATTTCTAAATACATGGCTACCAACATTTCTGGAACTTTCCTCTGATCCTGAGCTGGAAATAAAGAGGGCATACAGAGCTCCCTCTAGGCTGCTCACAGGAAATTAACATCCAAGACCGTTACCAGCATGCTTTAGGATTTTAACAGTGGCTAAAAACAAAAAGCAATTACTGTTTCAAGGTAAGAAGATATTGATTGTACCTGATCTCGCTAAAACAACTGCCTTAATATGAGATCTGACCTTAAAGATATGGGTGCAAAATTTGGATCATTATATCCAGCTAGAATGTGTAAAATTCTGGAGACCGCATCTTCAAAAAGATATAAAAAGAAAGGTTTGGACAAGTTCCTGGAGGAAAAGTCCATTATCTGTTATTGACAAAGACAGGGGGGAAGCCACTGCTTGCTCTGGATTGGTAGTATGGAATATTGCTACTCCTTGGGTTTTGGCCAGGTACTGCTGACCTGGATTGGCCACCGTGAGAACGAGCTACTGGGCTTGATGAACCATTGGTCTGACCCAGTAAGGGCTATTCTTATGTTATTATGTTCTTAAGGATGGAGTCGGTCCAGAGGAAAGCTACTAAAATGATGTCTGGTCTTTGTCATAAGGCATATGGGGACAGACTTAAAGATCTCAATCTGTATACTTTGGAGGAGAGATAGGATAGAGACGTTTAAATACATATGGCAAGGTTTGTCATTCAATATAATTATTTTAGTTTTGAAACTCATTTTTACCTTCAGAAAGCAGGAGTAGCCATGGGTGCAACAGTAGCGGAAATTATAATTTTCCCCTAAAAAAGGGAAAAATTACACTTTTCTCTGTAATGGGGGGGGGGGGGGGGGAGGGCTTCCTCCCCAAACCCCCCAACGGCAGCACCAACACTTCTATGTAAACTGGGGGGGGGGGGGGTTTGGTTGTTGGAAGTCTGCCACAAATCTGAATGATATCTTTTGGTGGCATACAACTTGTCTTATTTATAAACATGAACTTTAAGGCTGCAGAAAAAAAAAGATACCATAAAATTTGAAAGATTTGGAAACCTCTCGAAACTTATCTTTCACGGATTTAATATACAATCTCATCAATGGGTGTTATGATTGTGTTTCTGTTAATTATAAACTGATAATAATTGTAGCTTATATTTTATATACTTCTCAGTTGTATTTTGCCTGTTATAAAAATTTAATAAAATGTTTGAACTAAAAAAAATAAAATAAAAAGATGGAGTCGGTCCAGAGGAAGGCTACTAAAATGGCGGGTGGTCTTCATCATAAGGCATATGGGGACAGACTTAAACATCTCAATATGTATACTTTGGAGGAAAGGCGGGAGATGTGGCTACTGCCGGATTTGTGTTAAAAGTCACACAGACGCCTACGAGTCTTTATTAAATAGTGTCAAAATACGAGGGATCTTCAAAAGCTTTCCGGACTTTTCTTTTTTTAAACACTGTTTATTAAATATCTCAGAAGCGATTGACATCACTTTTCCGCATACTCACCCTGTTTTGCCCGACTCGCCACATGACATTCTACAGCAGTGGTTCCCAACCCTCTCCTGGAGGACCACCAGGCCAGTCGGGTTTTCAGAATAGCCCTAATGAATATGCATGAGAGAGATCTGCATATAAAGGAGGTGCCAGGCATGCAAATCTGCTCCATGCATATTCATTCGAGCTATCCTGAAAACCCGACTGGCCTGGTGGCCCTCCAGGACAGGGTTGGGAACCACTTCCTGTGAAAACTTCCTGTTGGGAACCACTTCCTGTGAAAACACAAAAGTGCGGAAACTTTGTGAAGCGTCCTCGTAGATGACTCCTTATTCCCTGTTATAACATGACCCTCTGCGCAGACTTGATAGGCCATATGGTCCAAGTTTATTTACAGTTTTATAGACCGACCATTAAACAAATATCTGGACGATTTGCATTGGCTAAAATTGGAGTTTTAAAAAGAAATAGTAAAACAGGGCTTACTTGTTCAATGGAAATTAAGTGGGAAAACAAATCCTATATCTACTACCAGCCAATGATGGGAATAAAAACTCCTCACCTCTGCAGAAAAAAACCTTCTCTGCAGCTCCAATTCCGGTAGTTTCTCATTTATCACAGAATCTATTTTCAGGTGGTTGTATCTGTTCAGAACAACGCAACAGCCCGTAAGAACTACAAATCTGAATTAGAATTATCTTGAAAAGCTGCGTGTGTCCCCTGCTTTTCCACTTTCTTTGGTCTTTTATTTTAATGCTTCTGTGTTTCGCCAAACTTTGTGACAGAGATTTTATTTATTTCATTTTATGACTCAGCCAAGACCCTTATCTGTTTTGGAAGCTTCTACACGGCTACCAATGACTGGGGAGTCATTCCGAGCGGCTTTCAAAGACATCTGTCATGGATTTTAAATACAGATTCAGATGGATTCCGCTGGGCTTGTTGTCGGCCTCCGAGCTGCTTGGCTAGGGTTTCAGGTTTGCATATGCATTAGTACACTATTATATATGTATACTATGTTTGCACAAGATTACAAGATTCTAAGCATGCTATATTTACACCCTCTTAAATAGGTTAACCATTAGAACTAAGTATTTACATGCATCCTAAATAGCTCTAGCAATGCATACTATATTCGTCCCATGTACTCACATCCTAGATAATTCTGGTTACAGTCATCCTAATGCAGTGGCCTCAAACACGCGGCCGCCAGGTACTATTTTGAGGCCCTTGGTATGTTTATCATAATCACAAAAGTAAAATAAAAGTTTCTTGGTCATATGTCTCTTTAGGTATAAATTACAATATTATTATTAAGACTTAGCCAAAAGGAAAGATTTATAAACTATAAAGAGTTTCTTTCACCTCATGCAAAATTGTCATTTCTTTAATGTGGCCCTGCAAAGGGTTTGAGTTTGAGACCACTGTCCTAATGTATTTGAGTTCCGTTTAGTATATTCATCATAGCTTAAACATTTAAATTATATGTGGAATAGGACAGAGGCCAGTGGGCATTTTCCCATGTTGGAAAAAAAACTTTTATCATCTTGCACAGCTATATGTACACGTGCACATAAAAACCAAACATGCATGTATTTATACTTTGAATCCCAGCACTGAGTAGGAAAACTGATACTGGTCAAGTGAGTGCAACTCCAGTCCATTAAAGCAGACAGATTTCTGCTTTTATTCGGGCTCGGGAAGGCTTTATTCCATGCATAAGCGCAAAAGTTGCACCGAGGAAAACCTCCTTAATCTGTAGCTCAGTGCTGCCACCTGTTGTGCAGGTGAAAAAGTAGCATAAGAGTTGATCAGCCTCTATGACTGATGGAAATCGTCCTGAACAGCATTCAAAAACACAGCTGCTTCTTAAAGAGAAACAGATCATTTTTCCACTTTATCTAATATTGAGGGATCCTGTTCCTTTAAGAGGAACTGCTGAATATGCCATCCAAAAAAATGGATAACCTATCTAATCTAATCTAATCTTCATGTTATATACCAAATCTACTCCCTAAGACTCGGTTTACAGTTCGTTAAACAATGAAACATAACAACTAAAAACTGTGGGATAAAAACAGAAATTGGTTAGATTAGATGGATGGAAAAAGTTAGAAAAAAGTATGTTGAATTGCTTAAAATTACTATACGACAGCTAAAATATTTGCGCCCCACCCCTGTATGGATAAATTTATCCAGGTATCAGATGGCTATTGTCATTCTTTGGATATGTTTGGGCCATGCCTCTGAAACGTCCTAGCCTCCTCCTAAATATATAAGGATGCCTTTAGGATGGACATTGAGGAATCCAGTCAAAATTTCTAAATATCCAGCAATTAATTTAAAAAAAAATGCCCACACGCGAGCTTTTGAATTTCAGCCTGCATGCTGCGAATTGTAAGCACAGACATAACTCTATATTCTGTTTTGGAAGCGCTGAAAACCTTCTTGTCTTTTAAAATTTTTTATATTGTAAACAGAAAAAGAAGCAAAGGCACGCAATCAGCTTTAGCCAGGGCTTTCTAGTGGTCTTGCTTCATATCATTTTATTAACACTGATCTAACCCCATCTGCTCTTTTTGAAGACTCCTGCTGTGCCAGGCAGACATTGGTTTGACTGCATGCGTGACTTGGCTGTTTCCAAAATCCTTAAAAATGGCTCTGGACCAAAATTAATACGAGATGGAACACCACAGAAACAGAAATCTCTGTGAGGCAACTTAGGCAAATCCCAGGGTCGAACAAGGACCTTGCATTTTATACTGGGGGTAAAATCCTATTTTTTAAAAAAAATGATGGTTTTATGAATAGACCAATAAGTCACAATCTTTTTGGGGTTGGGTATCATCACTGGTCAAAAACCCTTGAATATGTTATTTTTTATTTTTTGATTGAATTTTAAACTTTTGTGATGCTTTTAATCTGGCTTAATTGTAAAATACTGTTAAGCACTTATCTTAAGATAAGTGCTTAACAGTATTTCATAATTAAGCCAGATAAAAATTATGTGAATTTCGATTGTACGGTTGCTGGTCACTTAATGCTCATTTACAAGAAGAAAAAATTGATATAAAATCACAACATTGTTTATTTAAGAATCAATCACGAAAGCATCACAAAAGTTTAAAATTCAATCAAAAAATAAAAAAATAACATATTCAAGGGTTTTTGACCAGTGATGATACCCAACTCCAAAAAGATTGTGACTTATTGATCACATTCTCGGGGTATTTTGAGGTCTTTTTTCCCTTGATTTAAATTCACGTTAATTTCAAAATTTGTCGTTTGGGCACTTTACTTGGTTTTCCATTGTTTTATTCAGTTCATTCTATGAATAAACCAAACTTGCTCTTGCTAAGACCCAAAGGGGCGTAGTTATCAAAGACTTCCAACACTATCAAGACCCTGCGAAAGATCAGAGTGCATAAAATACCCCCCTTCACTCAGCTTCTTTCATTCGGGGGCTGATGCGCAAAGCTGGACGCTAATGTCCACAGCGCAAAACCCCCTAGTGAAACAGTGCAGAAAAATAGCTAAGCGATGCTCAAAGGGAATGATATGCAAATAATATGCATGGTCAATTGGCGCAACCCCTCCCCCCCACCTGAAAACAATAAGTCCTGACACATGGGTATGAAGGTTTGGCGACAAGCGCAGCTCTTGTGCGCATGTCCAGACAAAACCAGAAGTGCAAACGCACATTGGCACTGCACTGCGCTTTTAACAGGGCTGGCTCAAAACGTTACGGTGCCTTGGACCCACTTCTATCTTGGCGCCTGCACCCTGGACCCAGACTCACTCTGCTTTGGGCCCCTAAGCTTCGCCCCTCCAGGCCAGTACCCTCCTCCCTCCTCTGATGCTACTTCTCAGACCCATGGGCCATCTGCCAGGAGGAGGAAGGGTCAGGGTTATTATTAAGCAACAGTGTCAGGAGGGTGGAATACTTAATGGCTTCATTAACACCCATGTAAATACATTTAAATACAATGGGCCCAATTCTAAAACTAGGACTCTAAGGGCTAGATTCACTAAGCAAACCGATCGTGTACCGACCCCTTTGCGACCCGATTTCCCTCAGACCCGATTCACTAACCTCTCCACTGATCCGATTCCGGTCCGTACATGCAAATGAGGGGAAACGTCATGCAAAGTAGGCAGGGACACGATTCACAAAACTTTTCAGGGAACAGCGACTGCTGAGGACCAGTGCTCAGGTCCTTTCTGACTGCTCTGCTTTCTGCCGCCCTGCTCTCTGCCCTTCTCTGCTTTCAGCCCCAATCTCCTGCCTGCCCTGAATCTCCTTCTCTCTCCTGAGTGACCCTAATCTCCTTCTCTCTCCTGCCTGCCCCGAATCTCCTTCTCTTTCCTGCCTGTCCCGAATCTCCTGCGTGCCCCGAATCTGCTTCTCTCTCCTGCATGCCCCGAATCTCCTTCTCTCCTGCCTGTCCTGAATCTCCTGTGTGCCCCAAATCTGCTTCTCTGTCCTGCATGCCCTGAATCTCCTTTGCTTTCCTGTCTGCCCCGAATCTCCTGAGTGCCCCGAATCTCCTTCTCTCTCCTGCCTGCCCTGAATCTCCTTCTCTCTCCTGCCTGTCCCGAATCTCCTGCGTGCCCCAAATCTACTTCTTTCTCCTGTGTGACCCGAATCTCCTTCTCTCTCCTGCATGCCCCGAATCTCCTTTGCTTTCCTGTCTGCCCTGAATCTCCTGAGTGCCCCAAATCTACTTCTCTCTCCTGCATGCCCTGAATCTCCTGAGTGCCCCGAATTTACTTCTCTCTCCTGCCTGTCCCGAATCTCCTGTGTGCCCCAAATCTGCTTCTCTGTCCTGCATGCCCTGAATCTCCTTTGCTTTCCTGTCTGCCCCGAATCTTCTGAGTGCCCCGAATCTCCTTCTCTCTCCTGCCTGCCCTGAATCTCCTTCTCTCTCCTGCCTGTCCCGAATCTCCTGCGTGCCCCAAATCTACTTCTTTCTCCTGTGTGACCCGAATCTCCTTCTCTCTCCTGCATGCCCCGAATCTCCTTTGCTTTCCTGTCTGCCCTGAATCTCCTGAGTGCCCCAAATCTACTTCTCTCTCCTGCATGCCCTGAATCTCCTGAGTGCCCCGAATTTACTTCTCTCTCCTGCCTGTCCCGAATCTCCTGCGTGCCCCAAATCTACTTCTCTCTCCTGCGTGACCCAAATCTCCTTCTCTCTCCTGCCTGCCCTGAGTCTCCTTCTCTCTCCTCCCTGTCACGAATCTCCTTCTCTCTCCTGCCTGCCCCAAATCTCTCCTGCTGCCCCGACTCTCCTGCCCTTCCCTGCAGTGCAAGCCCGTGGTTTTAACCTGCAGGCTTAAAGTGGATTAAAACCACGGGCTCGCCTGGGGTCTTGGGGGGTGGGGGGTGGTGGTAGTAGGAGGGTACTTGAGTTGGGGAAGGGTGGGCGGGGTTCCTTTTGGGGTGTGGAATGGCTGGGTCCAGGCTATCACAACACAGGCCTGGACTTTTCCTGTATTCATGGTTCTTTTGTTGGTTGTTTGATACTAGTTTTGTATTGGAAAATGTGATTTCTGCCTCTTGCGTGTATTTTGTCTTTTGAATAAACAGTTTAACAAAAAAAAAACAAAAAAAACCCCACGGGCTCGCAAAAAAGTTTAAAACAGTTTTTTTTAAAAAATTCTCTGTCGGGCTCGGAGGGCTAGCGCATGTGCAGACCATCTATAGATGGTCTGCGCAAGCATCGGGATCACAGAGTAGACACCGAAGAGGGAGTGGAAAATATGAAAAAGGATCTGCAAAAGTTAGAGGAATGGTCTAATGCCTGGCAACTAAAATTCAATGCAAAGAAATGCAGAGTAATGCATCTGGGGATTAATAATAGGAAGGAACCGTATATGCTGGGAGGAGAGAAGCTGATATGCACGGATGGGGAGAGGGACCTTGGGGTGATAGTGTCCGAAGATCTAAAGGCGAAAAAACAGTGTGACAAGGCGGTGGCTGCTGCCAGAAGGATGCTGGGCTGTATAAAGAGAGGTGTAGTCAGTAGAAGGAAGAAGGTGTTGATGCCCCTGTACAGGTCATTGGTGAGGCCCCACTTGGAGTATTGTGTTCAGTTTTGGAGACCGTATCTGGCGAAAGACGTAAGAAGACTTGAGGCGGTCCAGAGGAGGGCGACGAAAATGATAGGAGGCTTGCGCCAGAAGACATAAGAGGAGAGACTGGAAGCCCTGAATATGTATACCCTAGAGGAAAGGAGAGACAGGGGAGATATGATTCAGACGTTCAAATACTTGAAGGGTATTAACGTAGAACAAAATCTTTTCCAGAGAAAGGAAAATGGTAAAACCAGAGGACATAATTTGAGGTTGAGGGGTGGTAGATTCAAAGGCAATGTTAGGAAATTCTACTTTACGGAGAGGGTAGTGGATGCCTGGAATGCGCTCCCGAGAGAGGTGGTGGAGAGTAAAACTGTGACTGAGTTCAAAGAAGCGTGGGATGAACACAGAGGATTTAGAATCAGAAAATAATATTAAAGATTGAACTAGGCCAGTTACTGGGCAGACTTGTACGGTCTGTGTCTGTGTATGGCCGTTTGGAGGAGGATGGGCAGGGGAGGGCTTCAATGGCTGGGAGGGTGTAGATGGGCTGGAGTAAGTCTTAACAGAGATTTCGGCAGTTGGAACCCAAGCACAGTACCGGGTAAAGCTTTGGATTCTCGCCCAGAAATAGCTAAGAAGAAAAAAAAAAAAAAAAAAAAAATTTAAATTGAATCAGGTTGGGCAGACTGGATGGACCATTCGGGTCTTTATCTGCCGTCATCTACTATGTTACTATGTTACTCTCTAGCATGTCAACGATTGTCCCCATTTGCATGCAGGCCTTTTGTGAATTTGTCAGCCTGCATGCAATTGGGCACGGATCGGACACGGAATCGGGGGTTAGTGAATCTAGCCCTCAGTTAGGTGGTGGTAGATGCACTTCCTGGCCCCGCGACCCAGAAGTGATTTCAGAGGGAGCCAGGCCGGCGCAAGCAGCAGGCCAGCGTAGTTGCTCGCACTGGTGAAGATTTAAAGAGGTAGGGGGCGGGGAAGGGAGGGTGTGAATGCGGGGTGTGGGGGGGGTTTGGAAGGTGCCGGTACCCCCATGAAGACGGTGTCCTGGGTCCACCCTGCCCGAAATTTTGGCGTCATTCACTGGATCTAGCCCTAAGAGGGTTACAAAGCCGAAAACACTTGAGCAAGAAGCCGAGCCTTTATCTCTTTTCTGAAGAGCAAATAATTGCTCTCGGTCCACAGCTTGACTGCTCCAGAATTCCAGACTGAAAGGGTGAAGCAGCTGAATGCCACATTTCTAGCAGCTGATGGTACGGCCAGCAACATCTGTTGCGAAGATTTCAAAGCCCCGGCGGGCTGGTAACCAAGTGAGAGATCATCCAGGTATTTGGGATTACCCGTGTGCAAATATTCACGAATCCTGGCCAGAACTTGAAACCATAAGAAGCCAGTGGAAATCAAACGGGATGGGGGGGGGTAACGCGATCTTTCTCTTTTTTTTTTTTTTTTACGCCAACCGGTAATCTAGCAGCTGTGTTTTGTAGTTTGCTATGCGTTTCTAAGACTAGTCCTTGGTAATCTCTGATACAATGAATATGTGAAAGCGGCCAGACTTTTTTTTTTTTTCTAAATAAGATCGAAGTTGCCAGGGTTGTCGTGAACAAAGGAATATGCAGTAGTTCCAGCCACTGAACCTAGGACTGAAGGTAATTCCGAAGCTTTCCAGCACATTCTTCAGATCTGCTGTTACACCGTGCACTCGAGGTAGCACAGAAAATCCTTCCACAGGTGTCAAAGTCGGTCCTCGAGGGCCGCAACCCTGTCGGGTTTTCAGGATTTCCCCAATGAATATGCATGAGATCTATTAGCATACAATGAAAGCAGTGCATGGATATTCATCGGGGAAATCCTGAAAACTCGACTGGATTGTGGCCCTCGAGGAGGGACTTTGACACCCCATAGTCTAATAATCCATAATGCGTCGGCCTTTGCAGGAACGGATTGAAGTTAGGAATGATACAGATAATCCAAAATCGCATTCAAGCACTGCTTTTTTTTTTTTTTTTTTTTTTTACTTCAAATAGTTTTATTGATTTTATAAAAGATGAAATGCAAAGCCGACAATATGGGTGCTCCAACAAGGAACACAGTATAACAATATCATTAACAAATGTGAAGCGCGTCCATAATTAAACAAGAATCACAAATGAATAAATGCATCAGAAATAAAATAGACAGTTCAAGAAAAGGAGATAAAACACATGAGGTGATATGTTCTAACGATGTACTTTACTTGTAGAATGCATGCGTTCGCCTCGATCAGGAATCACACAAGTAACGCCTTCTTCCGTAAATAAATCCCATTCACCGTGGCAACTGCAGGTGAGTTCTGTCAGCAGAACAAGGCGGAATTAACAAGGACAGAACCGAACCCAGGGAAATGTCCCCAGATTGACTGAATACGTTTTGATCACCCCAGTGGACAGTTGGAGCGATTAATTCGAGATGCATCTGCCCCCTCGGTCTGTCAACTATAAGAACGCTTCTCGCCTTATAAATCCCAGACTCTCTAATCGGGGGCTGGGAAGAACGCTGACCTCACGGACCCCGCGGACCTTAACCGCTTACCTCGGTTTTGACAGCCGCGGTTTGTAATTTCCGTTTATCTCTGGACTTGTGAACAAGGATGCCACAGACTTCGCATATGTCTACCACGTGACTCATGGCATGGGTAACGTGACCATACGTCCCATTTTGAACAGGACCATCCCTTTTTTAGGTAGCCTGTCCCGTTGTCCCCAAGCACAGCTTTGGGATGCCAAAATGTCCCTTTTATATGGCCTGCTGAAGAAACAAGTACCGGAGTGAATACAGCCTCCCCCCCGGTACCTTTTTAAAATCCCGGCAGCTGCCTCCTGTCCTAATGCCTTCCGGCAGCAGCAGAATGGCGTGACTGCCTGGTCCCACGCTGCTCATTGAATGGCTGCTGTCAGTACGCGAAAAGCTCAATCCTGCCTTGTGCGCTGCTCTGCCGCTGCCGGAAGACATCAGGACAGGAGGCAGCCACCAGGGTTAAAAAAAAGGTACTGGGTCCTGGGGGGTGGGGGTGGGGAGTGGGACTCAAACTTGAAGGCCTGAAACCAGCAGAAGTGGTGGCGCACATTAGTCCTGCACGCAAATGTCACTGCAGGATTGTTGGCGCGCCAATGTCCAGCACGCTTTTGACAGGTCACCGTTAGATAAGAACATAAGCAATGCCTCCGCTGGGTCAGACCTGAGGTCCATCGTGCACAGTAGCCCGCTCACGCGGCGGCCCAACAGGTCCAGGACATAGAAACATAGAAAATGACAGCAGAAAAGGGCCACAGCCCATCAAGTCTGCCCACTTAATTGACCCTCCCCCTTACTGTCCTCTTGGAGATCCCACTCTGATGACCCCTCCCCTTACCTCTACCCTCCTAGAGATCCAACATGTGCATCCCATTTATTCTTAAAATCTGGCACGCTGCTGGCCTCGACCACCTGTACTGGAAGCTCATTTCAATGATCAACCACTCTTTCGGTGAAGAAATATTTCCTGGTGTCGCCGTGAAATTTCCCGCCCCTGATTTTCAGTGGATGCTCTCTTCTGGCCGAGGGTCCTTTAAGAAAGAAAAAGTCATCTTCCACCTCGATACGACCTGTGATATATTTAAATGTCTCAATCATGTTTCCCCTCTCCCTACGTTTTTCAAGGGAGTATAGCCGCAATTTATTCAGCCTCTCCTCGTACGAAAGATCCTTGAGCCCCGAGACCATCCTGGTGGCTATTCGCTGAACCGACTCAACTCTCAGCACATCTTTACGGTAATGTGGCCTCCAGAATTGTACACAGTATTCCAGATGAGGTCTCACCATGGTTCTGTACAAAGGCATAATGACCTCGGGCTTCCGACTAACAAAACTTCTATGGATACAACCCAGCATTTGTCTAGCCTTGGATGAAGCCTTCTCCACTTGATTGGCAGTTTTCATGTCATCACTGATGTTCACTCCTAAATCCCGTTCTGCCGTAGTCCTAGCCAAGGTCTCTCCATTCAAGGTGTAAGTTCTGTGCAGTAATCCTTTATCTATACCCTGTGCAGTAATCCTTTATCTATACCCTTCTATCCCCTTTTCCAGCAGGAAATTGTCCAATCCTTTCTTAAACCCCAGATATGTGTCTTTAAATAAGAATGTTTTGAGTTTGCTCTTAAATTTGTCAAGGGGTTCTTCTAATCGGATGTGGGTGGGAGAGAATTCCATAGTGTGGGCGCTATAGCGGAGAATATCCTTGACTGGGGGAATAGTCAGCAAGTTCTGATTTGTTGTTCTTAATGCTCGTGGACTGGAATAGGCGATAAGATAGTTGTCCAAAGAGGATGGACAATGAAAGCGACTAAGAGTATCTTCTGTCGTTCAGTGTGTTACAGGCAGCCAGTGAGCTTCACAAAGTAGAGTTGTAACGTGGTCATATTTACTTGCCTTGCATAAGAGTTTAATGGCAGTGTTTTGTATCAGTTGTAATCTGTGGATTTCTTTTTTGAGTGATGCCACGATAGGGTGGCAGCGATCGAGTTGTGAAATGTGGATCCGAATTTGAATGGAAGAACGCTGGAGAATGGATGCTATTGAGCGAATCAGTCGGAGTTTGTGGAAGCATTTTTAATAACTTAATAACTTTATTCTTGTATACCGCCACATCTCAACAGTTCGAGGCGGTTTGCAGCCAAAGAAAACTGAACAGTCAGCGATATATACAAATCATACGAAATACATAATAAGCTAAAAGCTAAAACAGTAAAAACTTAGGTTACAAATCTATCCAATAACCGCGTCTTTAATAATTTTCTGAAGGAGTGGTAAGATGAAACGCATGGGATAATTCTAGCAAGCCAATCGTTCGTCTTGCCTGCCTGAAAGGCAAGCGTTCTATCAAGAAATCTCTTAAATCGACAGGCTTTTACTGTTGGATATGCAAAGAAATGAACTCTATGTGTGGACTTGGAACAATCCAGGAGAAAATGTGAAACTGGAGACATATCAAAGATTGATATAAAACTAATACAGGCAAATTTCCTCCATCGGCAACCAGTGTAACTTTTGGTAATAGGGACTGATATGCTCCCATTTTTTGTGTTAAAGCGCTCTGGTCTCACCCAGCATGGCATTTTTTATTTTTTTTTAACATAAATTCTTAAAACATCCGGTGTGATCTAGTCTGCGTCGTGTCTCTCCAGAGACAGATGTTTCTCAAGTTCAGGAAAGCGTTTTATTGTTTCATTCTCCCCCCTTCCCCGCTTGATTCTAAAGCAATTAACTTTTTTTTTTTTTTTAGTGAAATAACCTTTAGATTTACTAGGTATGGAAAAACCTGGTGCCACGGAAATTGAACGGTCTGAACTGCTGTCTGCAGTATTATTTTATTGCTGCAATATTTTGTGGGAAAATGTGGCAAGATATCCGATGGAGCAATCCAGTAACGCTTAACAAAAGCCCCTATGGCTGAACAAAATAAATCAGCTTCTCCGAAGGACGCCGCTGGGCTGTTCTGTACAGTTGCAGGAGATCAGTCAAAGTCAAAATTTCAACACAATTTTTTCTTCTTCCAGAAGCTGCAAAAAAAAAAAGAAAGAAAAGATGTTTCCTTGGACAAAAAACAAAAACTAAACTAAACTAATTACATAGTAACATAGTAGATGACGGCAGATAAAGACCCGAATGGTCCATCCAGTCTGCCCAACCTGATTCAATTTAAATTTTTTAATTTTTTCTTCTTAGCTATTTCTGGGCAAGAATCCAAAGCTTTACCCGGTACTGTGCTTGGGTTCCAACTGTCGAAATCTCTGTTAAGACTTACTCCAGCCCATCTACACCCTCTGTTGGATATGCAAATAAATGAACTCTATGTGTGGACTTGGAACAATCCAGGAGAAAATGGGAAACTGGAGACATACCAAAGATTCAACCACTCTGTGTAAACTTTTGTTTGCTTTTAACCCGATTCTTAAATTGGGCCATTGGTCTTTATTTGCTTTCTCCAAGCTACCTGGCTCTGATTCCTCATTACTGCTTTGAAGAGCTCCCTTGTTCAGCAAATCAGGAATCAAAAATGCAACGGGGCTATTGATCAATGTGGACAGTGGCGTGGTAAAGGGAGAGGGCAGACCGCCCTGGGCACTGTCTTGGTAGAGGCGCCGGCACCTCTTCCACCCTCCTTTCCCTGCCCCTTACCTCTGTAATATCTTCGCATGTGCGAGAAACAATTCTAGCCCGTTGCTCGCGCCAGCCTGGCTCCATCTGAAATCTCTTCCAGGAAGTGACATCAGAGGGAAAGCCGGCCCGAGCAGCAGGTCGGAGAAGCTGCTCCTGATGGCGAAGATATAAAGAGGTATAGGGTGGGAAGGGAAGGTGCGAGTGGAGAGAGGGGGGGGCGTGATGGGGAGGGGGCTGGGGCACCATCGCCCCAGGTGCCTCCTTCCCTTATGTCACTGAGTCAATCATGCCCATTCTCCAACCCCCTAACCACACCTATTTTTCAGGTAGGCATCAGGTGTCAAAGGGTGCCCCGACTTAGGTGTCACTATGCGCTGTTCTGAGCTCGGTGCTGAACTCTTCATTGTTTCATTTAAGAAAAAAATGGATCAATGAGCGTCAATGGCGCAGTCAACTGCCACACCATTGAAGCTAATGAACTTAATCTGGGTTGCGCGCTGATTTTAGTTAGGCATCGCTAGGTGTCCGTGATCAGGGCGCCTAGCGATGCCTAACGTAGGCGCCATTTATAGAATCCGGCCCAATGTGTATACTAGCCCCAGGGGTCACCCTCAGCTCCACTGCATTGAGGGACAAGCTCAACTTTAAAAAACCTGAAGGACTAGAGAGCAACTTTGCTGATATCATGTGTTTGTGAAAAACAAAAGGAATTGACCCTGAAATATCCACAAAGAAGAAAATCCAGAGAAAATCAAAAAAACTCTGTGGAGTGATGATGTTCCTAAATGGACTTTATTTGAAAGTTTCAAAGTTCCAAAGGTACACCGAAATCATCCACATAAAATAATTCCATCCACATAAAAATAAATCATCCACATGAGAGCCTTAAAGGACCTAGTCCGCTAGGGATACAGGACCCAACACGGTCTGCGTTTCGACAAAAAGTCTTCTTCAGGGATCCCTGGGGGTCCTATAAAGGGGAGTATGTGGGAAACAATTGTGTGGTGAGCCGGAAGTGAGACACTGCTTGTGTTTGCAACATTCTAGAGCTCAGACTGTGATGTCATAATGCCTCATTCCACCAATGCCTAAGCTCCGTCCTCATCTGAGCAAGCCTCAAACACTTTAAAATCCTAAGTAGCAAAAAACAAAAGGAATTGACCCTGAAATATCCACAAAGAAGAAAATCCAGAGAAAATCAAAAAAACTCTGTGGAGTGATGATGTTCCTAAATGGACTTTATTTGAAAGTTTCAAAGTTCCAAAGGTACACCGAAATCATCCACATAAAATAATTCCATCCACATAAAAATAAATCATCCACATAAGAGCCTTAAAGGACCTAGTCCGCTAGGGATACAGGGCCCAACACGGTCCACGTTTCGACAAAAAGTCTTCTTCAGGGGTCCCTGGGGGGTCCTATAAAGGTGAGTGTGTGGGAAACAATTGTGTGGTGAGCCGGAAGTGAGACACTGCTTGTGTTTGCAATGGAAAGGGGGTTAGTGAACAGGATATGAACATGGTAGTAAGACTTTACTTTTAAAGTGCTCATCTTCCTTTTGGTGGTCTAGTCTAGTCTAAACTTCAGTTTATATACCGGGTCATCCCATAGTAGAGCTCGACTCGGTTCACAAATAATTTAAATTAGGTAACAAATAAAATGTGAACATGAGAAAAAAGTGTTAAAACCTTATTAGTTCATCGATTCAGAAGATATTGTGTAAACAATCATGTTTTTAGAACTTTACGGAATTGTTGTAAGTGACCTAACAGAGTCAAGGAGTTTATTCCAAGTTTCGACCAGTTTGAACACAAGAGATTGGCTAAGCTTCCCATCAGATTTAATTCCTTTGAGAGAAGGGAATGATAGTTTATATTTCTGTATAATTCTTGAGTGGCCAGATCTAGAAGTATTCCAATGTAAAGGAACAAAAGGGTCAAAAATTCCATAAAGAAACTTAAAGGCAATGTATGCACACTTAAACTGAATCCTAAAACGAACCAGAAGCCAGTGAAGCTTTCTCAACAAAGGGGAGACGTGGTCGTACTTTCTCTTCCCTACAATGAGTTTCGCTGCTGTATTCTGGTCAAAAAATTTGGGTCTATCCAGACGCTGCAAAGACTCCACAGACCATTAAAATAGGAGCAACTATTTGTGGGTTTATCCATGTAAATGCCTGGGGCGGGATCTAAATACATTTTGTATTCCCTCAGAATAGGATTACCACACGTCCGGATGGCTTTTCAAAACCCGGCACTTTGTCCAGGCTTTGAAAAAACTGTGGCGGGCAGGGAGGAAGTCTGGCAAGAGCAGGCGGCAGGGGTGGGCGTGACTAGACGGGGCAAGGGGGGGTCCGGATTTTCCAAAAAGAAAATCTGGCAATACTACCTCAGAACAACCGAAGGACTTCCTTGATTTGAAGAAAATTATAAAAGACTAATTTGGGGATTAGAATAGTAGAAAAGCCTTTTCTGTAAGATTTGACTCTTATTAAACTCCTGGTTATTTTCCTTTGTCCACTCCCCACCAATAGATGCCCTCTTGTTGGCGTGGGTCCTTTAAGGAAAAAGAGATCCTCTTCCACCTCGATACGGCCCGTGACATATTTGAACGTCTCGATCATGTCTCCCCTCTCTCTGCGTTCCTCGAGTGAGTACAGCTGGAACGACTGGGTAAGTTGCAGCTGTGCTCACTCGAGGAACGCAGAAAGAGGGGAGACATGATCGAGACGTTCAAATATGTCACGGCCCGTATCGAGGTGGAAGAGGATCTCTTTTTCCTTAAAGGACCCACGGCGACAAGAGGGCATCCGTTGAAAATCAGGGGTGGGAAATTTCATGGCGACACCAGAAAATATTTCTTCACCGAAAGGGTTGTTGACCGCTGGAATAATCTTCCACAACAGGTAATTGAGGCCAGCAGCGTGCCAGATTTTAAGAAAAGATGGGATTGGCATGTGGGATCTCTTCATGGAGGTAGTTAGGGGGTGGGCCATTAGTGTGGGCAGACTAGATGGGCCGTGGCCCTTTTCTGCCGTCATGTTCTATGTTTCTATGTTTAGGGAAGGATAAAAAAATAAAGGTTTCTTTGAGAACAATTTTCCTTATAATATTGTTCTCTCTGGGTTCCCTGTAACAAGAGATTGTCTTGTGAATTATTTTTTGAAATGCTAATAAGAAGAAAGTGAAACAAAAGAAAGAACCTGAAGGCCTATTAACTTGTTCATTGTTTTAGCAGTCTCCAAAATTGACATATATCTTTGCCAGCAATCCTTCTCTTCCCACCCCCTTATGTATTTACCTTCTATGTACTATTTCTTCAAAATTGTAGTTCTCCCCCTTTTCCTACTGTTTCTTGTGGCTTAATAAAGTAGTTACCTAAGTATGTCCCATAATGAATTATGTACGTGTGATCTCTTAAAATGTTAATGTCCTTATTATTTTTTAATCTTTGTACAACGCTTAGTATCTTCGGATAAGCGTTTAATCAAAAAACAAGAATAAACTTGAAACATGAATAATAGACTTCACCCTTGCTTTTTACTGTCTTCCTCACATATAGAAAACACATTACTTGGATCTGTCTGAGGGAAACACGGAGGAAGGGGTAAAACACGGATCTAAACCAGCACGTCTTTAAAAATCTGAGGTCCGTGCCACTTTTAGTCTCTGCATAGGTCATGGCTCTGACAGACCTCTATGACTCTTTAGCGCTGATGGATCCTAATGCGTTTCCCTCCCTATGCTGAGACTAAAAGTGGCAACACTTTTGCCCTGAGGTCCGTGACACTTTTAGTCTCAGTTCTCCCTCCCTATGCTGAGACTAAAAGTGGCAAAACTTTTGCCCTGAGGTCTGTGCCACTTTTAGTCCCCATCACCCATCGCATCACTTATAAAATCATCTTACTTTCCTTTAAAATTAAACTCTTCCATCAACCACTATTCCTCGATAAACTATTAATTCCACAATGTTCTCCTCGTACGTTAAGATCCACTGACCAAAAACTCCTTTTTATCCCTTCTCTAAAAGAATTCTACTACACCCGAAAAACTAATTTTGCAGTAACTGCACCTACATTATGGAACTCTCTTCCTCAATATTTACGCGATGAACAAACTTTAATCAAATTCAAGACTAGCTTAAAGACTTTTTTATTTCAAGATGCCTTCGAATGAACCTAAATCACTCTCTTGCTTCTCCCAAATCTTCCTCTTTTTTTTTTCTCTTCTCTCTCTCTTTTCTGTTTCTTACCGCGAGTAAGTATTTGCCTCAACAAAGCTACCCTATCCTTCATGTTCTATCCCCTCCCCATCTTCTCTTTCCTTACTAAATTATGTAACTTCTCCCCTCCTTCCCATACTTTCCTCACTTTCCAGTTTGTCTAGTCTATGTCATTTACGTTCACTTCATTTTATAAATTTTTTAGCCTTTACAAAACATTGTTAACCGGCCAGACATTTGCTTTATGGTCGGGATATTAAAAACTAATAAACTTGGAACTTGGAAAAGCATTAGGGCCCATCAGAACTAAAGTGTCATGGAGGTCTGTCAGAGCCATAACCTATGCTAAGACTAAAAGTGCCATGAACCTCAGGGCAAAAGTTTTGCCACTTTTAATCTCAGCATAGGGAGGGAGAACTGAGACTAAAAGTGCCACAGACCTCAGGGCAAAAGTTTTGCCACTTTTAGTCTCAGCATAGAGAGGGAGAAGCATTAGGGTCCGTCAGAGCTAAAGTGTCATGGAGGTCTGTCAGAGCCATAACCTAAGACTAAAAGTGCCACAGACCTCAGGGCAAATGTTTTGCCACTTTTAGTCTCAGCATAGGGAGAGAGAACTGAGAGTAAAAGTGTCACGGACCTCAGGGCAAAAGTTTTGCCACTTTTAGTCTCAGCATAAAGAGGGAGAAGCATTAGGGTCCGTCAGAGCTAAAGTGTCATGGAGGTCTGTCAGAGCCATAACCTAAGACTAAAAGTGCCACAGACCTCAGGGCAAATGTTTTGCCACTTTTAGTCTCAGCATAGGGAGAGAGAACTGAGAGTAAAAGTGTCACGGACCTCAGGGCAAAAGTTTTGCCACTTTTAGTCTCAGCATAAAGAGGGAGAAGCATTAGGGTCCGTCAGAGCTAAAGTGTCATGGAGGTCTGTCAGAGCCATAACCTAAGACTAAAAGTGCCACAGACCTCAGGGCAAATGTTTTGCCACTTTTAGTCTCAGCATAGGGAGAGAGAACTGAGACTAAAAGTGTCACGGACCTCAGGGCAAAAGTTTTGCCACTTTTAGTCTCAGCATAGAGAGGGAGAAGCATTAGGGTCCGTCAGAGCTAAAGTGTCATGGAGGTCTGTCAGAGCCATAACCTAAGACTAAAAGTGCCACAGACCTCAGGGCAAATGTTTTGCCACTTTTAGTCTCAGCATAGGGAGAGAGAACTGAGACTAAAAGTGTCACGGACCTCAGGGCAAAAGTTTTGCCACTTTTAGTCTCAGCATAGAGAGGGAGAAGCATTAGGGTCCGTCAGAGCTAAAGTGTCATGGAGGTCTGTCAGAGCCATAACCTAAGACTAAAAGTGCCACAGACCTCAGGGCAAATGTTTTGCCACTTTTAGTCTCAGCATAGGGAGAGAGAACTGAGACTAAAAGTGTCACGGACCTCCGGGCAAAAGTTTTGCCACTTTTACTCTCAGCATAGAAAGGGAGAAGCATTAGTGTCCGTCAGAGCTAAAGTGTCATGGAGGTCTGTCAGAGCCTAAAAGTGGCGGGGGGGCTGGGTGAGTCTATTTTGTATTCTGGCTCTACTTTGTTGTTATTCCACGGTTGCCTGTACTTTGTAGGTTGCTTTTCTGTTTGAAAATAAAAATTTATTACACCTAAAAAGTGGCACGGACCTCAGATTTTTAAGGACGTGCGGGGTTTAGATCCGCGAGGTCCGCGTTTTACCCCCTTCCCGGGTCGTTGTCCATCTTTGGCCACAAGCACTAGGGCAGATAGTCCCTGCATGCACTGCTGTGACACCCAGTGCTGCATTTCTAGAGCTTTATTCCCAGAAAAAGCACCGGGCCTGTCCTCTGCCGTAAATCTATCTTGGGGTCTTCTGCTCGGGCCTTTCACTCTCTGCATTCTACACATGTTGTATGGTGAAGCAATGCCTAGCAACCCTTATCCCACAATCTGTTCCTTCCATCAGGCATTTCAGCTATTTATCTTCAGGCCCAAGAGCGGAATGACAACTCTTCTCTTTTATTTAGGTTCCAGGGAAGATCAAAGTCGTCCTGAGGGTTGGGGCACTCAGCTGGTGGAGGGTGAGGAGCTGGGCGAGAGACCCCCCAGAAACACTTGCTTCTTTTTCAAAGCTTTAACGTGCCATGTTGTGGCAACATCCCCTTCACTGGAAGCCTGCAAGTTCCAAATGCGCCATTGAGGGTACCGCTGGGCCGACCCTGTCCTAGCTGGAGATGAGGGATATTTGTGCAGCTGCCTGCATGGTTCCTGGCTGTTGCACTGCAGTGACCCGCCGAAGGGAGCAGAGGTCTCCCAAGTTAAGTCACAAATGTGCTAAGATGTTTCGATGAAAAGGCACCAGCTTGTTTGATCTTTATTTCTAGGACTCTTGGCAGCGACTCTGGCAGCGTATAATTCTTGTCATAGTTGTGTGATTTCAGCTTCAGTTCCAAGGTCGCTATGCCAGCGACTCTCTTTTGCCTGAAAAATGTTAGGTTGATTTTCAAAAGCACTTACACGCAGCTAGCATTGGGTACTGGCCATCGAAGTGCTTTTGTTTAAATGCCCCACCCCTTTTCACGATATACCGTATTTGCTGGTGTATAGGACGTACTTTTTTCCCCTCAAAATAAACTTAAAATAAAAGGTGCGTCTTATATGCCCATAATCTAAATTATGAAATCTGCAACCTGTCCATCCTACCTCCTCTGCCACTGGAATCCCTGGCAGCCCAGAGGTGCAGCGGGCAGGAGTGAGCTTTCCGCGCCCCTGCCCTGCTGATAACCCGGTCGGTCGGTCGCGGCCGTGGCTGCCCCGAGTTCTGGCTTCTTTAGCTGCTGAGCGGCGCCGAGCAGGAGTGCGAGAATTCGCGGGAGCCACTCAGGAAGCCGCTCAGCGCCGAGCAGGGGCGCCAAAGCGCGCTCCTGCTCGGCGCCACTCAGCGGCTGAAGAGTCCAGAACTCGGGGCAGCCACCGACCAAATGAGTTAGCGGCGTGGCAGGAGCACGGAAAGCTCGCTCCTGCCCAACGCACCTCTGAACCACCAGGCAAACGGACAGGGCAGGGAGGAAAGCTTGGGAAGGAAGGGGGCTTTTAACAGTGCCTGGAAGGGATGGATGGATCCCAGCACTGGTTATTCAGGCATGTCTGCCAACCTGGAAGTTAACCGGACACTGACCAAAATTAAGCCTCTAAGTAGTCCTCTCATAGCAGTGAAATCCAGATGCTGCCTCACAGAATTGCCCTCTGCATACATCACACTCTGCCTCTTCTCTGGCCAGAGTTCTCCTCCAGCAGTACCTTTTGTGCAGATTGTGTAAAAGCGGGCACACTTTTGTCATGCGTGTTCTTTTCACACGTATATGCAATCATCCAATTTGTAAAAGCCCATCTCTGCACGTGAAGTAGTTTCAAGTTTATTATGGCTTCACATACCACTTTAATTGCCAAAGCAGTTTACATCATACAGAATATATTTTTAAAAAATGATTAAAAATCAGGGGAAGGAACATATATACGAAAAGATGCTATTGACAAAACATTGAACAAAAGGGGAAATGGGTAGGGTTACTGTACTTAAAGTAAAAAGGAGACGGAAAGGGGAAAACGTCAGGGAAATGGGGTTGACAGGAATGAACCTTTGATCTAAATCTCGTAAGCGTCTTTAAAGAGAAAAATTTTAAGATTGGGCCTACAAATGACGGGACTTCCCCTTCTGATGAAAACAAAAACAAAATCTGTGGATACAGATGTTCTGGAGATAATTTATTAAACACTGACATATAAAACCATGAAAATTCTATTAAAAAAGTACAATGATAAAAAATACTGTGATAAAAATCCAACCGAACTCTACACGGTCCGTGTTTCAGCGAACACGCCTTCCTCAGGGGTCAATGGTTTGCAAACTCACATATATAGAATTGGACTGAAAACAGTCTATTGTCTTTAAGCATGTGAGCAAAGAACACCGCAGACAAGCTGAAGTAGCAAAAAAAAAAAAAAATAATGCATCTTGGGATGAAGTGGGAAGGGCCAAAGGCCCTGATTGGCTCAAAATGCTGAACTAATGGACAGTTCAGGTCTTTATCTGCCGCATTTACCATGTATGTATGTTATGACCCGTATGTATGTATGTTATGTATGTATGTTGGACCCGTGCTTTTCAACATCTTTATAAATGATCTAGACATTGGTATGACAAGTGTGGTGATTAAATTTGCGGACGATACAAAGTTATTTAGAGTAGTGAAGACACAGGGGGATTGCGAAGATCTGCAACGTGACATAATCAGACTAGAGGAATGGGCATCAACATGGCAGATGAGGTTCAATGTGGATAAGTGTAAAGTGATGCATGTCGGTAACAAAAATCTCATGCACGAATACAGGATGTCCGGGGTGGTACTTGGAGAGACCTCCCAGGAAAGATACTTGGGAGTTATGATCGACAAGTCGATGAAGCCGTCCATGCAATTTGCGTCAGCGGCAAAAAGGGAGAACAGAATGCTAGGAATGATAAAGAAGGGGATCACGAACAGTTCAGAGAAGGTTATCATGCCACTGTACCGGGCCATGGTACGCCCTCACCTGGAGTACTGCGTCCAGCACTGGTCGCCGTACATGAAGAAAGACACGGTACTACTCGAAAGGGTCCAGAGAAGAGCGACTAAGATGGTTAAGGGGCTGGAGGAGCTGCCATACAGCGAAAGATTAGAGAAACTGGGCCTTTTCTCCCTCGAACAGAGGAGATTGAGAGGGGACATGATCAAAACATTCAAGGTACTGAAGGGAATAGACTTAGTAGATAAGGACAGGTTGTTCACCCTCTCCAAGGTACAAGAGGGCACTCTCTAAAATTGAAAGGAGATAGATTCCATATGAATGTAAGGAAGTTCTTCTTCACTCAGAGAGTGGTAGAAAACTGGAATGCTCTTCTGCAGTCTGTCGTGGGGGAAAACACCCTCCAGGGATTCAAGACAAAGTTAGACAAGTTCCTGCTGAACCAGAATGTATGCAGGTAGGGCTAGTCTCAGTTGGGGCACTGGTCTTTGACCAAGGGCCACCACGTGAGCGGACTGCTGGGCACGATGGACCACCGGTCTGACCCAACAGCTGTAATTCTTATGTTCTTATGACTTGAAAGTATTTAAACTCGTTTCCTGTCTTAGGGTTGTGAGGAGGGCATCCCATAATGTCGGTGCAACTGCTGAATCAGTGGTTTTACGTGTTGTGCCATAGAATAACTGTCAAAGGGAGGGAATAAGAAGATGTTGGTTTTTGATATGGAAAATCTCTGGAACTTTGTTCTCTCCCTCTTGGATAACTTGAGGATTGCGTATTTAAGCAGTCAGACTTACTTGGGTATCATTGCTAAATAGCGGTGTACTTGGCTTGGTAGCCATCTGGGGTGGAGCACCCCTTCCTCCGGCTGGATCACCCCCTCTTCAGGCAGTGGGGTGGGGGTGCATAAAGTGGTTGCGGAGCCACGGTATACATGCGTGCAACCGTCGGCTCTGCCAGTCCCCTGGCCTAGAACAGGAAACCGACGTCAAGGGTCTGGCGGAGCTGACAACGGCATGTGTGTGTGTGTGTTCCCCGACCACTAAGGCCACTCCTCACACGCCCGGGGGTGGACTGCCCCCACCGCCCCGCCCTTGATACGCTAGATAAACATAAAGATATATAGGTTTGGGGAGCAGATTTTAGAGGAGACTTTAATTTAGACCCACAGGCCTGAAACGTAAGGGGCCAGGTTCTCTAAACGGTGCCTCCACGCGCCTGTGTTGTAGGCAAAGCCCACGCTAAACGCCAACGCGCCCATAGACTAACATGCACGCGTTAGCGTTTAGCGCACGCTAAATCGATGATCGCACGCTAATGGGCTAGCGCACCTTCGTAAAAGAGGGCCTCAATGTCACCTGCAAGGCGCCCTAAGCGTTTTAGCGCGGATTTAGCGCATGCTAAATCAACCCGTGTGCCAACCGCTAACGCATCCATAGGATATCTTTCTTCAGTCATTGGATGGCTGAATATGACACCTTATAATTCCTTCCCCCTTCCTTGGCAACCACATTCTCCCCCCCCCAAAAAAAAAAAACAACCTTCTATAATTCATGTAAATTTTATAATTTGTTTTAAAAGTCAAATTTTATCATGAACCACAGCAAGAAACGCATAAGACAAGGCTATAATCCATGCGCTCAAGAAGCATACACTCAAGAAACGTGCGTTTGTCCTCCCCCCCCAAAGACTAACACCCTCTTTTACTAAGGTGCGCTATGCTTTCCATGGTACCATCACCCCCGATCTACTCGCTGATTTTTTTTTTTGTTCACCAACAGCAAATGCCGCGCTCGGAGAATGACTCGGACAGGTGGAAAAATCCAACGGAGTGCTCCTTTAAATATCGAGGAGCCCATTTGCACGGCAGAAGCGGAGGCTGCTAGGAAGCTTGGAAAAGACCACGGCAAACCTTTTTTGGACAATCCGCCACCAAAATGCACGCGGTGCTAAAGCGGCCACAACCGCTTCAGCGACCGCGCTAAAGGCGACCTTAAGTTCTGAGAATCTGGCCCTGAGGGTTATCAACCGCCTAAGCGCCACCAAGGCGAAAGCTTCGCTAAAGTCCGAGGCATAGTTACCACTCAGCAAATGTCTCTAAAGGACATGCAATAAACCTTTACCCTGTTCCATAACATGGAAGAAATGATATTGGTTTTTAATTCCTTTTTTTAAAAGCAGTAAAACCTGTCAATCTGCTGAAAAGCAGAGCTAAAGTGTTCCATAATTCAGGACACATCCCTTGAAAGACAGAAGTCGCGTCAGATGAGTCCTAGCTCAGGGGAATCATTTCTGTAATCGATAGCTGCTTGCCTGATGGTTTACTGGTTTTTGTTGTAAAAATGGAAAATCAATGAAGACATTTGAACAAAGGAACATATGAATTGCCGCGGCTGGGTCAGACCAGTGGTCCATCGTGCCCAGCAGTCCACTCCCGTGGCGGCCCTTAGGTCAAAGACCAGTGCCCTATTTGAGTCTAGCCTTACCTGCGTATGTTCTGGTTCAGCAGAAACTTGTCTAACTTTGCCTTGAATCCCTGGAGGGTGTTTTCCCCTATAACAGCCTCCGGAAGAGCGTTCCATATTTCTACCACTCTCTGGGTGAAGAAGAACTTCCTTACGTTTGTACGGAATCTACCCCCTTAACTTTAGAGAGTGCCCTCTCGTTCTCCCCACCTTGGAGAGGGTGAACAACCTGTCTTTATCTACTTTGTCTTGAATCCCTGGAGGGTGTTTTCCCCTACAACAGGCTCTGGAAGAGCGTTCCAGTTTTCCATCACTCTCTGGGTGAAGAAGAACTTCCTTACGTTTGTACGCAATCTACCCCTTTTTAACTTTAGAGAGTGCTCTCTCATTCTCTCCACCTTGGTGAACAATAATAATAATAATTTATATACCGCAGTACCGTGAAGTTCTATGCGGTTTACAAAAGAATAAAAGAAGGTACAAATTGATTGAACTTAAGAGGTGAAAGCAAGTGGTTGATAAGTCAAGAGAACCGTTAATGAGGAGAGAGATGTATGGGTTAGCTGTCTAGATACTTCAGGAATAGATGTGTTTTTAGGCTCTTCCTGAATTCCTCATAAGTAGTGGGCGAAAGCAATTGTTCTACATCTTTACCTCATAATTCTGCCTGATGTGAGAGAAGGTGTTCATGGTGTTTTTTTTAGTTTACATCCTCTAACTGGGGGGGAAAACGAAGTTCAAATGTGAGCTTCTCTTGTGTCTGTTGGCTGAGAAGGAGAAAAGGTCAGCCTCTCTTTCTCTACTAAGTCGATTCCCTTCAGTATCTTGAATGCTTTGATCATGTTCCCTCTCGGTCTCCTCTTTTCAAGGGAGAAGAGGCCCAGTTTCTCTAGCCTCTCATTGTACGGCAGGGGTGTCAAAGTCCCTCCTCGAGGGCCGCAATCCAGTCGGGTTTTCAGGATTTCCCCAATGAATATGCATGAGATCTATTTGCATGCACTGCTTTCAATGTATGCTAATAGATCTCACATATATCCAGATCTCTAAGGTGCTGTTATACTGTGCATCGACCTCACCTTCCTGCTCCTGTGTTCCATAGACCGTGAAATACACTTTGAGTGGGACGGAGGAGTGGTGGTTCTGAGGTCTTAAGTTCTAAGAAAATCTGGTATATGGAACACAGGAGCAGGAAGGTGAAGTCGATGCACAGTATAACAGCACCTTAGAGATCTGGATATATGTCAGGGGTGTCCAATGTCGGTCCTCGAGGGCCGCAGTCCAGTCGGGTTTTCAGGATTTCCCCAATGAATATGCATGAGATCTATTTGCATGCACTGCTTTCAATGCATATTCATTGGGGAAATCCTGAAAACCCGACTGGACTGCGGCCCTCGAGGACCGACATTGGACACCCCTGATATATGTGGATTGTCAATTTTCCAAGGTGGTATATTTTTGCCATTTCTGTGGTTTGAACGGCAGTTTGCTAATAGATCTCATGCATATTCATTGGGGAAATCCTGAAAACCCGACTGGATTGCGGCCCTCGAGGAGGGACTTTGACACCCCTGTTTATAGCCATGAGCTTTAGAGTAGTGTTTTTCAACTCGGTCCTGCAGTACCCCCTTGCCAGTCAGGTTTTCAGGATATCCACAATGAATATGCATGAAAGAAATTTGCATATAGTGGAGGCAGTGTATGCAAATCAAGTTTATGCATATTCACTGTGGATATCCTGAAAACCTTTTAATGGCAAAGGGGTACTGCAGGAGTGAGTTGAGAAACACTGCTTTTTAGAGAATGACCCCATCCCCGCGGGATCTCTCTATCCCCGTCCCATCCTTGCGAGCTCTGTCCCGGTCCCTGCCCCATTCCTGTAAGCTCTGTCTTCATCTGTACGAGCCTTGAACACTTTAAAAATCCTGCATGTTTGGGCAGTTAAGGCAGAGCTTTCAGGAATGAGACAGGACGGGAATATTGAGATCCTGTGGGGATCCCTGTGCCATTCATGTTTCTGGTTTTGCATTTAAATCCTCATGAGCTAAAATTAGAAATGTATCCTTGTAGATTTTTCTGCTGCATTTAAAAAATATATTCTTATTTAGTGGTGTAAGATAATGCAAATCTGGAATTGCACAAATTGTCCATGAGAGGTTGACTGGCTAGAGTGGTGGCTTTCAACCCATCTGGCCAGCCAGGTTTTCAGGCTATTCACAATAAAAACTCTGTAAGCAAATCGATCTCAGGCCTATTTATTGTGGATAGCCTGAATACCTGACTGGCCAGGTGGTCCCTAAAAACTACTTGGCTACGGACATCTACAGGTGTATCTATCTAGTATCTCAACACTCCTTGGAATACCTAGCTTTTGCAAAAGCAAACTGATGGCATTCCTCTTCCTCTATCTGGAGGCCCAGATGGAAGCATGCATTTCAAGGCCTAGCTACCCCCTTGCAGATTGATCGAGACTGAGGAGACGGAACACAGCTGCATGGTGATGTGATGTCTCCGGGCACTCTAAAATCAGATAATGCCATGGCTGGAGGCCCAAATTTATACATTATGACATCATTGTAAATGGCACCCTTGACAATGGTGGTGTGGAGTTTGAACAATACACCAATGTTTTGGTTTGTAAAATGTACAGAACACTGCTGGTCTGTTCCGAGTTATAAAACACCCTGGTTAGCTGTTTACAGTCGTTCTTAAAGCATTTTAATGCTTATTTCATAACAGGGCAAGTTGCCTAAGTTTCGAAGCCAGAATGCATACAAGTTCCACAAATCTTCCAAGGGAAAGTTAGCCCACAGAAACTGGTATTTAGCACGCACAAAAGTTTGAGAGAATTAGCACATATTTTTTTGAAAATCCATTGAATTCGCGTAAAGGGACACACCCATCCTAACTTTGCTCCCGGGAACTCCTCTTCTTGACTGCTTGCAGGTGCATTAGATAGATTGTGAGCCCACCGGAACAGATAGGGAAAATGCTTGAGTACCTGATTGTAGAACTGCTGAGATAACCTTGATAGGCGGTATATAAAAACCTTATAAAACCTACACTTGACATGGATAAAATAATGCATGGAACTATCTTATGACCAAGTGGCCCAAAATAGACTTTGAGTTAAGACAGGATTACTTGCATCGGCCTAGGGCTGTTGCAAACGCCTGGGTGTTAGAATGAACATGGGTTGATTATAATATTTTATAATGTATGGGGGGTACATAAGAACATAAGCAGTGCCTCCGCCGGGTCAGACCATAGGTCCATCCTGCCCGGCAGTCCGCTCCCGCATCGGCCCAAACAGGTCACGACCTGTCTGAATCACCAGAAGGGGCTCCCTTGCCACCTTGGTTTCTCATTGAAGTCCTATCTTCCCATCGAAGTCCTAACCCTCCGGTCTTGCACATGCACGACCTGGTTGGCTTTCTATACTTATTACCTGGTTAGCTTTCTATACTTGTGTTACATCCCAGCTCCTCCCTCAGTATCCCACGATCCCTTTATCCCTCAGGAATCCGTCCAATCCCTGTTTGAATCCCTGTACCTTACTCTGCCTGATCACTTCCTCCGGTAGCGCATTCCAAGTGTCCACGACCCTTTGGGTGAAAAAAAACTTCTTTGCATTTGTTTTGAACCTATCTCCCTTCAGTTTCTCCAAATGCCCCCTCGTACTTGTTGTCCCCTTCAGTCTAAAGAATCTGTCCCTATCCACCCTCTCTATGCCCCTCATGATCTTGAAGGTCTCTATCATATCTCCCCTACACTCATAGAAACATAGAAAGATGACGGCAGAAAAGGGCTATAGCCCATCAAGTCTGCCCACTCTACTGACCCACCCCACTAAGTCAGAGTGTTGCTCGACCCACGTAGAGATCCCACGTGGATGTCCCATTTATTCTTAAAGTCGAGCACGCTAGTGGCCTTGATCACCTGCACCGGTAGTTTGTTCCAGTGATCCACTCTACCCAAACTCCATCCATGTCAAGATACAGGCCATCATCTGAATTCTACATCTAGTGCCCAGATTTGTGTGTTCAAATTTTGGACTCATACAATTTGAATAATAACCCGTGGAGGGCCATTTTTGAAAAGGGCATCCAAGTATGACGTTTCCCACAAAATGCCCAAAGTCAGAAGCACAGAAACGTCCATTTTCAAAAGCCGAACCACTAGATGTTCAAAAATATATCATTTATCGAATCGCCTAGTTGGACGTCTTGGCCGACAGAATGTCCAACTCTTAGGACGCCTAACCTTATACCCCATTTTTGACCACAGAAGTGACCAAGTTGAAAATGTCCAAATCTAGACCATTTGGATGTAGGAGGGGCCAGTATTTTAATGGACTGGCCACATAGACATGCCAACAGAGCAGTGGGACACCTTAGAGGGCACTGCTGTGAACTTCACATAAAGGTGCCAGATGTACATCTCACCATAGACCCCTTAAAATTTATGATGAGCTCCCAAAGCCTACTATACCCACCGGTCTACCATTGCAATAGCCCTTAAGTCTACAGGTGGTACATATATGGCAGTAGAGTAAGGTTTTGGTGGCCTCACACTTTCCACCATAAATGTAGTAGGTAGAGTGGCATATGAGTCTGGCTCCTCCCCTCTATGGTTCACTAGCCCATCCACCAGGCTACTTAAGACACCTGTGTGATGCTCTACTAGTCTTTGCCAGACCAGTGCTGCTGTTCTAGAAACAAGCATGAGCTGTTTTTCCAAGTTTTATTTAAAATTTGATTAAATTGCTTATCTAGCTATGAAGCGATGTACAAAGTTAAAATAGTTACAACCATATTTTGATTTCAAAACTCACAAACATGAGACGAACAGACGAACGTAACCAATAAAGATGGGCGAATAAGTAGAGTTCGCAAGAGGATTGGCAGAACCGATTTCAAAATGTTATGATCCAAAAGCGTCTCTGACTAGGAAGCATTTTAGGTTGCCTTTGATTCTCTTAAGAGAGCTTTCTTCCCTTAAATGACCTGAGAGAGATCTTAGTTACTACCGTACTCAAAAGGAGGACGTGTCAAACTCCCTTCTCTATCCCTTGCGGCTATTTGTAAATGTTGGGACACATTTTTAGGCTAAATTGGCCCTTTGCTTTAAAAAGGTTGCCAAACCCTAGCCTAGTGGTTAGAACCCTGAGGTTGCGTGTTTGATCCAAGCGCCACTCCTTAGGACCACTCACTTAGGACCACTCACTCCAAGCGCCACTCACTTAATCCTCCATAGCCCCAGGTACCATAGTTGGAATGTAAGCCCACTGGGACAGATAGGGAAAAATATTTAGAGTACCGGATTAGTACTGTGAATTGCTCAGATGGCTTTGTCAACCAGCGATGTATCAAATAAAAAATAAACCTGGACACTATAAAGAGTAACATGCCCTTTATAGAATTGTGCTTAGCACTGATTTTTTTTAAAAGCCCAATTTTGAGTGAATCTGGTTCCATACGAACAACCCCTGTATTTATAGACAATGACACGGGGACAGAATTTGTCCCCATTCCTGCAGATAACAAAGAGACACCATCCCGTGTCATTCTTTAGTGTCCATCTCAACCTCGGTCCTTCTACACCAGCATTCTTCAATGCAAGGCTGGGCCCATTCATACTCCGATTCCTGGAAGATTGGAAGGTGGCGAATGTTACACCGATCTTCAAGAAAGGTTAGAGGGGAGATCTGGAAAACTACAGACCAGTGAGTCTGACTTCGGTACCGGGAAAGATGGTAGAGTCGCTGATAAAGGACCGCATCATTGATCACCTTGACGGACACGGGCTGATGAGGACCAGTCAGCATGGTTTTAGCAAAGGCAGATCGTGTTTGACGAACTTGCTGCACTTCTTTGAGGGAGTAAACAGACAGATAGACAAGGACAACCCGGTCGACATTGTATATCTGGATTTTCAAAAGGCATTTGACAAGGTTCTGCATGAATGACTACTTCGGAAAATTGCGAGCCATGGAATCGAGGGTGAAATACTCACGTGAATTAAAAACTGGCTGGAGCATAGGAAGCAGAGAGTGGGGGGTAAATGAACAATACTCGGACTGGAAAAGCATCACCAGTGGGGTGCCGCAGGGCTCGGTGCTTGGACCCGTGCTCTTCAACATCTTTATAAATGATCTGGACATTGGTACGACGAGTGAGGTAATTAAATTTGCAGAAGATACGACGTTATTCAGAGTAGTGAAGACACAAGGGGACAGCGAAAGAGTAGAGAAACTGGGCCTTTTGTCCCTCGAACAGAGGAGATTGAGAGGGGACATGATCGAAACATTTAAGGTACTGAAAGGGATAGACTTAGTAGAAAAGGACAGGTTGTTCACCCTCTCCAATGTAGGGAGAACGAGAGGGCACTTTCTAAAGTTGAAAGGGGATAGATTCCGTACAAACGTAAGGAAGTTCTTCTTCACCAGAGAGTGGTGGAAAACTGGAACACTCTTCCGGAGTCTGTCATAGGGGAAAACACCCTCCAGGGATTCAAGACAAAGTTAGACAAGTTCCTGCTGAACAAGAACGTGCGCTGTTAGGGTGCTGGTCTTTGACCAGAGGGCCGCCGCGTGAGCGGACTGCTGGGCATGAATGATGGACCACTGGTCTGACCCAGCAGCAGCAGTTCTTATGTTCTTCCCTTTCTCCTTAAAGTTTGATAAGGGGTTGGTTTCCTGTGGTTAACTACGGGAACGGGGCAAATTCTAGAAGTCATTAAAATACGTAAGTGGCTACTTCTGCATGTGAATGACTAAAATATCAACATTTACACCCATTGCTATTGTCTAAATCTTGGCGTCACCTTATAGAATTAGAGGGGTAAAGAATTGATTCTGCTCGTAACTGGTTTTCATGGTGAATCACATTCAGGTCCACTTGGCATTTTTCTGTCCCCCAGATGACTCACGGGCTAAGCTTGTACCTGAGGCAATGGTAGATGAAGTTTCTTGTTCAAGATCACAAAGGACTGCAGTGGGATTTGAACCCTGATTACTAGCCCACTGCTCTAACTTTTAGTTTTCTTCTGTGTGCATAAGAGCATAGGAATAGCCTCACTGGGTCAGACCAATGGTCCATCAAGCCCAGTAGCCCATTCTCACGGTGGCCAATCCAAGTCACTAGTACCTGGCCAAAACCCAAAGAGTAGCAACATTCCATTCAGAATCCTAAAGAATAGCAAGATTCCGGAATCCCCAGAGTAGCAACATTCCAGAGCTGAAATTGTGATGTCATAATGCTCATTCCACAGTGCCTGAGAGCCAACCTCAGCAGTGATGTTACAATGGCTTCATTGTCCTATACTTGGCTCATGTAAGAACATAAGAACAGCCTTACTGGGTCAGGTCCATCAAGCCCAGTAGCCCGTTCTCACGGTGGCCAATCCAGATCACTAGTACCTGGCCAAAACCCAAGGAGTAGCAACATTCCAGAATCTCAAAGATTAGCAAGATTCCGGAACCCCAAAGAGTAGCAACGTTCCATGCTACCAATCCAGGGCAAGCAGTAGCTTCCCCCATGTCTTTCTCTCCCTTACCATATTGTTCATCCCCCCAACCTTTTAATTTTTATTGTAATCCCTGATTCCCTCTTTCCCCATGTTCTCCTTTACGTTTTGTCTTCTTTCTGTTCTTACTCTATTTAATTTGTTTTTATAAATTTTTAATTGTAAACCGGTCTTCGGGTTTTATATTTGCGGGATATTAAATAAATTGAACTTGCCACCATTCCGATGGGAAATGTCCCTTCTGAAAACCCAACAACACCATATCATTCGGCACACCATCTTCTACTTTTGCTTACACCTTCAAAGAAATAAACCAATACATTGGTTAAGCAACCCTTGCCTTTGCTAAATCCATGATTACTCATTCCCATTAAGCTGTGTCTATGTATTTGTTTGCTTGTTTGGATTGGCTCATGCCTTTTCCGAAGTAGCTGAAGACAAGCCACATTCACTCGATAATTTTGTTTTTTTTGCCTTGGCCACTGGAAGCTTTAGCAACAGCAGGTTCTGCGGAATGTAGAGGAGGGTGAACCCCAGACAGGAATGGATCTAGAACGATCAGAGATGAAAGAAAGTCAAGGCAGTGAATGAATGGCGTGTTCAAGCCTTTGGGATGCAGAGGAGAGGAAAAGAGACGGGCTGATAGCAGGTTTTTACACAAGTGGAGTAATGGCAGCTTCTTCGAAGGGAGAGGGAACAATCACGGTGACAAGCAATTAATTGGGGGTGTGACTGGAGGAGCTAGAACTGAGGAGCTTCTTGGCAAAGAGGCTAAAGGAACAAGCAGGGATGTTAGGAGAGGAGAGTAAATGATTTTCAAAAAGGTATACAATGTAGTAGACCAGAAGAAGGTAAGGAATTTGCTCTTAATCTTGTGAATCTTGTCATTGAAGAAATCAGCCAAAGTGAATAGGAGCCAAAGGGATTTTGGAGAGGGAGGTGAGTGTTGTGAAGAGTTGTTTTAGACCGAATGTTATAATGCCTCTGTATCGCTCCATGGTGCGACCTCATCTGGAGTATTGCGTTCAATTCTGGTCTTCTTATCTCAAGAAAGATATAGTGGCGCTAGAAAAGGTTCAAAGAAGAGCGACCAAGATGGTAAATGGGATAGAACTCCTCTCGTATGAGGAAAGATTAAAATGGTTAGGGCTTGGAAAAGAGACGGCTGAGGGGAGATATGATTGAAGTCTACAAAATCCTGAGTGGAGTGGAACGGGAACAAGTGGATCGATTTTTCACTCCGTCCAAAATTACAAAGACTAGGGGACACTCAATGAAGTTACACAGAAATACTTTTAAAACCAAGAGGAGGAAATTTTTTTTCACTCAGAGAATAGTTAAGATCTGGAACACGTTGCCAGAGGATGTGGTAAGAGCGGATAGCGTAGCTGGTTTTAAGAAAGGTTTGGACAAGTTTCTGGAGGAAAAGTCCATAGTCTGTTGTTGAGAAAGACATGGGCGAAGACTCTGCTTGCCCTGGATCAGTAGCATGGAATCTTGCTACTCTTTGGGATTCCGGAATCTTGCTAATCTTTGAGATTCTGGAATGTTGCTACTCCTTGGGTTTTGGCCAGGTACTAGTGACCTGGATTGGCCTCCATGAGAATGGGCTACTGGGCTACATGGACCTTTGGCCTGATCCAGTAAGGCTATTCTTATGTTCTTATGTCATGTCTGTTCAAATTAGATTGTAAGCCCTTCTGAGAAGGGACCATCTATTGCATGTTAAACGTACGCCTTTCAGCGCTATAGAGATGATAAATAGTAGCAGTAGATGGTTATAAAAATCTTGCTTGGTAAGTGTAATAACAGAGCAAGCGGAGCATGAATGTGTAGCAGAAATTCAGCCAGGGAGTGGGATAACAGCCAGAGATGCTGTGCTGAATGGGTGAACGAACATAGAATCTGGAGGCCAGTCAAGGCTGGGGTTTGGCTCATTTTACACCACGGGGGAGGGTGCGGTAAGCCGAAGAGAGCAGACTGTTACGAGGAGAAACTGTTTCATCAGCAGACAAGGTTGTAGAGGAGAGGAGAGCCGAGTCATTCCTGGCGCAATCCGTGGTGTAGCGAGGGAGAGTGGTGTCCGAGGCGGTGGTGCCCATCCCCCACCCCCCGCTCCTTCCCGACTCCCCCCCTGCCTCTTTAATTTTCCCAGCGCAAGCCGCATTACAAACTTGCTGCCCACGTCGTGTCGGCTTTCCCTCTGCCGTCACTTCCTAGGCGTGGGACCTGGAAGTGCCGCGAGAGAGAGCCGACACTGACACGGGCAGCAAGGTCAAGATACTGCTCACGCCGGGAAAATTAAAGAGGTACGGGGGAAGGGAAGGGGTGCAAGCTCACGGCAGGGGGAGTCGGGAAGGAGCAGGGGAGCAGAGAGGAGAACGGGTGCCGGTACCCCCACCAGGACGGAGCCTGGGGCGGTCCCCCCACATCCTCCTTATTACACCACTGGGCGCAATTATCAGTTGCCTGGAGATTCCTAAAGGTGCTGCTGGTGAAGGAATAAAATTGTGATGGAGGATATTGAAAGCAAAAACAATCAACAGATGATCAGAGAGAAAGCATAAGAATATAAGACTAGCCTTACTGGGTCAGACCAAAGGTCCATCAAGCACAGTAGCCCGTTCTCACGATGGCCAATCCAGGTCCTTAGTACCTGGCCAAACCCCAAAGAGTAGCAACATTCTGGAACCCCAAAGAGTATCAAGATTCCATGCAGAATCTCAAAGATAGCAGGATTCCGGAATCCTAAAGAGTAACAAGATTCCACAATCCCAAAGAGTAGCAACATTCCACACAGAATCCCAAGGAATAGCAAGATTCCAGAATCCCAAAGAGTAACAAGATTCCACAATCCCAAAGAGTATCAACATTCCACACAGAATCGCAAGGAATATCAAGATTCTAGAATCCCAAAGAGTAACAAGATTCTAGAATCCCAAAGAGTAGCAACATTCCACACTACCGATCCAGGGCAAGCAGAGGCTTCCCCCATATCTTAATAACAGACTATGGACTTTTCCTCCAGGAACTTGTCCAAAGCTTTCTTTAAAACCAGCTACGCTATCCACCTTTACCACAACCTGTGTTCTTAATTGTACATCAATACTTTTGGTCTTTTAGAATGGTTTTGTCTTCACTAAAACGACCATCTGCTTTTATGTTTTTTAGCACCTTCTGAAATATTCTCATCACAGCATTTCCATGGCAATTCAATCCGGTCTGTCATCTGCTTTATTTTCTACAAAGATTTCAAGCTGTTGCCCGCTGTGCAGATATCAAAAATGAAGAAGCCAGAATGCAGTTGATTGGCGTTTAATTCATCTCTGGTGCTCTCCTTATACATGAGATATAACAGACTGGCATCAATATCCTGCCGCCGCGTGAGAAAAATAAGTTCATTTGGCCTCTAGGGGTCAGGACTGCAACAGAAGCTCTGGTTAACTTCACCTAACAAGGACCAGCTGTTCTTCTTGGATTCAGTAAGGCAGAGAGTCCTCATGATATGTGCAAGGATTTCTAAGAAAGATATTTCATAAGGAAGAATATTCTGGAATTTCCCTTTCATTCCTAATCTCTGGAGTAGACTTACAGAGAGTCTTAGAGGCCTTGGGAAGGTGGGATGCAGGAAGGAGGAGTGAAAAGGAGAGCATGGTAATTCTATAAATTGTTGTCTCAGTCGGGGCATCCCAATGCTGTTGGCTTAGAGCCAACTTTATAATCTTGGCGTCAAGATTCTATTATAGGTCAACACCAGCATGCCCATGTGTAGACCCGACCTCATATGCCATGTCAACGGCAGGTGTGTTAATGCACCAAATGACACATGTGGTTTAGAGTAGGGTTACCAGATGTCTGGATTTCCACAGCCACGAATTTGAGACCACTGGTCTATATAGAGCAGTGGTTCCCAAACCCTGTCCTGGGGGACCCCCCAGCCAGTCGGGTTTTCAAGATATCTCTAATGAATATACATGAGAGGGATTTGCATATAATGGAAGCGACAGGTATGCAAATCTCTCTCATGCATATTCATTAGGGATATCTTGAAAACCCGACTGGCTGGGGGTCCCCCAGGACAGGGTTTGGGAACCACTGATATAGAGTAATGAGTATGCCCGAGTGGTTCTCCAGATCAGGTTGGAAAATATTAAGATCTTGAATAATAAAAGGGACTTATAAGACCCTATTTGATCTTGCTGTGGATCCAATGCAGGACATTGGGCACTGGCTGAGCACTTATATATACACAAGTATAAATATATACAATGAAACCTTGGTTTGAGCGCATAATTTGTTCCGAAAACATGCTTGTAATCCAAAACACTCGTATATCAAAGCGAATTTCCCCAAAAGAAATAATGGAAACTCAGACGATTTGTTCCACAACCCAAAAACTTTAATACAAAATACTATAGGTACTTCTATTGCAAGACCTCGCTCGTATAGAACAGTCACTACACTCCTGCAGCGTCAGAGAGAGAAAAACCATCGGCTCAGTTGTGATGATGTGACGTGTGTATACCGTATATACTCGTATCGTAAGACCTCGCTCGTTTAGAACAGTCACTGCACTCCCACAGCGTCAGAGAGAGACGAACCATTGGCTCAGTTGTGATGATGTGACGCGTGTATACTGTATGTACTCGTATCGCAAGACTTTGCTTGTTTATCAAGTTAAAATTTAATAAAATGTTTTGCTTGTCTTGTAAACCGAGTTACTTGCAATCCAAGGTTTTACTGAATATATAAAGAAATCGTTTAAGTGAATCTCATGCTTAATGACAATTTACACACTGGAATTTACATTAATTGGACTCCTGAAAGTAAATAGTTACTGTAAATCCTGTCATGTGGCTCTCTCCTGTTTTCCCGTAAAACACATTGTAAAGTTTTGTTACAGAAAGAGACATATGGAAGAAAACAGTCCCTGGGAAAGCAGCTTTCTGATATTTGCTGGAGAAGGCGCAAAACCCTTAAATGTTTTGACAGAGAATCTAATGAGACATTTTTGGCAGGGTGAGATGAAGAACGTACTTTGAATGCTTATTTGAAGTGACGGAAGGGTAAGTCATATTGACAGTGGGGAGAGGGGGACCAATTTAGCATTTGCACCTATGACATTTGAGGAGGGGGTGCACCTTATTCACATCCCAAACTATGCTCATGGCAAAATGGAAAAACTGACACTTTTCCCCTTTTCTAGGTTGTTTGTTTTTGGGTTTTTTTTTTAATTTTTCCCCACCCTCCACCCCCAAAATTAGCAAAATACAAAAAAAAAAATAATCCTTTCCCCCCCCCTTTTCCTCCTTCTTTGCTGAAAAATCTGTCACTAATCTTTTCATTGAGAAGGTAGAGGGAGAATAAGAATTTACATTTACAGAAAAAAAGATGAAATAAATTAATACTACCCACCTGACATGAAGCCTGTGGCTCGCATGTGGCTTCTGAGTCACTCACAGCTGTGGGCTGAACTGGCCCCCAGATACTTCATGCTGGGTCGTTTGCGGCATCAGAGGAAGATCCAATGCTGGCGTGGCAGCAGTTTGGGGATTGTTGCTCGCGCCAGGAAGGTTACAGAGGTATGAGGGAAGGGAGCGTTGTGCACGAGTGGCAGTCGGGGGCGAGGGGGTGAGGAAGGAGCAGCGGGCAGAGATGAGGACGGGTGCCCTCGCCCTCGCCAAGATGGCACCTGGGGCGGACCGCCACCCCCCTCCCCCCGCCCTGCGATATTCACTTCCAGTGCCCACATAGCTTAAAGAGCAGTTAGCTATGCAGATAGGACACAAAATGTTGTCCGTATCCATATAAATTCTGGATATTTGGGCCCAGATGCTATAAAAGATGATAGGCTCTCATGTTAAAATCGGGGCAGCAATGCAGTCTGTGGCTGGCACCAAGCTCTGGAATGCGCTGCCTGGGATTCTGCGATGGGAGATTGAAAATGCAGTTATTTGTCGATGCCTTCCCGTGCTAACGCTATTCGCTGCTCATGCCTTCCTGTCCTGTCAATGATTTGGGGGGGATCTTGTGTTTCCATCTTGTAGGATGGATTTAAAAGAAGATTTTAAGAATAATAGTTTCAAGTGTATTAAAATTTTTGATGTATCGTAATCAGGGCAGGATTAATTCGTCGGGGGCCCCTAGGCACCCCAGTACACTGGTCCCCCCTGCCCCGCCCCACCCCACCATGCGCCCTGGCGGAAACAGGAAGCTGCGTCAGAGGGAATCTTTGGGCAAGCAGCACCGCTTGCACAATTACAGTTCCCGTTGCCTTTCTTACCCGCCTTGCTTGCTTGTCTTACTTTCCGTCAATGGGGGGTGGGGGGGCGCATTGCCGATCGGGGTGTAATGTAATGTAATTTATTTCTTATATACCGCTAAACTCCGTTAGGATTCTAAGCGGTTTACAGAAAAATAGGGTGCATTAAAATTATAAGTAAAATAGAAATTCCCTTACTGTCCCGAAGGCTCACAATCTAACTAAAGTACCTGGAAAAATGACAATTAGTAGAGTAATGAAGAAATAAAATAGAGAATAGATGAGAAAAATAAGAAAATAAACATTCTAATAAGACTACAATGATCTAAAGGACTTTGAAAGGTTGAAAAAAGAGGGGAGATAAGAATAGATGCAGAGGGAGAACCGTTGAAGCAATAGAATTCTGGGTGGGGCCCGTGTTGCCGATTGGGGGAGGCCCGCATTGATGATCGGGGGGGGGGGGGAGCCCGCGTTGCCGATCGATGCTGGAGGGGCCCATCGCCGTTTGGAAAAAACAATGTTGATGCCCTCCTTCATCGGGCCCCCCTGACCATTTCGGGACCTAGGCACGTGCCTACTTGACCTATTGGTTAATCCTGCCCCGATCGTAATATCATAAATTCAAAGTGATTTACGATTAAAAACAGGGTCTCAGTTACTAACTACAAGAAACACACAACGGTTCCAACAAGAGCCCTCGCAGAACAAACCTATTTAATTACCCCTCCCTGAAATCTTACCAATACAGAAAGTTTCTAGATAGCATTCCAGGCAGCCAGGCTGAACACATGGCTTGGAAAACCCCTACTTGAGGCCACTACATACGCAGACTTTAGAAAATCCCTGAAAACTCGATTGTTTAACAAATTCTAAATTCCCAACCTACCTCTTCCTCGCTATGGCACTCCTCTCTACCTCACCACCACCCCAATTCTAGATTTGAGACTAACTCTTATCCTCTCTCCCCTTGTATCCCATGTATCTTTACTGTAAACCGCTTTGAATTTCACGGTATAGCGGTATGTGGAAAATATGAAAAAGGATCTGCAAAAGTTAGAGGAATGGTCTAATGCCTGGCAACTAAAATTCAATGCAAAGAAATGCAGAGTAATGCATTTGGGGATTAATAATAGGAAGGAACCGTATATGCTGGGAGGAGAGAAGCCGATATGCACAAACGGGGAGAGGGACCTTGGGGTGATAGTGTCCGAAGATCTAAAGGCGAAAAAACAGTGTGACAAGGCAGTGGCTGCTGCCAGAAGGATGCTGGGCTGTATAAAGAGAGGCGTAGTCAGTAGAAGGAAGAAGGTGTTGATGCCCCTGTACAGGTCATTGGTGAGGCCCCACTTGGAGTATTGTGTTCAGTTTTGGAGACCGTATCTGGCGAAAGACGTAAGAAGACTTGAGGCGGTCCAGAGGAGGGCGACGAAAATGATAGGAGGCTTGCGCCAGAAGACGTATGAGGAGAGATTGGAAGCCCTGAATATGTATACCCTAGAGGAAAGGAGAGACAGGGGAGATATGATTCAGACGTTCAAATACTTGAAGGGTATTACCGTAGAACAAAATCTTTTCCAGAGAAAGGAAAATGGTAAAACCAGAGGACATAATTTGAGGTTGAGGGGTGGTAGATTCAGGGGCAATGTTAGGAAATTCTACTTTACGGAGAGGGTAGTGGATGCCTGGAATGCGCTCCCGAGAGAGGTGGTGGAGAGTAAAACTGTGACTGAGTTCAAAGAAGCGTGGGATGAACACAGAAGATTTAGAATCAGAAAATAATATTAAATATTGAACTAAGGCCAGTACTGGGCAGACTTGCACGGTCTGTGTCTGTGTATGGCCGTTTGGTGGAGGATGGGCTGGGGAGGGCTTCAATGGCTGGGAGGGTATAGATGGGCTGGGGTAAGTCTTAACAGAGATTTCGGCAGTTGGAACCCAAGCACAGTACCGGGTAAAGCTTTGGATTCTTGCCCAGAAATAGATAAGAAGAAAAAATTAAAAAATTTAAATTGAATCAGGTTGGGCAGACTGGATGGACCGTTCGGGTCTTTATCTGCCGTCATCTACTATGTTACTATGTTACTATATATAAGAAATAAATTATTATTATTATTACAGAATGATTCATAGGGGAAATGGGGAGAACTAGAATAGTTAATGTCTTCTTGTGTTTGTTTTGTTGAAACATGTGTAGCATTTCTTAAATAGGTTATGCATGCAAACGGCATAGTTATTATGCGGTATATAAATTTTTTAAGAAAGAAAGAAAGGTAGGCCCCTAGCTCGGCCCGCCTAAGCGATCTAGATGCCTAAATTAACTGGCACCAATAACATGCTTACCTCCCCCCCCCTCACCCTTTAACAACAACTTAGGGTGGCTTTTAGTGCCGGCCGCGGCGGTAACAGTTCTGGCGCTCATGAGCTTCGGAGCCGTTACTGCCATGGCCGGCGCTAAAAACCCCGCTATGGGGGGAGGGTTATTTGGCTTAATTATCTAAATTAGATTGTAAGCTCTTCTGGGCAGGGACTGTCTATTGTATGTTAAAATGTACAGCGCTGCATATACCTTTCAGCACTATAGAATTCATAAATAGTAGCAGTAGTAGTTAATTTATTTACGCAATCCGTTTTCTATCCCGTTCTCCCCAATGAGCTCAGAACGGGTTTCAGGTTAGCCTATATAATACACAGTTAATGGGTTACAATTTGCCACAGTTGCAGTACACGTCGTTATCCTAACGACCATACCAATTGGCTTAATAATAATCATCATAAGAACTTTATTCTTTTATACCGCCATAACCAAAAGTTCCAGGCGGTTGACACTAAAAAGAGCTGGACAGTCAGCGAAATACAATAATACAGTAAAAAAATACAAATATTTGTATAATAGAATTTCAATAATAAAACTCACTAAGTAATAAACTTATCGGACAAAGTGGTCTTAATTAATAGCTTGCTGAATCCATTTACCTAATCAAGATTGTTGCTAGGGTCCTATCTAAGAAGGTCTTAAGCCTACACCCATTAATTTTTGCATAAGCAAATAAGTAGACGTTTCTAGTTTCTCTTGATGGTCTATGCAACACCAAGTGAGGGAAAAGGTAAGCTGGAATTGTTTTCTAGGTGTCCAACTTGGTAGGCGTCCACCGCTTTCAACTAGGCATCTAGTCCAAGACGCCTACTAGAAAGCGGGTGCGGTTGGGGGGGGCGACTCATGGGTGGATCTTGAGTGTGTTTTGCAAGTAGGTGGGTAAATTGGACTTAGGCGCTGGTAGTTAGGATAAGAAAACCCTGGCATAAATACGGGGGGAGGGGGGGCGCCTAAGCGCTATATAGGCGCCCTTCCATGCACAACTCAAATTCAATGCCAAGATGTTGCGCAGAAAAGCTTTTCTTTATTCTTCTCCTTGCAGCCAATAACCAACAGCATATTGAGAGAGTGGAAGGAATGCTCTGATTTCTGTGGAGAGGCGTCTGGACGTCCAGGCTCATCAGTTGTTTCGATTTGGCAGTTTCCAGTTCTGGGATCTGATGCTATGGAGTCTTCATTTGCATCTACCTAGAGATTTCTCTTCTGTTTTCTATTTCCTCCTAAGGTATTATAGTAATTGCAGCAGAAGTCAGGGGCTGGGATGGCTCGACCGTGGGGGTAGCAGTAGAATGACACTGGCTCTTTCATCACAGGGCTGCTCTCCCCTCTGACTGAAGATTTCCTTTGGAGAGGATGGGATGCAGGAGGCCTTCGGCGCAGGTCTACGTTCAAAGCCCCACGCTGCGCCAACTTTGTCACTGCAGCTGAGGGAGGCCAGTGGAGGACAGAGGTAGGATAGTGGCGGGAGCAGCAGAAGAGAAGGGAAGATGTTAGACCGGGCAAAGAGATGAGATTCATGACACCTGGGCAGTGGCATAGGGAGGGGGACAAACGCACCTCCCCCCTCCCTGCCACGGACGTGCACACCGCTTCCCTTCCTCTGTGCCTCTGTAATGTTCCTGGCGCTTCGGTTATGCCAGCGTCGGCTATTCCTCTGACGCCACTTTCTAGGCGCGTCCTGCCTCGCGAAGGGTAGGAAAGGGAAGGGCGAAGCTGGACACTTTGGCGGGACAGTCGGGAGACATGTTGGCCATTTTAGGGGATGGGATTAGAAAATATTGGATTTGACTGGGGTAGGGAAGAGGACATGCTGGGGTAAGCAGTGATGTGGTAAGGGGGGGCGCCGGTACCCCTCCTCCTCCTCCCCCTGCCACATGCACACCCCTTCCCTTCTCCCGTACCTTTTTAACTTTGGCGCAAGGAGCCACCAATATGCTCTCCGTGGCAGCTTTGGTGCTCTCTCTGATGTCCCTTCCGGGACCCGCATCTAGGATGTGGCAAGTTGGTGGCTGCTCGCACTGAAATGAAAAAGGTACGGGAAGGGGTGGGGGAGGGCAAGGAAGAGGGGCGCCACCTCCCCAGGCACTGCTCACCCTCGCTACGCCACTGGGCACATGCATATTTTGAATTTAATTGGCAGGGGGAGGGGGCGCCACCGCTACACAACTGGGGATAAGGCCTCGGGCTGCCTCTGGGAGCAAATGTCTAAACGTTTGCCCAGGGTGTTGGATATCCGTGGGGTTGGCTCTGACAGCAGGCCTCAGCCTCCTTTTGTAAGCCTCTCAGTCCAGCCACTAAGGGCCTCTTCTATTAAACTGCGCTAGAAGTTTCTAGCGCGGGGAGCTGCGCTGAATGGCCCGCGTTGCTCCTGACGCTTATAGAGCATCAGGAGCAGCGCGGGCCATTCAGCGTGGCTCTCTGCGCTAGAAACTTCTAGCGCAGTTTAATAGACGAGAGGGGGGTAAATGTCGCTATTATGCAATGACTAGAACTTTCTCCCCTCCCCCATCCCCAACTCCTCCAACCCGGAGAGCAGAGGGCCTGGGTTGAGAAGGGAATCTCTAGATCCCTCTTCATTTACTGTTCCTAACAGATTTTAGTTGTTGCCTCTGTTGGTCCTGCTATTGGCCGCCTTTCTTGGAATACAGTGCTCCCCCCCAAATACGCGGTTCATGGACGCGGTCATTCGCGGTATTCTCCGACCGCCTCTTCCTGTACTAAAGTCAGGCTTCACCAATCAGGAGCTGCGTGTCAAAGTAGCTCCTGATTGGTGAAGCCCGACTTTAGCACAGGACGAGGTGGTCGGAGCATACCGCGAGTGATTTCCTTCACTCGCTGGCGCTCCAAATGCCCTCTCCTGCCTCCCCAAGCGAAAAACCATATTCGCGGGTTTTTTTATATTCACGGGGGTTCCTGGAACAGAACCTCCGCAAATATCGGGGGAGTACTGTAATAGGTTTGTGCTTTTACGACTTTTACAAACTCTAAACGCTCATATTCCATGAGGCATAGAACATGACCCTGGAAAGAAAGATGCCCTTAAAGGCTTCTCTTACCACCCGGCCACTTTTAAGACACTTCGAACAGCTTATACAATAGAACAAACTCTATAACTCAAGGCCACACAACAAGGCACATCCCCTCTCTCCCCCGTTTACAAAACCGCGCAGGAGGTTTTTAGTGCCGGCCAGCACACTGAATATTTTGCACTGCACCGACGCTCACAGGAACCCTATGACCGTCTGAGCAGCACAGAGCGTTCAGCGCTCCGTCTGGCGCTAAAAAACCTCTTGCGCACTTTTGTAAAAGGGGGGTTTATTAAAATTGCTTAAGGCCATGAGGCATGAGCTTAAGGGAAGACACTCGTAGACGTCTCAATACCAGCATTCCCTTTTTTTTCCCTTTCCAGAACAATATCTTCAGTTACCCTCGGTTAATAAGTCACATATTAATTCTTGCAAAAGTTGTAAAGTACTGGATTTCCATTTTTCATATGTATGACGTGAGTGGGTAGGGGGCAGATGAAAGAGCAATGAAAGACACTGGGGTGAGGCTTGTGAGGGTGGCCTGCTTTATATCTTGGCTCCCTTTGTCTCGATCTCAGCCAACACAGCTCAGAGAGGAAGTCGGCAAGAGCACTGGAGGAAGTATAGATTTTTTCCCTAACTCGTATTTACTTCATGAAACGTTATGGCCATTCTGGGCACCATCAAAGCGTACAAGAACATAACATAACAAATTCACTTCTATACCGCTGTAACCTCTCAGTTCAACGCGGTTGACAACAATCAAGAGAGTGTACGAGCCCAGTGTATTATAATCACATTCAGAAGAATTTGTCAAATAAATAGGTCTTTAGCATTTTTCTAAAGGAAACGTAGGAGTTTATCAGCTTGAAAAGATAAAATTCTATGGAAAAATCTTTTCTTTATGCAACCTTTTACAGTAGAAAATATAAATAATGTAAAATGCGGAGAAAAACGTTTTCTGTCAACAATATAATCAAGTATAAGGCCAAACAGTGTCTTGAAACAGGTTCAACCTAACTTGAATAATGTTTTTGCCTCAACTGGGAGCCAATGTAGCTTCCGACAGAGTTTAGTGACATGATCCAATTTTTTCAAAGTTGAAAATCAACCGAACAGCCTTGTTCTGAATGATCCGCATCTTTTTACTGGTGGCCGGATAAATGATGTTACAATAATCCAGGGAACTCAAAATCAATGATCGTACCAGTAGTCTGGATGAGGAGGGTTCAAAAGGTGCCCTAATCGATCGCAATTTCCACAGCATAAAATACGTTTTCCTAACTAGTGCATTGATTTGAGCCTCGAGTGATAGATTTTGGTCTAAATAAACCCCTAATATTTCTATAACTGGCATATTAGAGTATATAATGCTGTTCACCTTTACAGTGTTCGCTGCGATCTTATTGGAAGGTGAGGCCAAGAAGATTTTAGTTTTGTCTGGGTTGAGTTTGAGTTTAAAGTCTCTCATGCAGGAATCCACTGTCTGGATTATAGAAGAGATAAATTGTAGAGTGTCTGCTGATAAAAATAGGATCGGTGGTGGAAAACTGGAACGCTCTTCCGGAGGCTGTCGTAGGGGAAAACACCCTCCAGGGATTCAAGACAAAGCTAGACAAGTTCCTGCTAGACCAAAACGTATGCAGGTAAGGCTAAACACAGGGCACAGGGTCTTTGACCTAAGGGCTGCTGCGGGAGCAGACTGCTGGGCACGATGGACCACTGGTCTGACCCAATTCTTATGTTCTTATGTCCATATTGCTATAGTGTATGATTTTAAAGGAAGATTGTTTACAGATCGCATGTCATTTAAGAAATTACTAAAAATACATTTCTTTGTAGATGCTTTTCTCTAAGTTCAGTGGGTTCTTTGTTATGAAATTTGGATGGACTATGCAGGTTGTTATCTGTCATCATCTACAATGTTACTATTTTGGAAAAATATCAGGCTTGTAATATCACAGTTTCTGACTCTCTGGCATTGATTACATGATCCATCAAGTCTGACTAAAACATATGCATTAAACATCTATAGGATGATTGCTAACTTGGGTTGGTGCAGGTGGGGATCAAAGTGGCATCTGTGACCCCTAGTGGTAGTCTTCTGGTACTACTTCGAGTGATCAAGCTGTGGCTTTGTATCTTTGTAAAATTCTAGTACAAATACTTCAGAAATAGCCCCTAGATTGAGGGAACTGACATTTACACCTAAATGTTACTCCTTCCTTGAACACCCCTACTCTAAAGCCGCATTGAAATACACACAAGGCAATTTCACATGTGAAAATAATTTCTTTAAATTACATTTTATTGTGTTTGCTGGTTGACACATTCTTGGCAGGCGTGATGCAGAGCTGCCTATAATTGTAAAAATAGAACAATGCTAATATTATACTTTAAAACCTATATTCTCGTTTCATAGTAGTGAGAGAGTTCATCTTAATAAATATCAGATTCCCACATAGGTTAAGAGATCCCTGTTTTATCAGCGAAATGAAAATGTATCTCACTAACTTGGACCCTACAATGTAAGACTTGGGTTAACCACAGAAACAGAGCTGGGCTTACAGCATGCTAGAGCAAGATTTGGGAAATCATTAACAGAGATTAACTTAATATCATTTCTGGCATGGAAGATTTGCAATAAAACTGCTATTTACTTTTCACTGTCCTGCTATTTGATTTAGCCGAGAGCAGAAAAATAAAGATATGCAGATTGTTGAAATGTTTTGAGCGAAAAGCCGCTACGTATAACGCCTGCTGTATTTGCAAGTTTTATTTTAATTGAGCTTTGAATGAACTTTTTAACAAATCCTACACAACATATGAACATTATGCAAAAACCGTTGCACTGAACACTCAAGTCGCTGCAGAATAGTAGGGGGTGGTGAGAAGTTCTCAGCCCAACCAACCAACTTCTTAAATTCATTAGATTAGCAGGGTTTAAAAAAGGCTTGGATAATTTCTTTTGCCCCTGGAGCTGAAAAGAGGGTCATCTTATTTCGTTAAGTGCCAATTTGCAGAAACAAAATTTTCTGTTTTGACATTGTTTCAGATCATTGACGGAACCATATCCACGTCATTCTCGTCTTGGTTGGGCTGAGAACTTTTCATCACCCCCCCCCCCTGGTAGTATAAAGAGTTTCAGTTTCTGGTAACCAGAGCTGAGATTGTGATGTCATAATACCTCATTCCACCAATAAGAGCCGACCTCATCAGTGATGTCACAGTGGTTTGATTGTCCTAGACCTGGCTCACTTTTATTCCATACGAGGGGGTGCTGCAAAGTTCTCAGCCCAACCAACCAACGTCTTAAATTTTGAGCGTTATTTTGCCACTGGAGCTGATAAGAGGGTTATCTTATTCCGTTAAGTTCCAATTTGTAGAAATGAAATTCTATGTTTTTTGACATTGTTTCAGATCATTGATTGAACCTTATTCTCGTCTTGGTTGGGCTGAGAATTTTTCAGCACCCTCTCACAATGTGCATTCATTTTTGCTGTTAAAGCAATGTAAGTGAAAAACTTACTGCATTTTAGAAAAAAGGTTCTTTATTCTTCATCACCTAGGGCTCCAGTGTGCAAATTTACATATCACTGAAAATGAGAATATACTGTACAGTACTGGGCTGGCTCTGGGGTACTCTTCATAGGAACATAGAAACATGATGGCAGATAAAGGCCAAATAGCGCATCCAGTCTGTCCATCCGCAGAAACCATTATCTCTTTCTCTCTCTGAGAGATCCCACGTGCCTATCCCAGGCCCTCTTGAATTCAGACACAGCCTCTGTTTCTACCACCTCTTCTGGGATATTGTTCCACGCATCTACCACCCTTTCTGTAAAAAAAAGTATTTCCTTAGATTACCCTTGAACCTATCACCTCTTAACTTCATCCTATGCCCTCTCATTGCAGAGTTTCCTTTCAAATGAAAGAGACTCGACTCATGTGCATTTATGCCACGTAGGTATTTAAACATCTCTCCCGCCTTTCCTCCAAAGTATACATATTGCGATCTCTAAGTCTGTCTCCGTACGCCTTATGATGAAGACCACGCACCATTTTTGTAGCCTTCCTCTGGACCGACTCCATCCTTTTTAGAAATTCTGCTCTCAAACTTTTGCATGCACATCATCTCGAGTTTAGGAAGAGGGTGTAATCCCTAAATGTGAACGTAAAATACCCCATGTTTTGTCGTATTGATCTGAATGCAAACTCCGCTTATGGATTTGATTAAAACTTTTCAGAAGTCACCAAAAAAAAAAATCCCCTAGAAAAGTGCACAATTCTCCTATAGCTGAAAATATTGCAAAGCTTGAGGAATTCATTCTGCCCAAACTGGGCTTGCCAGACTTGTGGCTTCCTGTGACATTATGGCTTTCACTCTAAGACATTTCATTGCCACAGACTGTAATATTTTGCCAAAGGACTGAAAAAACCCAGATACGGGACACCACAAACAAAGTAAAGTTATTTCAATCATCGTTGATCTTCATAGTCTCAGGAAAAGGTCTGGTTTTCAGGGTGGCCAAAAGAATGAACAGCGAGCAGTGTTTTCAAAGCAAATCAATGCAGACTCAAGTCCCACATACTTATTTTGGTTGACATGTATACTAGACTTGGGTTAGGGCCATCAGACTGGTTTGGAGCCACCCTTCTAGGGCTTATTGATAAATTTGGAAAGGTGTTCTCCACTTAGGAGAACAGCGGAATACTCATCGCATTCTTTGCAAGCAGGGTCATTCTCTCCCCCCCCCCCCCAAAAAAAAATCTGGTCCTGCATAGAAGGAGAAAGAGACAGAAAGAGAATTTCAGAGAACAAACTTTGAGATTTCACAGATTAGCTGGAGAACATCAATGACATTTTTCCAGTGAACCTAGAAGCATATGGCAAGCAATTTTTTTTATTTTAAACACTGGCCATAGCAGTTAAAGCTGATATGAACATTCAGGACCAACATTCAGACGATCCGGAATATACGGACAGTTGTGAGTGTGGCTGCTGTCCAGATCACAGGGGTATTCAAAGCGCCGCCTGGTTAGTTCTTGGGATCAAGTTAGCAGTTTTTGTGGTTTGGAGAAATTCCAGCTCCACTCTCTCTTCATCCATGCGCGGCCCTGACGCTATCCGGATAGCGGTGCTGAAAATCCACAGCTTATCATGGCTAAAGCCATTTCTCCGGATAATGGCCGACATTGAATATCAGGCCTGTAGATGTCAGCAGATAAGGACCACCTGGGTCATCCAGTCTTCCCACTGGTGCCTGCCTACTGTATGATTGGGGGTCTTACAGGATCTGTGGCCTTTTCCATTTTGCCCCCCCCTCTCTCTCTCTGCTACACAACACCTTGTGGATCTGACCCATGCATACCAAAGACAACAAGGCAAATAGAAAGGGTCAAAAATATTCATTGAATCGCTCTGCTGCAACTCCCAATGAACAGGCGAAAGGGTTGAATCTGGTCAGTCCCAAGATTGGGAGTACAGGTGAGGACTCTGTGAGATACAGTGATAACGTGTGTGTGAAGGTGTATGTTAGAGAGACTGTCAATGGGAGTAGAGAAAGTTAATCAATGATAATTTGGGGGTGGTGATTCTGAAGTCAGGAATCTAGGGGGGGGAGGAGAGAGGTCAGCTCCCTGTCTAGTCCAGGGGTCTTCAAAGTCCCTCCTTGAGGGCCGCAATCCAGTCGGGTTTTCAGGATTTCCCCAATGAATATGCATGAGATCTATGTGCATGCACTGCTTTTAATGCATATTCATTGGGGAAATCCTGAAAACGACTGGATTGCGGCCCTCAAGGAGATCCCTGGGGTAGACCCTATGACTAAGAAGGGTGGTAAGAAAACACCTGTGCCTAGGGCTAGGCAAGGGAAAATACTGTCCCAAAGTGGAAGAGCCCTACCAACACCTCAACCCAGAACTAGAACCAGTCAGGGAAAGTTCAGTCATGAGCAGGAAAATACCTATTTGTTTTCACCTGAATTAAGGAAGGGGGAACAAAGTGCAGATGGAACTAGTAGTACTGGGAATAGTGTTTCTAGGGGAAATGTTTACAAGACAACTCATAACATTCATGGGGGACCCAGTTCAAGGTGACACCAAGAGCTTTCTAGTCTCCATTTTAGCCAGGAACAAGCAACGCCGCTCATGATCCTTAAAGGAGGCAGCCACTGAACCAACCCAAGCTGGAGTGGAAGCAGGGTATTGAAGGAAGACTAGTTCCTAGGACTCGAAGCAGCATACTCAACCGAACACACAGGCCAGAACTAATCCTTTTGATACTGAAATGTTGGAAGATTTTCTGATTGAGAATGATGAGTATTTAGATCCTGAGGAAGTCATGGACTTTAGTGAAGGAAGTGCTGGAACTGACCTGTGTGAAGTGGAAACTAACTTTGATTGAACTAAGGTAATGCTGAAATTTTGCCATATAGCAAAACTTAGAATTTGAAACTGTTTGCAAGTCAGATAAAGAAGTAAATGGGGCTGGCTGTCCAAGTAAACCCAAGTTTGGGAAAATTTGCTATAGTGCTTTAATGCGCACTGGCAGTGGTCTTTTGGTCTTTTTCTTTCTTTTTGGCTGGATTGTGGGTCCTCTGGGAAGGGACCACAACCAGCGGGAGAAGGCCCCTTCTGCCCTAGGCTCTGCAGTCAGACGAGCTCAGAGGCAAGATCCAGTCTGACGCTGCCAGGAACAATTTTGAATAGAAACTGTATGAAAGCATTTTGGGGAACCAGTTGAATATAGTTCTGGGAGTTGTAAACGTTCCTTGGTGTAAGAAGTTTGAGTGGACCAGGAGGAACACAGGCCAAGGGAGGCCATTTTGGAATCTATTTTTGAAAGCCCAGTTTTCCTTTTGAGCCATGAATGTTTTTTGGGGTTTTTCTGAAAATTGAAGTTCCTGAAGGAATAAAGTACTTTAAGTTGGAATCAATCCAGGTGTTTTTTATTACTTGATCCACCATTCCAATTGGGAACTGATTAGCCGCTTGGTCAGCGCCGTGTGCTCTGGGCTCTCTCGGCCATATCCGCTTGGGCCCGGCCTGGCCTAGTGACGCACGGTGACAATATGTACACTGATATCCCATCTGAGTCCAGTCAAACACTTTGTAAGTGCTTCCTGCTGTAGGGAGCAGTGGCATAATAAGGGTAGGAGGCGCCCACCTCCGCGCCCTCCTCTATGCTCCGCACCCCCCGCTCCTTCTTCACCCCTCTGCTCCTTCCCGCCCCCACTCCACATTCACACTCTCCCTCCCCCATACCTCTAAATCTTTGCCAGCGCGAGTGGCTTCTGTAGCATGCTCCTTGCGCCGGTGTTGGATTTCCCTCTGATGTCACTTCCTGGCTCTGTGACCCGGAAGTGATTCAGAGGGGAACCAGGCTGGCATGAGCAACTAGCAGAAGAGATAGAGGGTGGGGGGAGGGATGGTGCGAGCGTGGTGTGGTGGGGCGGAAAGGTGCCAGCACCCCCACTGATATGGAACCCAGAGCGGTACGGATCCCCTGCCCCCCTCTTACTACGCCATTGGTAGGGAGACAGTGTGCTCACCCACCAATGACATCGCTTTAAGATCCTTTTGTCTATCCAAGGTTATTAGTTATTTATATACTGTCTATCAATGGAGGTTGCTGTTTTACTTTCAGGAACTCACAATCTACCTAACATACCTGGGGCAACGAAGGGTTAAGTGACTTGCCTAAGGTCACAAGGAGAAGCACTGGGCTTGAACCTGCAGCTTCATGGTGCTGAGGCTATAGCTGTAACCATTAGGCCACTCCTTCATAAACAGTCCAAATGACACGGACCTCAGATTTTTATGGACATGCGGGTTTAGATCTGCGAGGTCCATAAGGTCCGTCTTTTACCCCTTTCCCGATTACAGGAACATAGCAAACAGCATGTGCCTCTCCAGGTCAGACTCAAATTGCATCTGAAGCTGCCAAATTTCAGTCTGGGGGATTTACGAGGCTATTAAACGTTCACATCTAGTAGCCGACCGAGTGTTCCAAAGTCATGGACTCGACCAGTTCTGGAAATGTAATACCCCCTCCATATCGTCCGCAACCTCCAGTGAGAAGAAAACAAATAAAAAGCAGACACACACAGTGGCTTCAGGTACTGCAGAAACTCCTCATCTTTCATACAGATCATTAAAAGTTGGCCATGCTTGCCACCTGCTGTCCAAAAACCTTATGGAAATTATTGCGCATGTAAAGCTGAAAACTATAAAGCACCGGGTCGCTGTCAGAAGTACTGAGATAGCTGTGAGGGATATGAAGGTTGCTGCCCGCAGGGACGTATCTTCTAATGGAAAAACGGAGTTGAGACATTCTTTGCAAGAAGCCCCATCAATCATTCCAAGACGAGAAGTCTCACTTTCCTCTGGAATTTTCCATGGCATTCTGACTTCCCTTTCTTCTACTGGTCTTTGGCACATTCATGCCATTGTGTGACTAATAATTTCTCTGTCGGAGATGGAACTCAGGTTGCAGTTCACGGTTGACTGAGGTCTTGCGGTTGCGGCACTAAAGAGGGACTTGGGGCTCTCCTGGATTGTCGTCTTCATCTGGCTCTGCTTTCCTTACCTCTAGGCTCTAAAAAATATTAACGGAGAACTGCTTTTCAGAGTATAATTCGCTAGGATTCAGGCAGCCCTCCATAACTGCACTATGGGCTCCTTTTAGTAAGCCGCGTTAGCGGCTTTAACGCACGGGACTCTTCGTCACGCGCTAACCCCTGCGCTAGCCGAAAAACTAGCGCCTGCTCTAGAGGAGGCGGTAGGGGCTAGCGCAGCTTACGTGCGTTAAATTGCTAACGCGACTTCGTAAAAAGAGCCCTATATTTATTTAGATAGAACATTAATACCTTCATTCTATAATCTTGCAGTTCTATGTTTAATGGAATTGTAAAATTATGTGCTAATTGCCGCTAATTTGCAGTTACTGGCTGCATGTAGCTGTAAATCGATAACCTTTATAGAGCAATGGTCAGACCCCACTTGGAATACTGCGTACAACATGGGTCTCCCAACCTAAAGAAGGATATAAAACTGCTGGAGAGGGTGCAGAGACGAGCAACGAAGCTAATAAAAGGTATGGAGAACTTGGAATACGAGGAACGACTTAAGAGACTGGGATTGTTCTCCCTCGAGAAGAGGAGACTGCGAGGGGATATGATCGAGACCTTCAAAATACTGAAAGGAATCGACAAAATAGAGCAGAAAAAACTATTTACATTGTCCAATTTGACACGGACAAGAGGACACGGAATGAAGCTAAGGGGGGACAAGTTCAGGACAAATATCAGGAAGTTCTGCTTCACGCAGAGAGTGGTTGACACCTGGAATGCTCTCCCAGAGGAGGTTATTGCGGAATCGACCGTCCTAGGATTCAAAAGCAAACTAGATGCACATCTCCTTACGAGAGGCATAGAAGGATATGGATGACTAAAAATTACGCCAGGTGCACACCTGGCAGGGCCTCCGGGTGTGCGGATCGCCGGACTAGATGGACCGAAGGTCTGATCCGGAGATGGCGCTTCTTATGTTCTTAGGGCTAGATTCACTAACCTTGACTTCTGTGGCCGATCCGTGGCCGATTCCAGAAGGGCCGACCAATTCACAACATCAAAAAATTCTAATGAGGGCGATCGGAGGAATGCCCCCCTCTGCCCGCACGATCTGCTTTCCCTGCAGATGGTCTGCGCATGCGGTTTTTGTGTCCTGTTTTGGGGGTGGGTTTTTTTTTGGGCCCCGACTCGCCTGGCGTTTTTTTAACTTTTATTTTACTTTTGTAGCCCAGCGAGCCCGTGGTTTTAACCCGCTGAGAACCTACGGGTTAAAACCACGGGCTCGCAGTGCGGCAGGCAGGAGAGATTCGGGCGGAGATTCAGGGGAGAGCAGGGCGGCAGGCAGGAGAGATTCGGGCGGAGATTCAGGGGAGAGCAGGGCGGCAGGCAGGAAATATTCGGGCGGAGATTCAGGGGAGAGCAGGGCGGCAGGCAGGAGAGATTCGGGCGGAGATTCAGGGGAGAGCAGGGCGGCAGGCAGGAGAGATTCGGGCGGAGATTCAGGGGAGAGCAGGGCGGCAGGCAGGAGAGATTCGGGCGGAGATTCAGGGGAGAGCAGGGCGGCAGGCAGGAAAGATTCGGGGCAGCAGAGAGCAGGGCGGCAATGGAGCAGGAGAGTCGGAAAGAACATTTGTTACTGGTCCCCAGCAGTCGCTTCTTGGGTTGATCGGCCAGCCCAGTTGGATCGCAAAATTTGTTTTGTGAATTGGGTCCCTGCCTACTTTGCATGCCGTTCCCCTCATTTGCATGTGCGGATCGCAGCAGAGGTTAGTGAATCTGGCCAGAGGGAAATCGTGTCGCAAAGGGGTCGCAAATCGATCGGTACATGATCGGTTTGCTGAGTGCATAAAATAAATCATATATTCCCAAACTGCACAGAGCATGTGGATATGTCAGGGGTGTGGCCAACATGTTTGTGCTAAAGCAGTGGTCTCCAACTCAAACCCTTTGCAGGGCCACATTTTGGATTTGTCGGTACTTGGAGGGCCTCAGAAAAAAAGTTAATGTCTTATTAAAGAAATGAAAATTTTGCATGAGGTAAAACTCTTTATAGTTTATAAATCTTTCCTTTTGGCTAAGTCTTAATAATAATATTGTAATTTTATAGCTAAAGAAACATCTGATCAAGAAACTGTTTTATTTTACTTTTGTGATTAGGATAAACATACCGAGGGCCTCAAAATAGGACCTGGTGGGCCGTGAGTGTGAGACCACTGAGTTAAAGGGAAACAGTTAATCAGCTGGCTGGGTTGGAGGGCAGAGGGGAGAACAGGATAATCAAGCCATTGTGACATCACTGATGAGGTTGGCTCTTATTGGTGGAATGAGGCATTATGACATCACAATCTCGGCTCTGCTTCCCAAAGAGAAACAGGATGTCATGGATACAGTTAAGGCAGTGGTCTCCAACTCCAACCCTTTGCAGGGCCACATTTAGGGTCTGTAGGTACTTGGAGGGCCTCAGAAAAAATAGTTAATGTCTTATTAAAGAAATGACAATTTTGCATGAGGTAAAACTCTTTATAGTTTTGGCTAAGTCTTAATAATAATATTGTCATTTATAACTAAAGAGACATAAAATCAAGAAACTCTTTTATTTTACTTTTGTGATTAGGATAAACATACCGAGGGCCTCAAAATAGGACCTGGCGGGCTGCGAGTTTGAGACCACTTTGCTAAAGTTTTAGAATATTGTCAGTTACACATTTGACTGATATCATTTAGGCATATGTGATCCTCCCTAAAATTAAACACAGAAATTTGTGAAGTTTTAGTTAGAGAATGACACGGGGACAAATTTTTCCCCCGTCCCCATTGGAACTCATTTTCCCGTCCCATCCTGGCGAGTTCTTTTCCTGTCCCCGCCCCATTCCTGCAGGCTCTGTCTTCATCTGCACAAGCCTACAACACTTTTAAATCATAAGGGTTTGAGGCTTGTGCGGTTAAGGCTGAGCTTACAGGGATGGGGCAGGGACAGGGACAGCGGCAAAACTCACAGGGACGGAATGGGGAAATTGAGTTCCTGCGGGAACGGGGAAAAAATGTCCCCCATGTCAGATCTAGTTTTAGTGTCTGGTAACTGAAGCTGAAATTGTGATGTAAGAACCTAAGAATTGCCATTCTGGGACAGATCAAAAGTCCATCAAGCCCAGTATCCCGTTTCCAACACTGGCCAACCCAGGTCCCAAGTACCTGGCAGAAACCCAAAGAGTAGCAACATTCCAGAGCTGAGATTATGATGTCATAATGTCTCATTCCACCAATGCCTAAGAGCCAACCTCATCAGTGATGTCACAATGACTTAATTGTCCTTTACTTGGCTCACAAAAGAACATAAGAATTGACGTCCTGGGACAGACCGAAGGTCCATCAAGCCCAGTATCCTGTTTCCAACAGATCCCAGGTACTTAACTAGATCCCAAGTAGTAAAACAGATTTTGTGCTGCTTATCCTAGGAATAAGCAGCGGATTTCCCCAAGCCACCTCAATAATGGCCTATGGATTTCTCTTTTAGGAAATTATCCAAGCCTTTTTTAAACCCTGCTAATCTAATGGATTTTATCACATTCTCCGGCAACGAATTCTAGAGTTGTGTGAAGAAACATTTTCTCCGGTTTGTTTTAAATCTGCTACCCCTAGACCTAGAAAGCTGGGAGGGGAGGAGGAGTATTAACATATTTATTAATGATATGATGTTTTTAAGCGCTGTACCGTAAACCGTTTTGAGCTTAAAAGCAGTGATCTATAAATGTTGAATCATAAATAAATCATAAGGCTTCTTGCGCTCCGATGTCTGCGATCCATTAAAGCAAGTCCATTAACTCTCCGTGGTAAGCCCATTCAGCTCAGTGAGAGCTTTGGCTTCTCCATGCTGATTCTGCAAGAAGGGGACATTTGCTTGCTCTAGGGGGGGCTCTGTGTAGCTTCTAAGCCTGTTGCTCTGAGAGAACTTTACTATTGTGGAATGTTCAACCGGATTTTCCACGATTGCGCAGTGAGTATGACGCTTCTTGAGTACGGCTACAGGGTGCATACATTTATCACTGCTTTTACAAAGGGAACATATGCACATAAGCAGCATTCCAAATTACCGTATTTGCCGGCGTATAAGACGATTTTTCAGTACCTTAAAATCCTCCCCAAAGTCGGGGGTCGTCTTATACGCCGGGTACTGTTTACATGCCCTTACTTTACATGCCCTAACATCTCCTTCCTTACCTCCTTACGGTGCTTACGGTACTAGTAAACCTGCCGGGACATCAGCGGGGCCATGGCGGGACATCAGTGTGACAAGGGTGCCAGCTCCTTCATCCTGCGCAGCGGGAAGCAGCGGCGCTCTGGCCCCACCCCTTTTCTCTTTACTACGTCTCTCGCACATGCGGCCGTGTGTGGAGTCTAGCCCTTAAGGAAGTTGCGGGGGCGAACAGGAGGCTTTTGAAGGCTTTTAAAGGGAAACTGTCATGCCAGCAAACTTGCTAGGGACTTGCCCGGCACTTGCTCTCTCCCTCTATGTGTTATCTTCCTTCTATCATTGACAGTTTCAGTTTGGTTAACAGTTTAGAAAACAAATAGCATGGCAGCTCCCATGGGTTTATTGTTCTATTCAGCTTTAGTGAATTAATTAAAATTGTTGAAATAAATTCTGATGTTCTTTTAAGTTTTATTTGTTGTGCAGAAGGTGTGCGGAAGAAGGGGTAGTCTTATATGGCGAGTATATAACAAACTCTATATTTTAACTGTAAAAGTTGGGGGGTCGTCTTATACGCCCAGTTGTCTTATACGCCGGCAAATACGGTAGCTTCACTTGGAAATCTTTGATACAAAGTTACACCTGTACTGAAGCACACACAACCTCCCCAGTTTATTGCATGCACGTAGGTGTCCATTCTATAAAGTATATACAGTGGCACCTCGGCTTAAGAGTGCATCGGTTTGCGAGTGTTTTGCAAGACGAGCAAAACATTCGCAAAATCAGCGCCTCAGAAACCGAGCTTGCCTCGATGTACGAGCACCCCCTGCGCGATCCGACATCCTCCTCGTACCCATCACCCACCCGAACACATTACTTACCCCCCATCTGGCACCCGGCCCCAACGCATAGGACATGCCGGTGCCGGTGCCCGAAGATCTGTCGTCCTTTTTGCTGGGCCTTGAGCATCTGCGCACGCTCAAGGCCTTAGTTCCTGCTCTCTCCACTGGCCTCGGAGCAGGGGGGTAACGAATCAAGCGAGTTTCCCTTACTTTCTATGGGGAAACTTGCTTTGATATACGAGTAATTTGGTTTACGAGCATGCTTCTGGAACGAATTATGCTCGTAAACCAAGGTACCACTGTATATATATAGCAAAGATTATATTCATAGAATGAGGTAAACCGTTTAGTAGAAAACATTAAATAGAGGAAATCCGATCCTTCCTCTCTGAGCACATCCACATCCTCATCACCTTGTAGTGAAGAACATAAGAACTGCCGTTGCTGGGTCAGACCAGTGGTCCATCGTGCACAGCAGTCCACTCCCGCGGCGATCCTTAGGTCAAAGACCAGTGCCCTGATTGAGTCTAGCCTTATCTGCGTAGTTCTGGTTCAGCAGGAACTTGTCTAACTTTGTCTTGAATCCCTGGAGGGTGTTTTCCCCTATAACAGCCTCCGGAAGAGCGTTCCAGATCTCTACCACTCTCTGGGTGAAGAAGAACTTCCTTACGTTTGTATGGAATCTATCCCCTTTTAACCTTAGAGTGCCCTCTCATTCTCTCTACCTTGGAGAGGGTGAACAATCTGTCTTTATCTACTTTGTCTTGAGTCCCTGGAGGGTGTTTTCCCCTATAACAGCCTCCGGAAGAGCGTTCCAGATCTCTACCACTCTCTGGGTGAAGAAGAACTTCCTTACGTTTGTATGGAATCTATCCCCTTTTAACCTTAGAGTGCCCTCTCATTCTCTCTACCTTGGAGAGGGTGAACAATCTGTCTTTATCTACTTTGTCTTGAGTCCCTGGAGGGTGTTTTCCCCTATAACAGCCTCCGGAAGAGCGTTCCAGATCTCTACCACTCTCTGGGTGAAGAAGAACTTCCTTACGTTTGTATGGAATCTATCCCCTTTTAACCTTAGAGTGCCCTCTCATTCTCTCTACCTTGGAGAGGGTGAACAATCTGTCTTTATCTACTTTGTCTTGAGTCCCTGGAGGGTGTTTTCCCTTATAACAGCCTCCGGAAGAGCGTTCCAGATCTCTACCACTCTCTGGGTGAAGAAGAACTTCCTTATGTTTGTACGGAATCTATCCCCTTTCAACTTTAGAGAGTGCCCTCTCATTCTTCTAACCTCAGAGAGGGTGAACAACCTGTCTTTCTCTACTAAGTCTATTCCCTTCAGTACCTTGAATGTTTCGATCATGTCCCCTCTCAGTCTCCTCTTTTCAAGGGAGAAGAGGCCCAGTTTCTCCAATCTCTCACTGTACGGCAACTCCTCCAGCTCCTTCACCATTTTAGTCGCTCATCTCTGGACCCTTTCGGGTAGTATGGTGTCCTTCTTCATGTACAGCGACCAGTGCTGGACACAGTATTCCAGGTGAGGGCGTACCTTGGCCCGATACAGCGGCATGATAACCTTCTCCGATCTGTTTGTGATCCCCTTCTTAATCATTCCTAGCATTCTGTTTGCCCTTTTCGCCACCACCACGCATTGCGCGGATGGCTTCATCGACTTCTCGACCAGTACTCCCAAGTCTCTTTCCTGGGGGGGTCTCTCTGAGTACTGCACCGTACATCCTGTATTCAAGTATAATATTTTTGTTACCGACATGCTTCATCTTACACTTATCCACATTAAACCTCATTTGCCATGTCGCAGCCCATTACTCAAGCGTGTTTATGTCACGTTGCAGGTCTTTGAAATCCTCCTGCGTCTTTACTACTCTGAATAACTTCGTATCGTCTGCAAATTTAATCACCTCACTCGTCGTACCAATTTCCAGGTCGTTTATAAATATGTTGAAGGGCACGGGGCCAAGCATCGAACCCTGATGCTTTTCCAGTCTGAGTATTGTCCACTTACCCCCACTCAACATCTAATGCAAAGCGGTGTGGTGGTTATCCCCCTCTTTTACAAAAGCCCGCAGCGCAAGCTGGCGCAGCAAAAGCTCCGACGCCCCTAGGAATTGATTGGACGTCGGCAGTGGTGTAGCAAGGGTGAAAGGTGCCTAGGGTGGAGGTGCTTCTCCCCGCCCCCTTCTCTGCCCCACCACACCCCATCTGCTCCTTTGTCAGCCCGTTCCTGCCACGCGCGCCTGCGCCCCTTCCCTTCCCTCGCACCTCTTGAACATTCAGGGCGCGAGCAGCAACCCCCAACCTGCTGCTCATGCCAGTGTCAGCTCTTCCTCTGACGTCACCTCCTGGGCACAAGTCCGGCGCCCAAGGTGAACTGCCCCCCCCCCGCCCCCTTCCTACGCCACTGGGCGTTGGATCATTTGTTGCGCGGCATTCGGTTATGCATCTGCCTATTTTAGTTCACTTTTATAGGTACTTAATAGAAAAAAAAAACAGTAAAAAAATAAAACAATACCTTTTTTATTTGACTAACACATTTTTTGATTAGCTTCTGATCAGAAGGTAACGCCTTCGAAAGCTAATCAAGAAATGTGTTGCTAGTTCAATAAAAAAGATATCATCTTATTTTGTTTTCTGACTACTTATAACCAACATCTAATGGAAAGACACGTCGTCTCTACAGGTCCTAGAAATCAGGGTCAGTGAGTTGCACAGCAAAGCTGGCTGATATGGAAACAATTGTTCCAATAGCTTTTGGAATTCTTAAGCACCGCCTGGGACCTGAGGTTTCAAGTGCTTCCCCTGTAGGCAGCAAAGAGAGGGAAATTCATTATAAACTAGACCCTTGAGCATTATTTATCCATAATAAATTAGCAGCACGACCATCCAGGTATGGCTCTCCAGAGGTTTATGCTTCATTTGGTGTCTGCTGTTTATGTGAAAAAAATCTGGTCCTGGCATTTTTTCATAAGCATAAAAATTTTATAGTTCCACTTAGAAACCATTTCTGAAATACCTAAAGATTTAACACATGTATGTCTCGACTTGTTTAAGGTTGACTGCAGGTCAACTGTGCTATGTGATCAATAAACATCTTCATGTCAGTCATATCTGATATCCACTGATCTTCTATTAAAACATATTCAGTAGGTCTTAAAGCTTGTTGACCTATGTTAAGGGGGGTCTGGTTGAATATTCATCAGGGCTGGCATAATTCTTTTGGCCCCTTTTATCAAATCATGCTACACCACTGCCGACGTCCAATCAACTGAGCTTGTTCACTCTGGAGAAAAGAAGAATGCGTGGAGATATGATAGAGACGTTTAAAATACTAAAAGGACTAGATAAAATCCAGCAAGATGCATCGTTTTTCACGTTGTCAAATGTGACTCGGACGAGAGGTCATGTACTGAAGTTGAGAGGCGACAGGCCCAGGACAAATGTCAGGAAGTTCTGTTTCGCACAGCGAGTGGTGGACGCTTGGAACGCTCTCCCGGAAGAGGTTGTGACGGAGACCTCCATTATAGGATTCAAGGGCAAGTTGGATGCATACCTCCTTGCAAATCACATTGAGGGATACAGGTAAACAAGGTCTCATTATGAAGCACCTAGTTGGGCCTCCGCGTGTGCGGATCACCGGACTGGATGGACCAAGGGTCTGATTCGGTGAAGGCATTTCTTATGTTCTTACTAGTGTTTAAGCCCGTTACATTAACGGGTGCTAGAGTGGATTTTCCCAAACCATCTCAATAATGTACCATAAGAACATGGTACATTTATTGAGATGGTTTGGGAAAATCCACTGCTTATTCCTAGGATAAGCAGCATAAAATCTGTTTTACTACTTGGGATCTAGCTAGGTACTTGGGACCTGTTGGCCACTGTTGGAAATAGGATACTGGGACCTTCTGTCTGTCCCAGTACATCAATTCTTATGTTCTTATGTGAGTATAGAACAATGAAGCCATTGTGACATCACTGATGAGGTTGGCTCTTAGGCATTGGTGGAATGAGGTATTATGACCTCACAATCTCAGCTCTGGAATGTTGCTACTCTTTGGGTTTCTGCCAGGTACTTGGGACCTGGGTTGGCCACTGTTGGAAACAGGATACTGGGACCTTCAGTCTGTCCCAGTACGTCAATTCTTATGTTCTTATGTGAGTTTAGAACAATGAAGCCATTGTGACATCACTGATGAGGTTGGCTCTTAGGCATTGGTGGAATGAGGCATTATGACATCACAATCTCAGCTCCGGAATGTTGCTTCTATTTGGATTTCTGGGTTGGCCACTGTTGGAAACAGGATACTGGGCTTGATTAACCTTTGGTATGTCCCAGTCTGGCAATTCTTATGTTCTTACCTTTCCAGTCTGCAGTAAAGAGCTCTACCGTGGTTTGATAAAAGGGAGTCTTTATCTTGTTTGAACCCCTACTTGCCTCTGAAAAATCCCCCCAATCTGTCACCATTCAGAACTCCTCTGAACATACCCCATTCCCCAATCCCCCTGTAGTCTGCTGGTCAGAGTGGGGACAATGGGGGCAGGAGTAAAGCCCACTTGCTCCTGCCCCCTTGTGGCTGCCATAGGAAAATGCCTATGAGGCTACTGCGAGAGATCATGGCAACCATTTTCCAGGGGCAGCCACAAGGGGCAGGAGTGAGAAGGTGTCACTCTTGCGCTGACTAATCCCACTGGACCACCAGGGATATCAGGTAGGCCCAGGGACCTACCTAAAGTGCAGGGGTGTTTGGGGGAATGTTCGGGAGGGGAGTTCTGAATGGTGGTGGGCTGAGGAAGGGGGAGGGAAGGAGAGAAATTTTTCAGATGCTGGGAAGGGAATCAGGGGGTCTTTTTAAAGGAAAATGTTATGTGGGTCCCAGTTGACATTCAGTTAGTGGTAACCACAGTTTTATATAAAGTCCCCATAATATAATCAGCACCTGAATAGATGGGAAAGTTCTTTTCACCTGGTTTTCGTTCCTTTTAATCATTTGATCCTTTTTCTTCCTGTAATACATGCTATAGCATAGAATTATGTGTTTCTTACACGCTTCATTATATTGTGGTATTTTATCTTTCACAAAGCAACACAAAAAGGGAAGGAGGGGTCCAACCTTATCTGCAGAAAAAACACCAAATGGAAACAAGCAAAGCAAACTACAGATGTGTACAAGATGCAGGCAAAATTTATCGTGACAAATATATATATATAAACCTTTTTACCAATCAGGGGACCCAACACGGTCCGTGTTTCGGACAAACCTTCGTCAGGGGTCCATGGTAAAAAAAGGTTTGAGAAATATGCCACAAAAAATGTAGAATAAACTATCATAAACCAAAATGTCCAATGCGCCGAGAATCGCCAACTGCTGTAAAGCGTCTCAAAAGTAAAAAAAAAAGCTTTACAGCAGTTGGCGATTCTCGGCGCATTGGACATTTTGGTTTATGATAGTTTATTCTACATTTTTTGTGGCATATTTCTCAAACCTTTTTTTACCATGGACCCCTGACGAAGGTTTGTGCGAAACACGGACCATGTTGAGTCCCTTGTTTGGTAAAAAGGTTTTTATATATATATATTTGTCACAATAAATTTTGCCTGCATCTTGTACACATCTGCAGTCTGGTATTTTATCTTTTCCATGTTATGGGAATGTACTGTTAATATTTTTAATTAAAAAAACAACATTCCGCCAAATAGCCAGAACATGCATACGGTTGTATGCTAGACCCCAAAATGTCTTTTTCGATTAATCCCTCATTTAAAAAAAACCTAACTATTCATAGCTTATTGGGGGGGGGCGCCATCTTGCTTGGAGCACCGCCCCTTCCTCTCCACCCCCCTTCCCACTCCTCCCTCTGCAGTGGGCGTGCCCCTAATCTTCCCCCGTACTTTTTTAAGTTCGGCGCAAATAGCCACCAACTTGCTGCCCGTGTCGGCTTCGGTGCTCTCTCTGATGTCACTTCCGGGATCCGCACCTAGAAAGTGACGTCAGAGAGAGAGCACTGAAGCAGCCACGGCCCATAAGCTGGCGGTTGCTCGTGCCACAGTTAAAAAGGCACGGTGAAGGGGTTGCGTGCGTGTGGCAGTGGCGCCCCGGGAGCCGCTCACCCTCACTACGCTTAGTCCGATTCTAAAAGGTATGCAAATTTCTTTATTTTTGATATCCCATTTATCAAGTAAATGGCTAAACGGTTAACAGTAAGATAAAATTTTAAAAAAATAAAAAGTCTTAAATTAGATAAAATAATATTGTATCTATGGTTAAAAAGAAAAAGGGACATATTTATGCATTAATGTACATGAGACGAGAGGGTAAATAGGGGAAGGAAAGTTAGTAAATACATCGAGAGAGAAAATTAATTTTGTTTCAAGTTTAATAAATTTTGATTTTACGCAATATCAAATATTTCAATGCATATTACATAATTCTAATATACAATAAAAGCCAGGGATGATAAATACAAATGAGACAAAATTATACAGACTAATCATTATGTTCTATTGATACAAACTGGAACAAATAGGTAAAGGGTAGAAATACAATTTATATAATTTATAAAATAAAATAAAATTTTTTAAAAAAAGGAACATTTGTTCCATTTGTGCGTCACATATACCTATACAAGCTCTTGGCGACATTACAGAGGAAGGGGTTAGAAGAGGGTAGGGAGGACAATGGAGGGCAGGAAGATACAGGAGGAGAAGAGGATACCAATAATTAGATGTCAAATAGATGAGTTTTCCGTTTCTTCCGGAATTTGATGTGGTTAGGTTCCATCCTGGTCATTTCAGTAAGGTCACTCCAAGTTTTTACGCCTAGGAAGGTGAAAATGGAGTGGAAAACACGCTTGTATTGTAGATTTTTTTGTGGAAGGAAATAAAAGGAGATAAAGGGAAATGGAAATAGATTAGGAAGGGACTCGCTTCGAAGGAAGCATTTGCCTTGGATCGGTAGCATGGAATGTTGCTACTCCTTGGGTTTTGGCTAGGTACTAGTGACCCGGATTGGTCACTGTGAGAACGGGCTACTGGACTTGATGGACCATTGGTTTGACCCAGTATGGCTATTCTTATGTTCTTACGTGAGTCATGTATAGGACAATTAAGCCATTGTAACGTCACCGATGAGGTTGTCTCTGAGGTTCTGTGGACTGAGGCATTATGACATCACAATCTCAGCTCTGGAATGTTGCTCTCATTGGGGTTCCGGAATCTTGCTATCCTTTGAGATGATGTAATGTTGCTACTCCTTGGGTTTTGGCCAGGTACTAGTGACCTGGATTGGCCACTGTGAGAACGGGCTACTGGGCTTGATGGACCATTGGTCTGACCCAGTAAGGCTCTTCTTATGTTCTTATGTCCCCTTTTCAGATTCACGCACTGCAACTGGCGTATACTTTTTATAAAATTGCGCTTTCCGAGTTGTGCATGTAACTTTCAATTAGTGCCAATTAGCATCAATTCTGAAGTGTTATTGACCAATTATCAGTGTTGATTAAGCCAATTTATTAATTAAGTTGTGCTTTGTACGCCAAGATGCACGTACAACCTTAGGTGTGTTATACAGAATTTGGGGCTATGTGTGCATATTTTCCATAATGTGAATGTTTTGTAACATAGAAACATAGAATATTACAGCAGAAAAGGGCCATTGGCCCAACAAGTCTGCCCACTCTAAGTACCCTCTCCCCTAAGCACTTCCTCGAAGTGAACCCACATGCTTGTCCCATTTTTTCTTAAAATCGAGCACGTTGCTTGCCTCAATTACCTGGAGTGGAAGATCATTCTAATGATCAACCACCCTTTCGGTGAAGAAATACTTCCTAGTGTTGCTATGATATCTCCCACCCCTGAATTTCAACGGATGCCTTTTTGTTGCCGTAGGTCCTGTAAGGAAAAAGATATCTTCTTCTACCTCAATACGGCCAGTTACATAGTTGAACATCTCTATCATATCTCCCCTCTCTCTGCGTTCCTCGAGAGAGTATAGCTGCAACTTACCTAGACGTTCCTCATATGGGAGATCATTGAGTCCTGAGACCATCCTGGTGGCCATTCGCTGAACCAACTCCACTCTCAGCACATCCTTTTGATAATGTGGCCTCCAAAACTGAACAAAATATTCCAGATGAGGTCTCACCATGGACCTATACAACGGCATTACAACTTTGGGCTTCCGGCTGACAAAACTTCTTCGGATGCATCCCAGCATTTGCCTAGCCTTAGATGAAGCTTTCTCTACTTGATTGGCAGTCTTCATATCTTCACTAATGACTACTCCTAGGTCCCGTTCTGCAGCAGCTCTTGTTATGGTCTCACCATTCAGAGTGTAAGTACTGCATGGATTTCTGCTGCCAAGGTGCATAACTTTACAATGACTATAGACTGAAAAAGGAACTATTGACTTGCCATTGGTTCATTTGAAGTTCCATTTTCAGCCATTGTACTAGCCAATATAAGGCGTTGTACACAGGTCCGAAAATAAAAAGGTAATTCATAAGTCCTAAATCTGAAACCTCATAGGCCAGTCATCTGAATCCTTTGCAGTAACAGATGTACCTGAATTGTGAACTCACACCCTCCTTTATTGCTTGTGAAATGCATACATTTTTAATGCAGCAATTACTTATTTTAGCATTTATACTGTACAGTACTCGCTCGATATTTGCGGGGGTTCCGTTCCAGGAACCCCCGTGAATCTCGAAAAACTGCGAATACGGTTTTTCACGGGGGAAGCCTGAAGAGGGCAGTGGGAGAATGCAGCAGGAGCGCCGCAAGTGCAGGAAATCACTCGCGGTACGCTCCGACCGCCTCTTCCTGCACTAAGTCGGACCTTATCCAATCGGGAGCTGTGTGTCAAAGCAGCTCCTGATTGGATAAGGCCCGACTTAGTGCAGGAAGAGGCGGTCGGAGCGTACCGCGAGTGATTTCCTGCACTCACGGCGCTCCGGCTGCTCTGTCCTGCCTCTCCCGCTGCCCTCTCCTTGTCGGCGGTTTCGCGGTTGGAAAATACCGCGAATTACCGGGACCGTGAACCGCCGACCGTGAACGACTGGGGGAACACTGTATACCACTTATAACCTAAGTGGTTTAATCTAATCTAATCTTTATTTTATATACCGAATCTACTCCCGAAGGAGCTCGATTCGGTTTACAGTTTGTTAAAAAAATGAAACATAACAAGTACAAACTGTGGGATAAAAACAGAAATTGGTTAGATTAGATGGATGGAAAAAGTTAGAAAAAAGTATGCTGAATTGCTTAAAATTACTATACGAAAGCTAGAATCAAATTAACTATTGTGAAAACAATCAGGTTTTTAAACTTTTTTGAAATTGAAATAATTGATCTACCAGTCTTAGAGAATCTGGAAGTCCAGTCCAAATTCTCACCAATATAAAAGTAAAAGATTTTTCCCTATCTGTCCCGGTGGGCTCACACTGTCGAATGTACCTGGGGCATATGTTAACTGTTAAAACGCTGTATTAACTGGTAGTTCAGTACCCACATTATCTCTTGGCATGTGTTAACTCCTGCATTAACAGTCTGCCTAGTAAACAGGGCCCATAATGTTTAAATTGCCCTCAAACAGGGATGCGATGCCCCCCCCCCCCCTTAGATACCCTGGAAAATGGCTGGTTGCAATCGACATTCTTTTCTTTAATTCTGTGTATACAAAATAAAAAATCTTCAGTTGCATTTCCAGCTGATTTTATTTCTAGCAACTTGAAGTGAGCTGAGTGAGCCCAGAGCGAGTTGGTGAGTTTGAATCTGGATCCTTGACATAGGTTCAAGTAGTTTTGGCACTGCTTGGATTCTCGCAGATTGCAAATCTGTGAGCCGTAGATATCTGTCGTCCAACAACATGTCATCACATCACTTTAAAACAAAAAAAAAAAAGAAAAGATTCACGTAGCTTAGAAGGAGACATGCATTTCCTGTAAATAAGAGTGCATTATTGTGCTTTTGCAGAGTTCTCTCTTAAAAGCTTGCTTCTGGTCTTTATGGGCCCTGTTTATATTGTAACACGTTTCTAGTTTGTGAGCAAAAAAAATCCTCAGTGTTAAAGAAATGGGCCTCAAATCCACAGGAAACTTAAACTCCAACAGTGAGACACAAAGACCCTCTTAGTAGGTCATCATCATTCTCACAGGCCCCAATGCGGAAACAAACCAGGGAAGGAAAAAACCTTTAATGTTAAGGGAAAAACTTGTTATATCATTATTATACAAGTACAGCCAGGGCTGCCCAAGTCCAGTCCTCAAGATCTGCTGGCAGGCCAGGTTTTCAGGATATCCACAATGAATATGCATGAGAGAGATTTGCTTGAACTTCCTTCTTGGTATGCAAATTTCTCTCATGCATATTCATTGTGGATATCCTGAAAACCTGGCCTGCCAGTAGATCTCGAGGACCGGACTTGGGCAGTCCTGCAAAAGTTGAAAAAATAAAGACCTCACAATAATACCTTGTTTCCCCAAAAATAAGCACTGGATTCACAGGCAGCAGCGCTCCCCCCTCCCCCCGCCGACCCTGCCATCTCTCCCTCCCCATGCTGACCGCGAGACCGACATACCATTAACTTCTTCCAAACGGTAGCGTCGTGGCAGCAATCTAAATGCGCCGCTTCGTGCCTTCTCCCACCGGGGCATTTCTCTGCCGCGTCGCTGATGATGTCAGCAGCAACGCCCCGGCGGTAGAAGGCCCGAAGTGGCTCGTTTAGATTGCTGCCGTCACGCTGCCGTTTGGAAGAAGGTAATGGTATGTCGGTCTGGTGGTCCAGTGTAGGGAGGGAGAGCTGGAAGGGTCGGCGGGGGTTTGGTTGCACGGTGACGGGGATAGAAAGATGCTGTGGGTTTGTGACTGGGCATTGTTTCCCCCATAATAAGACCTAATGGGTTTTTTAGATCCCAAATTAATATAAGACAGTGTCTTGTTTTCGGGGAAACACGGTAGAAGTCATTCAAGTCGCCACTTAAGCTCAAATATGCTGCCTCCTCGTGGCGTTCACATCAAGTGATGTTTGTAATCCAAGCGGGTGGTGTTTCACATCAGAAATGTTCTCCCCCCCCCCCACCATATTGTTTGTCCCTCTCCCTAACCTTTTTATTTTTATTCTAATCCGCTGATCCGCTCTTTCCTCAAGTTCTCAATTGCATTTTACATTTTCTTTTCTTTTTTTTTTGTTTCCCACCTTATTTAATTTTTACTTTGTTTATCTAAAATTTAAAATGTTAATGTAAACCGCTTAGATTTACCTTTGGTTTTATATTTGCGCTATATTAAATAAATTGAACTTGAACTTCTCGTCTAGATTCTCGACAAGAGACTGTGGCCAAAAGGTCTCGTTTTGCAAAAGGTGCCTCAAGAGGTCTGTGAGAATAACGATGGACCGCAAAGAGGGACTTTCCCCCCTCTGGAAGGCCCACGCTGCTCCCGATGCTCATAGAGTTCCTATGAGCGTCGAGAGCAGTGTAGGCCATTCAGCGCGGCTCCCCACGCTAGAAACTGCTAGCGCAGTTTAATAGAAGAGACCCTTTGTGTCTGGCTGTTGGAGTCTACGTTTCCTGTGGATTTGAGACCCATTTCTTTAAAACTGTGGATTTATTTTGCATACCGACACTGCTCACAAGCTAGAAATGCGTTACAATATAAACAGGGCCCATCAGACTAGAAGTGAGCTTCTAAGACGGCGTTTCTCAGCTCGGTCCTGGAGTCCCCCCATGCCAGTCAGGTTTTCAGGATATCCACAGTGAATATGCATAAACTTGATTTGTATACACTGCCTCCATTATAGGCAAATTTCTTTCATGCGTATTCATTGGGGGGCATCCTTAAAACCTAACTGGCAAGGGGGGACTCCAGGATCGAGTTAAGAGACCCGCACTTAAGAAGTAAAGTCAAAGGGCGAGCCGACAGCGACGTGGGCACACTGCTCACGCCGGAGAAGTTAAAAAGGTATGGGGAAAGGGAGGGGGTGCGCGCGCAGCAGTGGGGGTGGGGCGCTCACCCTTGCTACGCCACTGGTTGTAACTATAAGTGTGGAGAGGAAAATACATTGAATTGTGGCTCTGTGACGACAGTGACTGCGCAGTGATTCTCAACGCAGTCCTCAGGGGACACTAAGTCAATCAAGTTTTCAGGATACCCACCATGAGGCTGCCGAAAAGTTTTCAGCCCAACCAAGAAGAGAATGATGCGGGGCCATGAAACTTATTCCAAGTTATTCCAAGTTTCAAGTTTATTAGTGTTTTTGATTAATCGCTTAATCATACTTCAAAGCGATGAACATAAATAATAAACATTAAAATTACAGTATTAAGGAGTAATACAATACTTAACATAAATTTAAAATCAAACAGGACTATTAACAAACTTTACAGACAAGAAAAAGGGAATTGAACTACAAAATATTAAAAATAGAATAGTCAGGGAAAAACACAAGGTAGGGGATGTAAAAAACCATAATCAGAATCGACTCAATAACTAAATCCGAGACAGAAAACTATCAATCAAAAGCATCTTTAAAAATAAATGTTTTTAAATTAGTCTTAAGTTTATCGAGGTTGTGTTCTTTTCTATGTTTCTATGTTTCTCTCAAATAGATAGGAAGAGAGTTCCAGACTTGAGGGGCCGTAACGGAAAAAATAAATTGTCGTCTAGTATTGATGATCTTGAGAGAAGGAATTGTCAATAGATGTTGTTCGTTTGACCATAATATTCTATTCGAGGAGTAAGGAATTAATAATTTGAAAATAAATGCAGGAGTTTTATAGAGTAAGGATTTGAAAGTAAGTAAGCATAATTTATAAGTTATTCTATGAGATATCGGAAGCCAATGGGCATTCTTAAGAAGTGGCGTTACACTTTTCTTAACACTTTTTTTCTTTAATTTCATATCATTTTGGTTGTATACAATTTTTAGGGCACAGCTAGACAATAGCAGCACTGACGCGACAGGAAACAAGCCTGAGGGTGGATAGGGAGGGAAGATAGGGAGGGAGGATAGAGAGGGTGGGAGGATAGAGAGGGTGGATAGGGACAGATTCTTCAGACTGAAGGGGACAACAAGTACGAGGGGGCATTCGGAGAAACTGAAGGGAGATAGGTTCAAAACAAATGCAAGGAAGTTTTTTTTCATCCAAAGGGTTGTGGACACTTGGAATACGCTACCGGAGGAAGTGATCAGGCAGAGTACGGTACAAGGATTCAAACAGGGATTGGACGGATTCCTGAGGGATAAAGGGATCGTGGGATACTGAGGGAGGAGCTGGGATGTAACACAAGTATAGAAAGCTAACCAGGTAATAAGTATAGAAACCCAACCAGGTCGTGCATGTGCAAGACCGGAGGGTTAGGACTTCGATGGGAAGATAGGACTTCAATGAGAAACCAAGGTGGCAAGGGAGCCCCTTCTGGTGATTCAGACAGGTCGTGACCTGTTTGGGCCGCCGCGGGAGCGGACTGCCGGGCAGGATGGACCTATGGTCTGACCCGGCGGAGGCACTGCTTATGTTCTTAAGCCCAAAGGTGGGGCAGAAATGCTCGAGCCTGCCCTGAGCTGGTTCTTGCTGACTCGGTCAAAAAACAAGAGTACCAGAAATACAAGACACAGCTAGATACAACAGGTCCTCATGAGGGACAATAGCTCTTCTTGGAAAGTGGCTGCCTTGTCATCAGAAAATCACAGGTTCAAGGCCAGCTTGTGTACGATGGCAAACTGACTGTGTATTGTGGACTAATTGTGACCAGTGTCCATGCTGTAAGAGTGTGCAGTTCAGAGTCAAAAGTAGCAGGCTGCTTTGCTGCCTTTGATGTTTCTGAGATGAAATTTAAGAACCCCAAAAATACCGGTAATGTTTACTGTACAATATTTTTTAAAGTACATATTTTTACAGTTTAGAAATCATTTTTGTAGTTCATGCAGCTGGGGCCATTTAATACCCACAAGCCTCTAAGGGACTACTGGGTCAGTAGAATGCCCCCAATGGCCTAGATGCACTCATTCATTCATTCATTCAATTTTCTCTACTGTTCTCCCCGGGGAGCTCAGAACGGTTTCCATGAATTTTATTCAGGTACTCAAACACTTTTCCCTGTCTGTCCTGGTGGGCTCCCAATCTATCTAATGTACCTGGGGCAATGGGGGGATTAAGTGGCTTGCCCAGGGTCACAAGGAGCAGTGTGGGATTCGAACCCACAACCTTAGGGCGCTGAGGCTGTACCTTTAACCACTGACCACTCTAGAATCAAAATGTATTAGAAGTGAGCCAAGTAAAGGACAGTCAAGCCATTGTGACATCACTGATGAGGTTGGCTCTTATTGGTAGAATGAGGCATTGTGACATCACAGTATCAGTTCTGGTTACCAGAAACTTTTAAGACTATCTATTCAATTTCTATACTGTTCTCCCAGGGGAGCTCAGAATGGTTTACATGAATTTATTCAGGTACTCAAGCATTTTTCCCTGTCTATCTAATGTACCTGGGGCATTGGGGGGGGGGGGGAATTAAGTGACTTGCCTAGGGTCACAAGGAACAGTGTGGGTTTGAACCCACAACTTCTGGATGGTGTCAGGTCAAAAGCGCGCTGGGACAAAGGCGCGTGCAGACAATTGAGCGCAGCGCGGAGGCGCGCGCCGCAGAAAATTACTGTTTTTAGGGCTCCGACGGGGAGCGTGGGAGGGGAACCCTCCCACTTTACTTAATAGAGATCGCGCCGCGTCGTGGGGATGTTGTGGGGGATTTGGGGGGTTGTAACCCCCCACATTTTATTGAAAACTTTACTTTTCCCTGTTTTTAGGGAAAAAGTTAAGTTTACAGTAAAATGTGGAGGGTTACAACCCCCCAAACCCCCCACAACGCCGGCGCGATCTCTATTAAGTAAACTGGGGGGGGGCTCCCCAACAAAACCCCCCGTCGGAGCCCCTAAAAACGGTAATTTTCTTCGGCGCGCGCCTCCATCTTGCACTCAGTTGTCGGCGCGCGCCTTTGTCTTTTGCGGGGTTGTCTATGAACCCTTCTGGATGCTTTAACCACTGCAATCTGCATAAACCAATGAGTTTGAGTTCCATGTGAGGTCATGTGCACCATTGCTCCTCCCAGGGGCCCAGAATGATTGCAAATAGGGCAAAGGGGTGAAAAAAAAGTGTTTTTTTGCAGCCATGCACTTGCGCTGTGCCTGCTGGTTGTCCTGGTAACCAGGACAAACATTCCAGATGCTGCAGTTGCTGATGATTCGGACGGGAGGGAGCTAAGATATGTCCTGCTCTCATAGCTGAAATTTGGTTAATTCCTTGAGAGCTCTCCTTGAAACCTTTTCTCTACAAGTTTTAGGGAGACTGTGTGAGGTCAGTGGCATAGTAAGGGGGCGGGGTAGGGTGGAGTGATCCGCCCCGGGTGCCATCTTACTGAGAGGGCTGACACCCGTCTTCCTCTCTGCAGGGCCGGATTAATGAATAGGCCCAAGAGGCCTGTGTTAGGGCCCAAAGTTGTCTGAACGTGAGAAGGTGTGAGATCTTTGTTCCTACAGAGTTGGTTCAGTCTCTGATGCATTGAGCGGGGCATTCGGGGGGGGGGGGGGGGGAGGGGATTCTAAAACCGGCACCCTGCCGGCACCTAAGTTAATTGAAAAACCCTGTTAGAAATAGCAAAAAAATGGCAAAGTTGAAGCGCCTACCGATGCCTAAATAAAAGGCTCTGGAATCATGACCAGATAGCCGCTGTAGGCCGCGGAACGTCCAAATAGGCATGGCCAATGTCAGAAGTGGTGTTAGGCGGGCTAAAGAACATAAGAACATAAGAATTTGCCTCTGCTGGGTCAGACTAGAGGTCCATCCCGCCCAGCGGTCCACTCCCACAGCGGCCCCTCAGGCCTATCACCTGTGCAGTGGTCCCTGACTATTTCTATAACCTACCTCGACTCCTATCTTTACCCCTTAATCCCCTTATCCTCTAGGAACCTATCCAAACCTTCTTTGAAGCCCTGTAACGTGCTCTGGCCTATCACGGCCTCCGGAAGCGCGTTCCATGTGTCCACCACCCTCTGGGTAAAAAAGAACTTCCTAGCGTTTGTTGTAAACTTGCCCCCTTTTAATTTCTCCGAGTGACCCCTAGTACTTGTGGTTCCCCACAGTGTGAAGAATCTGTCCCTGTCTACCTTTTCTATGCCCTTCAGGATTTTGAAGGTTTCTATCATGTCTCCTAAAGTGGCTATATTCTTCTTGCGCAACATGCTGGTTGGTGAAATTTTAACTGGGATGCCCTAAAACTCATGGCAAAATTAACTTTTAATGCACCAACTGTAGTACCATCATTCGCCACCAGAGGGGGGGGGGTGACAATAGACATGTGGAAAGACATGTATAGACCGAAGGAGATTTAATGGTTGACAGTAACCTTAGCAGTATTGAAAGTCAAGCATCAAAAGTCTCCCTGGGTATTTTTACAAACGTAGAAGGTTGGTACAAGAAGTGTAATCCTAGTAAACAAAAAGTAAAACAAGATCATAAAATGAAGGCCAGGAGCAATTAAACAAAGGGAACCCGCCTGGAAAGGAGAGTCACCGGTTTGAGGCTGACACTGGAGCGTGAAATAGAGAAACGGCTCTACAGTGGAAAGATAAGGAGGGTGGAGAAGGTTGTAAACCAAAACTTGGCAGCGTTAACAAGGTGCCTTTTGTCGTATGATTCCATTTACAGAATGCCATAAGTCATAGAAGGCGGAGGACTTTGAACTTGCCTAGTTAAGATTTAACTGATAGAAATTTATGTGGCAAAAGTCATGTTGGGGTGGAGGATTCAAGACTGGCACTGACACCTTCTAGACCACTAGTTGAACCGGTTCAGCAGTCGTTAGTTGTCTCAGTCCAGTTTGCAATTTGTACCTACAACACAACATGCATTTAAAGGGGCCAAGCGGTCATCTCCCATCACTTCACCACTGCCAGGCTCCTCTGGTCTTCTTTTTCTTCCGCCACCAGGTTCTTCTTCATGCTTCAAACTCTATGCTCTTCAAAACACGATCAGGCTCCTCTGAACTCACTTCCTTGGACACTTTGGCCACCAGATATTGCTGTAGTCTCCCTTTGGTTGCACTGCTCCCTTTGGTTGCCAACGGGTCCTCTTTAACCCTCAAATGACTTTTGGATCTTCTGGCTGTTTCTGGTTGCCACTGGCCCTGCCAGTCCCTCCACTGGTCACTCACCAGTCACCATCAGCCCAGGACCTCAAACTCTTTTGGCTGCTTCCCTCTGGGTTTTCTGGCCAGTTCCTCCAGTCCCACTGCCTGGTCACTCTCCAGTCACCAACAGCCTAGGATACCTCCGGTACAATGGTCCTCCATGGACTCTCCTGTCACCAGTCACTCCCTCAGGACTCTTCCAGTCATTCAGACACTCTCTGTGAGGACTCTCCTGGTCACTCAGATACTCTACTAGTCACAGCCGGTTGTCAAAACTTGAGCACTCTCTGGTTACTCCAAGCTCTACTGAGCATGGCTGGTCAAGGTTAGGCTTACCGAGGGTTAGGCTTTTTCCAGCATTCCTCCCCTCCAGAAGGTGCTCATGCTTTTCCCAGCTCGTTGTTCTGGAACGCTTGTTTTCAGCTCTCTTTTCCACTCAGGGCGCATAGAGAGCTCCGAGGTGTCTTTGCAGTATCTATATGGAAATGAGCTCCTTCTACTGTTGAGACTTCCCTCTGAGGCCAGTGACGGAATATACACCCTGTCACAATGCACCATGACAATTTTACGTTCAATGGTATTGTAGCCCCAAATTCAGCAGAGAGGCAAAAGGCTGCACAGGCCTGGAGATTGAATCCTTCTCCTTGTTTCCAAGTTTTTCCATGTTTTATTTAAAATTTGATAGAACGCTTATAAAAATTTCTAAGCGATTTACAATTAAAACAACCAGGGTAAAAAACACTTAAAGAAACCAAAAGACTTGTGGAGAATCGATGTCCAAGTTGATGGCTTTATTAAGGCAAGTAAATAATCCACACAAATATGTCTAAGGCCGCAACTAAAAACCTGGCTCTTCTCTAACATGTAATTTCTTTTTTCCCTTACTTTTCCACTCTTTTTATAAACTTATGTAAACCTTTTCCTTTCCTTTCTCATTTTTTAAGTTCTTGTAAACCGTGCTGAGCTCTACTTCTGTGGAGATGATGCGGTATATAAACTTAAGGTTTAGTTTAGTTTAGGAACCTCTAGAAACATATGGACCCTACACGGTCCGTGTTTCGACACAATTGTCTTCTTCAGGGGTCCCTACTGGTCCTAAAAATGAACTTGTGGATTAAAACAAAAGATCTCTACGTAAAACCAACGCGCTCGTGTTACCTGCCAACATGCCCGTGACATATCCAAGCTCCACCCATAAAGGCGCATGCTAAAAGTTAAATTTGATAAATGGTGCTGAAATTTAGGCACCAGGATGATGTGCACTGAGCATGACTTCTATAATTGCAGTTTCATTATAGAATTCTCCTATCTATAAGTGGTGACCCGTCAAATGCTCGCACGATGATTGCGCCCCGACAATTGCTCGCACGACATATGCACGCACCATCAAATGCACCCCGACAATTGGGCTCCATACTGTCCCGATCACAATCCACAGTGGATACTATTTTGTTGTTTTAAGGGTTACAAAGTAACCCTCTTTTTTTGATGGGGGACAGGGGGGACAGGGGACCCCCCCACACGACACTTAAAAGATTCACTTGGTATCTAGTGTTAGGGTAAGGTTTAGATGATGATTATGTGAACCCTTTACATAAGTGGATATCTGGAAGGCCCTGATTTGCTCAGACTCCTCAGGCCTACCCCCACGTAGATGAAAAGATGATGGAGGTGTCAGAACAGGTTGATATCTAGAATGCACGCATTAGGAAAAAAACGTCCCCTCTAAAGAAGGTCCAAGGCTCTAGGAACAAACATTCCCCGTGGCTCTCCCCAGAACTGCGGGCCATGGTACGCCATCACCTGGAATACTGCGTCCAGCACTGGTCACCGTACATGAAGAAGGACCCGGTACTACTTGAAAGAGTCCAGAGAAGAGCGACTAAAATGGTTAAGGGGCTGGAGGAGTTGTCGTACAGTGAGAGATTAGAGAAACTGGGCCTCTTCTCCCTTGAAAAGAGGAGACTGAGAGGGGACATGATCGAAACATTCAAGATAATGAAGGGAATAGACATAGTAGATAAAGACAGACTGTTCACCCTCTCCAAGGTAGGGAGAACGAGAGGGCACTCTCTAAAGTTGAAAGGGGATAGATTCCGAACAAACATAAGGAAGTTCTTCTTTACCCAGAGAGTGGTAGAGATCTGGAACGCTCTTCCGGAGTCTGTCATAGGGGAAAACACCCTCCAGGGATTCAAGACAAAGTAGATAAAGACAGGTTGTTCACCCTCTCCAAGTCAGAGAGAACGAGAGGGCACTCTCTAAAGTTGAATGGGGTAAGATTCCATACAAACGTAAAGAAGTTGTTCTTCATCCACAGGGTGATGGAAAACTGGAACGCTCTTCCGGAGTCTGTTATAAGGGAAAACATCCTCCAGGGATTCAAGACAAAGTTAGACAAGTTTATGCTGAATCAGAACGTACGCAGGTAGTGCTAGTCTCAGTTAGGGCGCTGGTCTTTGACCAGAGGGCCACCACGTGAGTGGACTGCTGGACACAATGGACCACTGGTCTGACCCAGCAGTAGCAATTCTTATGTTCTTAAAGCCATCGCCTTGAAAGAAAATGGCAAACTGTCACCTAAAGACAGGTGGTACTGTAAGAAACGCATGGCAGTGTACCTCCAGACCTTAACAGCCCCCAAAACAACATTTCTCTCAACACATTGAGCAGAGGGCCTCAACGCATTCCTCGGTTCATATCGAGCTAGTTAGGTTCTCAAGGTGTCCATAATGAATATGCACGAAACATATCTGCATACATTAGAGCAGCGTTTCTCAACTCGGTCCGGCAGTCCCCCCTTGCCAGTCGGGTTTTCAGGATATCCGCAGCGATTCTGCATGAAAGAAATTGGCTTACACTGCTTCCGTTATATGCAAATTTCTTTCATACATAGTCATTGTGGATTTCCTGAAAACCCGACTGGCAAGGAGGGACTCCAGGACCGAGTCGAGAAACACTGCATTGGAGGTACTGCATGAAAATTTATCCCATGCATATTCATTGTGGGTATCCTGAGGACTTTGTCGAGAACCCTTGTCCTAATAATCTTGCGTGGGCCCTGTTCTCTTTTCATATTTTTTCTCTCCTTCCTGCCTGACTCCAGGGGCTCCACCTCGTATATTAACCTTTCCTGTCCAGTCTCTGCACTCTCTCCCTCCTTTTCACTGTATCAGTCAAGCAGGGAGTTTCCCTGCCTGCTGCCTCTCCCTCCTCCTATGTTCTTATCTGATTCATCCGTGTGTTTACAAGGATCTCTCTCCTGCACTGCTCTGCCTCTGTCTTTGCAGTACCACATCCCTATTATCGGTAAGCTTTTCTTATTATTTTTACGATGGAAAAATGAATGGAAAAGTCATTGAAAGAAGGGAAAATGAGTTGTATACAATCCAGTGGGGTGTGGAATTCAAAGGCAGCATATTTTTTATCAGAGACAGATTGGGCCAGATAGATTGTTTATTTTATTTTTTTTCAAATTGTGGGTCTAAAAAATTAGATGAAAGGCATGCACTGGACGTGGTTTACATGGAATTCAGCAAAATCCTTGATACTGTCCTGCTGCCACCGCAGAAGAATAAACTGAGAAGTCTGGGACAAGTCCCAAAATGGAGAATTGGGTTAGAAACCAGTTGACTGACTGACAGAGAGCAGTGGTTAGAAGAGGCAGCTCTGCGGATGTTGTGGTTGGTTGAGAACCTCCCAATACTGAACAAACTCCTCGACTGTGCCCAGGAAGAGGTAATGTCCATTGGGTTTAGGGGCCTCCCCCCTCCCCAGTAATTTTGATGGGTAATGGTCAATGAAATTCTGTAAGAGAAGAGAAAGGCGAGGAGCAGAGTTCCTCAGGGATTGGTCCTGGATTGGATTCTGATCTTTGTCTTTTTGCGGGTGATGCAACAGAATGGTGCATCCTTGAGGGAATAAACCAAACGAAAAATCATCTGGTCAGATACATGAATGGAAAGATATACAGTAACATGGTGTAGCAGGAGGACAAAAATCCAAAGGAGTTTTGTGCACTAGGTAGCGGAGGTGGAGGGGGAGAGAGACTTCAGGATGTTTGTATCTGATGTTCTTTTAGTTGCAAAACAGTGATAGGGCGTTGGCTAAAACCAGAGGATGCTGGGCTGCAGACAGACATAACCAGCAGACAAGAAAGGAGTTGGATAACCCCGTTATGGTGGTTGTATCTCAGAGGCTGAAGATAGAGGTGGTCCAACCAAAATGGTGTGGGGTTTACACCAGGAGACTTAAGGAGCTACAGGAGTTCTTAACCTGGAATCCACAAACCCCATCAGGGAGGTCCATGGATGTGGTTCGGGGGGGGGGGGGAAGCGGGGGGGGGGGGGAAGCAGGGGGGGGGGGTTCGTAACCTGGGCACAAAAGTGAGACTTTTCTTTGACTTCCTTCATTTTAGTTTCCAAATGGTTTCTGTGATTTAAAAAAAATTAGTATTTATTTCAGATTCTGTTAAGGTGGAATTTGTACGAGCCAATAACGGATGAATTTCACCTAAAACAGTATCTCTTGAAGTTGGATATTCTAAATATTTCTCAAAATAGCAGGAAAGAGACTTCAAAGACAGGAAATAGTATCGACTCTACCTGGCCATATGCTTGGGTCAAAATCTCATTCAGAAGTCTTAAACAACCTCCTTCAAACGCTTAAATTCTTAAATTCAATAATTCTTTTAACTTTGGTGTTTTTGTTTTGTTTACTCTTGTAATTATAGTTTGATAAACGTGCACTTGGGCCTTAAGAAAGATAAGTGCATGCTTATAAAACTATAAAAATAAAACCAAACCAAACAAAGAGATTTTGACCCAAGCTATTGGAGGGAATAGGACGATTCATTGCAGGTCATTTCAGCGTGGTTGCGATGATACGACCGCAATGAATCGTCCCCTTCCGGTGGGAGTGCTTCAGGGAGAGGTTCCAGACTGGATCATCCCCTTCTAAGCTGAGAGCAACTGCTTCCACCCTAGGCCAAGAATTCCCCCAATGCTTGATGCCAGAGTCCTTTCAGGCCCAGGAGAGGGATGCAGGAGTGTTGGCATGGGAGGAATGGGGGTGATCACACCTCCCCCCACCCCCAGTAGCTGTGACAAGCAACTGAAAGCTCTGGCCTGGGCTCCTTGCTAAACACCGCTGTAGGGACGCCCCAGCTCCATCTCCCTCCCTGGTACCTGGGCTCCCAGCCAACCGCTGTTGCCCAAGCTACTGAAGGAGACGACACAGCAGGTCTAGAGGCAGCTTCTCCCAGGGCCCAGGCTCCCCGCCAGCCACCACTGCCTGTTTCCCGGCCTTGCCCTTCAGCCTTTCTATTTTGGGGGATGGGGCAGGGGGGCATTGCCCCCCCAAATGCTGAATCAGTCTAATTTTATGGGGGTGGGTGTTGCTGAATTGGAATCTTTACGTTCAGTTCATTTTGCTAAATCATCCTAGACTGACATATGGACAGGTAGAGTCAATACTGTCTTGTCTTTGGGTCTCTGAGGTCCTTTTCCTCCCATTTTGAGAAATTTTTAAACCAAACTTGAATATCCTACTTCAAGAGATTTCAGAGTGAATGCTAGTAGATTGGGTCAGATAAGATACTCATCACTGTCACTGCCTAGAGAAGATTTCTTATCGATAAGAATGAAAAGAAAATATAAAACTACTATTATGATTGATTGATTTATTCATTCAATTTTCTATACGGTTCTCCCAGGGGAGCTCAGGTACTCAAGCATAATTCCTTTCTATCACCGTGGGCTCAAAGTCTAATGTACCTGAGGCAGTGGGGGGAGCAGGTGACTTGCCCGAGGTCACAAGGAGCAGCATGGGATTTGAACCCACAACCTCAGGGTGCCGAGGCTGTACCTCTAACCACGGTGCTGCATTTTCAGATATAGTACGGTGACAGAGAGCATGGTAAACTTAGACGAGACGGCAAAACATAGCTAAGAAAGCATGGCAAAAACCATGAAACGGTGAGCCATGGCGTGGCGAGGACGGTTCGGCAAAACAGCATGGCAAACAGTTTTACAAAGCATGGTCAATCTGGTACGTCGTGGCTTGGCAAAATGGTACGGTGTGCAATCTTTTTTTGTTGTTGACATCATATCACAGTGAACTTTAAGGCAAAAAATTTACTGGCAAATTCCGTTTATTCCAAGTAAAGTTAGGCAATTACATCGACGTAGCGGATGTAGGCAGTTAATTAATTAATAGGCTTAAACGGCGCTGATCAATTGGCACTTACCTCATAATTGGCTTTAATTGGACTTAGTCGAAAAACAGAATTCAGTAAAAAGTGGTACACCGCCAAAAGCACGCCGCCGGTTCTGTCACTTTCACGCCTTACTGTTAGCATTCTGAGAGGGGGTGGGGGTACACTTAGAACTGATTGCGCTCCCATTGGGGGGGGGGGTTTAGGAGGGGGATCTCCTGCAGTACACTGAAAACTTCCGTTCTCTCGCTTTCGGTGTAGTGGGGGGGGGGGACTCCCTTCCACACACTCCCCCTAGCGGGAGCGGGAGCATTTATAAGTGTAGTAGGGGGGTTCCCCCCACATCCCCCCTCAGAACGCCAATGGTAATGCGTAAAAGCGGCAGAACTGGCGGCGCACATTCGGCCTGTGTGCAGATGTTGGCGTGCCAATGCCCGACGTACTTTTGATGTGCCACCGTAAAAAGGAGGTGCCTAGTTAGGGTTACCAGATTTTACTATTGCAAAATCCGTATCCATGGCCCCCCCCCCCTCCAGGCCCGCCCAGTCCCACCCATCCCTGCCCTGGTTGCACCCTGTCATGTCCCCAAGCCCCGCCTCCAATGTCACCCCCCCCCCCCACTGCCTTCTCTCGTCGTGCAATGACACGTAGAAAACCCGGACAAAGTGCCCGCACCTCTGGACCTGTCTTCAACAGGAGGACTTGCCCGTGGAAATCCAGACGTCTGGTAACCCTATGCCTAGTCCAAAGCACTTTTCTAAAAGTGGGCGTGGTTAGGGGGCGGATCATGGGCGTGTTTTCAGGTTAGGCGCCTAATTCACAAAGAGGCCTAAACTTAAGATGCCCAGTGACGCCTAAGCAGGCTTTGCCGGGGGTTAAGCGCGATTCTATAATGTACTCTTTAACGTTTATAGATTTGCGCTAAGCGCTGCACTAATCGATGTCGATTTTTCAGGTGCACTTTCCCAGAAGCGGGCCCTTAAAAATTGGAAAATAAAGTGATACTTTATTTTTTTCATACTAAACTATCAATGCGTTTTTTTAAAAATTAGCTTTTAGGTGCTAAAACCCTCAGGTCAAGGAGAATTTTAGCCCCCCAAGGTAGTTAAAATGCATTGTTAGACCGATCAACAGGTATCACCTTATTTTCTAGTTTTTCTTTGTTTGTTAATCAGCCTTTATTTCTAGATTTTCAAACGGATTCATATGGTAGCCACACGGCTTGATCCCATTGTTTACCGTAATGCTTGCATTCACTAGCTTTTAAAAGCGTTCAGTCCTTGTCTTGCTTCAGCTTAATAGCATGTGTTTGGGTGCAGCGGAAAGAAAAAAAATCTTCTGTGTGAGTGTGGCAGTGGCAACAACAGAAAAACCTTTGGATCAACAAGCCCTGCAGCATCCCCGCCCCTGGGTTACAGGAAGACCGTGTTAGAGGAGGGGCAGGAGCAGAGGCATAGCTAGGTTTGGTGCCAGCTCCTCCTTGGACGGAGCCTCTGTGCATCGATCCTTCAGCTTTACACTGATGCCTATTTTGGAAAAGGTCTGCTCTAGAGAGTTGCGTGGGGACAAAAATCCCACCCATCCCCGCCCGTCTCCGCCAGGATCCTCTCCGTCCCCACCCATCCCCGCAAGGAATTACCTCCATCCCCACCCGTCCCCATAAAAAGCAGCAATTCCTTCTGACAGGATCATCAATTCCACAGTTTCTTTTGCTGTTTTCCTTGTGGAATCTCTTTGGTGGAACCCTTTTTTTGTTTTCTGTTCAGGTAATTAACTTATAAACCCCCTCTTTTACTAAGGCTGATGTGTCCATTATATTATATGGACGAACCCTGCTTCCAATCCAAAGCCTTCCATCCTCTGGGAGTCCCGTTGGCTAGAGGGGGGTCCCCGTGGGAGTCCCGTGGGCCAGAGGGGTGTCCCCGTGGGAGTCCTGTGGGTTAGGGGGGGAATTCCCGCAGGACCCCCGCGGAACCCACGGGATTCCCGCGATCCCCGTTCTCGTGCAGACCTCTAGTCTGCTCCCCCTGACGGCTACGCTTCCGGGCAGGACGAATGCAGGCTCTGTTTCAGCTGCTTGTTGCTAAAAGCCCTGCGTGAGATGTTCATGTGCATGTGTGTCTGGGGAAGCAGCCCATTACTTTCATCGTTCTCAAAGAGGTCTGTGAGCTAAGCAAGATTGCAAGCCACTGCTCTAGAGGCAGAGGTGGCTCAAAGTAGCCTGAATTGGTGGACCCTCCCCCCCCTCCAGGGTTACCAGATTTTCCATCTGGTAAAAAAGGACGCGTGACTTTGCCCTGTTCCGCCCCCGGGCCAGCCCTGCTCCCAGCCCTGCACCATTCTGCCTTCCAAACTCAGCCCCACTCAAAGCTTATCTCTTCAGGCCGGAGCTGGATTGCATCCGTACAAGCGTAGATGCACTCCAACCCCAGCCCCAGCCCCGATCTCACCAGCTTTTCAAAACCTGGACATAGTCCGGACGCCCTCTACAAGAGGACATGTCTGGGGAAATCCGGACGTCTGGGAACCCTACCCCCCTCCCAACAAGGTGCTAGATGGGGGTTTCCGCCTTCAAAAAATAATTTTATTTTCTGTTTAAGATTAAAAGTAGTAAGGTAACTGTGTTAATATATGTTAATACATAAAAACAGATAATGGAAATAAGGTGTTTTTTTTAATTGGACTAATGTTAATATCTTTTCGACTAACTTTTCAGAGACTTTCTCATGTCAGAACAGGATACCATAACAGCAGTAAATTGTCCTGAGCTGAGGAGGAGGATTTTGGCCTTTGAAAGCTAATTGAAAAAATGTATTTAGCCCAATAAAATGGTATCATGTTTTCCATTTTTGTTTTATTTGTATTTGTAATGTGGTGATTGGAATATGTCAGATTTTGGAATTTACATCTGCTATCTTTATATTTTGCAAAGTGCAGGGGACATGCATCACTGTTTCTCTTTCTCTAGTGTTGCACTGTATGCAGAGTCGGGCTTCTTGGGGGTTCAGTTTAATTTTTATTTCCATTTTAGTTTGTAGTTACTTATTCTGTACTGGGCGAGGGTCTGTGTTCTGCATATGTGAAAGAGACATGGCTTTGTTTTAGCATTGGTGCTTACATGGTATATTATGCTTGTGAAGGTCTATTTGCAAGATTTTGTCTTATGTCACACAATGGTTGATAGCAGAGAGAGTTTGTATGTCTTGTCTGTTTAGATTGTAAGCTCCTCCGAGCAGGGACTGTCTCCTTCGTGCTGCATGCATCTGGTAACGCTATACAAATAATTAATAGCAGTAGCAGTTTTAGGCAGGGAAATGGGGAAGTTCTCCTCTTATTTCCAATTGGGGAGCGGGCTGCAGGGCAATCTGTGGGATTGAAGGATGTCTCCATTGGGGGGCAGAGCTGTATGAATAGATGTCTGGGATGAGATTGGTTGGTTGGGTGGGTATCTGGGACAGCAGTGTACGTGATGTAGGGGGTTATGATATATAAGACAGGGAAGTGATATCTGGGATTATAGAAGTGTGGGGGCAGTGGCGAAGTGAGGGGAGGAGGTGCCTTCCCCCCCCAGCTCCTTCCCTGACCCACCACGCCACACTCGCGCCCTCCCTTCCCCCATACCTCTTTAAATCTTCACCAGCGCAAGCAGCTTCTCCGTCCTGCTGCTGGCGCCAGTGTTGGCATTCCCTCTGATGTTACTTCCTGGCCCCATGACCAGGAAGCGATTTCAGAGGAGAGCCAGACCGGGGGGCGGGGGGGGGGGGTTGGGAAAGGGAGGGTGTAAGCATGGTATAGGGGGGCAGAGAGGTGCTGGTGCCCCCACCAAAATAGCGCCCGCGGCAGTCCGCCCCCTCCTTCACTACGCCACTGTGTGTGGGATTGGTTGTAAGGTACTGTCTAGAGAGTTGCACGGGGACAGAAATCCCATCCATCCCCGCCAGGATCCTCTCCGTCTCCACCCTGCCCCGCCAGGATCCTCTCCATCCCCACCCATCCCAGTCAGGATCCTCTCCGTCCCCACCCATCCCCGCCAGGATCCTCTCTGTCCCCACCCGTCCCCGCCAGGATCTTTCTCCATCTCCACCTGTCCCCGCCAGGATCCTCTCTGTCCCCACCCGTCCCCGCCAAGATCTTTCTCCATTCCCACCTGTCCCCGCCAGGATCCTCTCTGTCCCCACCCGTCCCCACCAGGATCCTCTCCGTCCCCACCCATCCCCGTCAGGATCCTCTCCGTCCCCACCCTGCCCCGCCAGGATCCTCTCCATCCCCAACCATCCCAGTCAGGATCCTCTCCATCCCCAACCATCCCAGTCAGGATCCTCTCCATCCCCACCCATCCCAGTCAGGATCCTCTCCGTCCCCACCCATCCCCGCCAGGATCCTCTCTGTCCCCACCCGTCCCCGCCAGGATCTTTCTCCATCCCCACCTGTCCCCGCCAGGATCCTCTCTGTCCCCACCCGTCCCCACCAGGATCCTCTCCGTCCCCACCCATCCCCGTCAGGATCCTCTCCGTCCCCACCCATCCCCGCAAGGAATTACCTCCATCCCCGCCCGTCCCCATAAAAAGCAGCAATTACTTCTGACAGGATCATCAATTCCACAGTTTCTTTTGTGTTTGCGCTGCTGTTTTCCTTGTGGAATCTCTTTGGTGGAACCCTTTTTTTGTTTTCTGTTCAGGTAATGAACTTATAAACCCCCTCTTTTACTAAGACTGATGTGTCCATTATATTATATGGATGAACCCTGCTTCCAAAGCCTTCCATCCCCGTGGGAGTCCCGTTGGCCAGAGGGGGGTCCCCGTGGGAGTCCTGTGGGCCAGAGGGGTTCCCCGTGGGAGTCCCGTGGGTTAGGGGGGATTCCCGCGATCCCCATTCCCATGCAGACCTCTAGTACTGTCTGGAGTAGGAGCTGTAAGGAGTGTCTGAGGTGGACAATATGTGTGTGTGTGAGTGAGAGAGAAAATGTATCAGGGATTCAACGGGGTTACTGAATGTACCGTGGGGATGTGGTGCCTGTGTGGATGCTTTACAGCGCCTAATGCAACGTTTGGTGTTAGCCATGCGCAGAGTGGCTTTAAGGAATTTTGGCCTCACCAAAAACCAAAAATATATAAACCACACACACACACACACACTTGCCCAACATACAATTCTTGATCACTCTTTGCTCCATTTGTACTACACTGATCTCCCGCTCACCTGGAGGTGTGAAACTCCTCATCCCCCCTCTCCAGCACTGTGACCTCATGGCTTTTGCATTTTTCATGCTGCAAACGCAGAGATAAAATGCAAAGACTGGACGGCAAACAATAGGTGATAGCGCTCGGAGGTGTTTGAATCACCCTGGTTAATATTTACCTGCGTGAATTGTTCGTAGAGAGTTCACTTTTTATTTCCTTCTCCCCCCTCCGTGACTTGCACTTTCCCGTGAGAACACAATACACTGTTACAAGCTTCTGACCGAACGGCTTCCTAACTGCCAAATTATTTCTGGACAGTTTTCTTCTTAGGCTGAATCTGCTGCTTCGGAAATGGCGGGAGTGAGCAAGTGCCTGAAGTACTCAATGTTTTTCTTCAACTTTCTGTTTTGGGTAAGTACCGAATGGGCCGGTGGGTGGCATCATGGACGAGGATTGGTAGCCAAAGCCTGACTCTGATGTTAAAGCCCAGTATATCCAAAATAGAAGCTTTTTGTTCATAGTTAGGGTTATTTTTAATCACTTGGAGTTCGTTGTATCATTTCTGCTTTTGTGTCAGAAACTGAATTTGAGGAATCTACGGAGATGAGTGAGTGACTTAACTGCCTTTGTACTGGAAATTTGCCTGCCAAGTTTGGAGTTTCTTTGATGTTAGTTTTTTTTTGGTTTTTTTTAAGGTTTCTTTCTCCCTCCCCCCACCCCAGTTTGTATGTAGCTTCTAATTCCTTGTCAACTAGAACATATGGGAAAACAGGAGGGGCTGGAGATGAAATGGATTTTTACCTCTATAAAAATGTACTTCTATAAATCTAGGGGGCCCTTTAAGAACATACGAATTACCGCTGCTGGGTCAGACCAGTGGTCCATCGTACCCAGCAGTCCGCTCCCGCGGCGGCCCTTAGGTCAAAGACCAGCGCCCTATTTGAGACTAGCCATACCTGCGTACATTCTGGTTCAGCAGGAACTTGTCTAACTTTGTCTTGAGTTCCTGGAGGGTGTTTTCCCCTATAACAGCCTCCAGAAGAGCATTCCAGTTTTCCACCACTCTCTGGGTGAAGAAGAACTTCCTTACGTTTGCCCTAACTGAGTCTAGCCTTACCTGCGTACGTTCTGGTTCAGCAGGAACTTGTCTAACTTTGTCTTGAGTCCCTGGAGGGTGTTTCCCCCTATAACAGCCTCCGGAAGAGCGTTCCAGTTTTCCACCACTCTCTGGGTGAAGAAGAACTTCCTCACGTTTGTACGGAATCTACCCCCTTTCAACTTTAGAGAGTGCCCTCTCGTTCTCTCTGACTTGGAGAGGGTAAACAAGCTGTCTTTATCTACTAAGTCTATTCCTGTTTTATATCTACGGGCCATGTGGCACTCAGCATGAGAAAAGATTCAAAATGATCTGACCATGGTTGCCTGCAAAACACTCCTAACCTTAAAAAAAAAAATCGGTAACAAAAATTAGCCCCCTCCTTTACAAAGCCGGACTAGTGTTTTTAGTGCCGGCCGCCGCGGTAACAGCTCAGATGCTCATGAGCGTGCAGAGCTGTTACCACGGCGGCTGGCGCTAAAAACGCTAGCGCGGCTTTGTAAAAGAGGGGATACATCAAGAATATGGATCTGTAATAGGTAGAGGAATTTACCATTTGAGACAGACCTGCTACACACCCAGATTCCACTATAGTCAGTAAAGGATACAATTGGAATTATTTTGGGTGACAAAAATGATGAGGAAAGGTTAAAGCTGCTAGAGCTCTTCAGACTGGAGATGAGACGGCTCAGGGGCGATACGAAAGAGGTCTATAAAATACTGAGTGGAGTGGGTAGATATGAGTTGCTTGTTTACTCTTTCCAAAAATACTAGGACTAGGGAGCATGTGTTGAAGCTAATAAGTAATAGACTTAAAACAAATAGAAAATATTTCTTCACTCACGTATGAAGAAAGACTAAAGAAATTGCGGCTGTACTCACTTGAGGAAAGAAGAGAACGGGGAGATATGATTGAAACGTATAAGTACATCACGGGATGCATCGAGTCAGAAGATGATATCTTCTGTCTCATGGGACCCTCGACCACCAGAGGGCATCCGCTGAAGATCAGGGGAGGGAAGTTTCATGGCGACTCCAGGAAGTACTTCTTCACCGAAAGAGTAGTGGATCATTGGAACAGACTCCCACTCCAGGTGATAACGGCCAGCAGCGTGACGGATTTTAAGAAAAAATGGGATACTCACGTGGGATCTTTAAGGGAGTAAATTCAGGGGAGGGGATACTTGGAATGGGCAGACTTGGTGGGCTATAGCCCTTTTCTGCCGCTTTTTTCTATGTTTCTATAATTAAACTCTGGAATTTGATGCCAAAGAATGTGGTGAAAGCAGTTAGCTTAGCAGGGTTTTAAAAAGGTTTAGATAATTTCCTAAAACAAAAGTCCATAAGCCGTTATTAAGATGGGGAAACCCACTGTTTATTCCTAAAATAAGCAGCATAAAATCTTTTACTCCTTGGGATCTTGCCAGGTACTTGTGACCTGGGTTGGCCACAATTGGAAACAGGATATGGGGCTCGATGGATCTTTGGTTTGTCCTAGTGTGGCTATTCTTATGTTCACATGTTTTTCGGTTATCTAACAAATATATATTAGAATTTGTATGAGTATATTTCTCTATAGTCTCTTGTGAAAAGACTACATACCACAAATCCTTTAAAGTCAATTGCAAGAGGCCTGTGAAAAATGTTCTCTTAGGCTTCCGCGACTTGCTGTTTTCCGGGTCTCACTGCATCTGGGTAGGTAGAGCCGATGTTTCAGCCATCATGTGGGTTTCTTCAGGGCTGAAACGTCAGTTCTACCTACCCAGATACGGCGAAACCTGGAAAACAGCAACAATCACGACTAAGAAAAATATTAGAGAGCCAGGTCCTCAGGGACCATCAAAACCTTAGGTAAACTTAAATAAGATAGCTTTGCTAATTTACCCCCTTCCATTGGTGATAAGGTACCTACATGAAACTCCCTTTGTGAGGAAGGCTTGAGAAGGGGCTGGAGTACATTTTAAAAAGTCTTAAAGCACCTGGAAGCTTGAAGGTAGAGAATGACACGGGGACAAATTTTTCTCCATCCCCACAGGAACTCATATTCCTATCCTGTCCTGTAAATTCTTTCCCTGTCCCTGCCCCCTTCCTGCAAGCTCCGTCCTCATCTGCACAAGCCTCAAACACTTTGAAATCATAAGTGGCAACAGATTGTGATGTCATAATGCCTCATTCCACCAATGCCTAAGCTCTGTCCTCACCTGCACAAGCCTCATACACTTTGAAATCATAAGTGGCAACATTCTAGAGCTCAGATTGTGATGTCATAATGCCTCATTCCACCAGTGCCTAAACTCTGTCCTCATCTGCACAAGCCCAAACACTTTACCTAAGTAGCAACATTCTAGAGCTCAGATTGTGATGTCATAATGCCTCATTCCACCAATACCTAAGCTCCGTCCTCATGTGCACAAGCCTCAAACACTTTAAAATCCTAAGTAGCAACATTCTAGAGCTCAGATTGTGATGTCATAATGCCTCATTCCACCAGTGCCTAAACTCTGTCCTCATCTGCAGAAGCCCAAACATTTTACCTAAGTAGCAACATTCTAGAGCTCAGATTGTGATGTCATAATGCCTCATTCCACCAATACCTAAGCTCCATCCTCATCTGCATAAGCCTCAAACACTTGAAAATCATAAGTTACAGCAGAGCTTACAGGAATGGGACAGTGACAGCGACAAAACACACGGGGATGGGGACAAATATGTTCCCGTGTCATTCTCTACTTGAAGGTGCAGTAAACTCTGGTAGGCACAAAATATTTGATATTGCCTCACCAGCTGTAGCATTTTATTTCTCCATGGAGCCAACTCTTAATGAGAATCAAAAATAAAATTTCCTGAGACTGAATTTTGGATCTCTCCTGTTGATGTGGACTTTAGGAATTTTCAGAGGAGGAGGAAGATGAGTAGCCTAATAGTAAGGCAGTGAGTTGAGAACCTGGGGAGCTGGGTTTGATCCCCACTGCAGCTGCCTGTGACTCTGGGCTAGGGTCACCAGACGGCCGGGAAAACCCAGCCATGTCCTTTTGTTTGACGTTCCAAAACCCGGCATTTGTCCAGGTTTTGGAAAGCCCCGACGAGCTCCGGCCGCCTCTGCGCGGCTGACATCACACACACCGCGCATACTCCAGGCCCTCCAGACGCGGCTGGAGCTTGTCCGGAAGAAGAGAGGAGGCTTTGTAGAGGCGGAGCTAGAGGCAGAATGGGGCAGGGTCATGTGTCCAGGGTTGCCTGGAGAAAAATATGGGAACCCTACCTGGGCAAGTCACTCGACCCTCCCCAAACTTAAGATTGTGAGCCCACTAGGGACAGAAAAAAGTATATAACATATATAAAGCACTTTGATTGTACCCACAGAAAGGCAGTGTATTAAGTCCCATGACCACCCATTTTGTGTAATATTTCATGACGCTATTAGGACTCTTTGATTTTCTTTTATATGCATGTTCATGTATATCTAATATAATAAAATGGTAGGACGCGCATGCGCACTAAAAAAATCGTGTTCCCTGATCCGTCGCAAAAACACGATTGCGCATGCGCGGGTTTTACGTCACCACTTGCTCGCGGCGACTTTCAAATAATAAAAAAAAAATTACACAGCTGCGGCGGCCTTCCTCACCGTGAATGGTAATGGCTCCTCTCTCGAACTGCACCAGGATCGAGAGAGGAGCTGCAGCGCCGGCTTTCAACTTAAAACAAAAAAACAAACAAACCCAACTGGAGATCGGCGCTCTCACCCGCTCCCACTGTGCAACCCCCCCCCCCCCCCTCTTGGGAGGATGCGCCGCAGCAAAGTGCTGCACAGGTACTGGAGGGGGAGAGACATATCGCTTCTGCACCGGTACAAACATCCCTCCAGCGTTGGCACTCGCTGCACGTTAAACAGGCTGCTTCGGGCTTTCTCCTGCAGTTGAGTCCCTTTGCCGCGTCACTGATGACGACATCAATGACGCAACAAAGAGACTCAACGGCAGAAACAGCCTGTTTAGCGTGCAGCGACTGCCAACGCTGGAGGGAGGTTTGATATTAAAGTCATCTTGCTGGGAGGGTCGCAGAGTCCGCGGGGGTTGGGCTGGGAGGGGAGAGAAGCGTCTGCCTCAGGTGCTTCAGGCAGCAGCAGCGTTTACAATTCGCTGCTGTTGCTGGCTTCAGGCCTTCCTTTCTGGCCGGTCCTGCCTACTTCCTGTTTTCATGAAGACAGGACCCGCCAGAGAGAAAGACCTGAAGCCAGCAACAGCAATGAATTGTGAATGCTGCTGCTGACCAATTAAGTAGTTAAATGAGGAAAGGGAGCAGAGGGGGAGAGAATGGCTTGGAGGGAAGGAGGAAGGTATGCCAGACCAAGGCAAAAGGAAGGAGGAGATGGAGAGAGGCCATATGGGAGAGAGAGATGGAAAGAGAAGAGAGGGCAGTGAATGGAAGGGGCAACACAGAGGGTGAACACTATTCTAGCACCCGTTAATATAACGGGCTTAAAGACTAGTATGTATAATATGTTTAGCATGCTCCTTCAGGCACATGCCTGTGCAAGGCTCTTATATTTCCCTAAGGCCCCTTGATGACATGAGGGTAGGTGTCTATGATACTGCCAGAATGGAATTGGCAATAGACTCTCATTCAGAAGTAGTTCACTACTAACACTTCTGCCTCATTGAGAAAGATGGGCAAAGACCTCCTGCTGGAACGAATATACTGTACTGCTGATTTCTGCTTCTATCCACTAATTCACCTTAGTGTTGGCCTCATATGATTCCCACAAGGCCCCTTGAAGATGTCACGAGAGATGTCCATGGAAAAGCCAGAATGAACTGGTGACGGAGTTTCCGTGTGAAGCAGTTTGCTACCAATAATTCAGCTGATGCATGGCTTGTCCATATCCTGTCTTGTTAACATTTGTGTACTTTTGTACTTATTGATAAAATCAATAAAATGTTTGAACAACAACAAAAAAAGGCAGACAAGAGCCTCCTGCAGCAGGGGTGTAGCCAGAAGGTTATTTTGGGGGGACGGGGCCCATTAGTGGACTGGAGGGACAAACTTAGGCCCCCCCCACCCCCACTATGCTGCTGCTACTGCCGTTGCCCCCCTCCTACCGACCGCCATTGCCAATCCCCCTGCTACTGCCACTGTTGCCAAACCCTTCCCCCTCTCCCCTCGATCATACCTTTGCTGGTGGGGTTGCTCAAGGAATGAGGCAGTAGGGTCCAGATGTTTATCGCTATACCATAGGACCCAAATCCAGATGAGAATCAAGAGATATCAATATTATAAAATTAGGCCCAGATTCTCTAGCCATTGTCGGCGGCCATCTTAAAAGTGGTTGGCGATCGCATGTCAGTCACACAATGGCGCCAGTTAGAGAATCACACCACCAGCAAAGGTAGGCGCCGGAAATGTAGTCCAGGGTTTCCCAGGCCTACACTTCCGGCGCCTACCTTTGATGTGAATTGCGCTTATATAGATGCTTTAAGACACCTAACTGATAACTGATTTACTTTGGGGAGGGGGAGGGGGAATCCTCAGATTACCATTAGAATGAATAATTTTATAATGGCCCCATTCTTCATCAATCATCCTCAATTTTCCAAATATACCATTTACTTTTTATTTATCGTTTTAACAAAAAACACGTTATCCTTATCATTGTAAAGCATTCTTGTTTTGTTAATATAATGGTAACTTAGATTTATCATGCAGAAGGGCTGGCAAAGATTTAAATAGGTACAGGGAGGGTGCAAGCATGGGGTGGACCGCCTGGGGTGGTCCGCCTTCCCCTTTTATGTCACTGTCTCTACCACAACTTAATAAAAGGAGGGGATATGCAGGTACTTTTTCTGCCACTAGGTGGTCTCGCAATCTAAGTTTTTTGTACCTGGAGGTTTGAGTGACTTGTCCAGGGTCACAAGGAGCTGCGGCGGGAATGGAATCCAATTCTCTAGGATCACAGTCCACTACATAACATAACATTGTGCTTATTGACCGCGTAACCAGAAGTTCAAAGCGGTTTACAAAAAGTTATAAAAGTAAATATGTTACATGAAATAAGATGATTCGTTAAACAGTCAAATATTTAGAAAAAAGATAGGTCTTCAATTGTTTTCTAAAATGGCCATAGGAATGGGTGGTAAGCAACAATATTCGGAATTCGTTGTCATGAAGAGCTGCCTGAGATGCCAAAGTATGATTTAGAAATTTCTTACTCCTGCAACCCTGAAAATTAAACAAAGGATGAGTTCTTCTACTAAGTCTGTATGATGCTAAAGAAAATCTACTGACTAAGTAAGAAGGAGCTGTACCATAAAAAGCCTAGTTGAAACAATACCCAGGCCTCCATTGGCAGCCAATGCAATTCGCGATAAAAGGATGTAACATGATCAAATTTCTTCAGGCCATAAATCATTCTGACCGCTGTATTCTGTATTATTGTAAGTTTTGCTAATTCTACGCACCAACCATTCGGCTACTTATGTTTATTAACTGGAAAAAATTAAATTTTTTAAAAAAAGCTTTCTTCCCTCTATTATAAACCACAAAAAAGGATTTTTCTCATAACAGGATTAAGGCTGTCCTTTATTAGTCATGTGCTTGATCTCCAGTTGACATCGCTTTACTCTAGTTGAATAACAAGTTCATACCAGTTTTAGTACTTATAAAGTTGCAGTGAGATCTGTTTTGAGCCAGAATTCTCCAACTGAGCACGTCTAAACTTGAAAATCTCTCCTACACAGAGCGGGGGGTTTCAATAGTGCGTTTTCACTAAGGACAGGCAGGTTTTCTGGAGTCCTGCAGAACTTGCCTGACCCTCATTATTGAAAATATGATAGTGAAACAGCACCCCCCACTGGCAGGACTGTAGATGGACTACGTCCACCCAGCTTAGAGGTAACAGTGATTTAGAGATTCGGCATCTGTGATTCACAACTCTATAAACTTTCTGGGACTGATGCATAATTCTAGTGCCTGGAAATTGACACCCTAAAGTCTGCCACCTGACAATTTCAATTTGAAATTAATGAAGTCCTATCATCAAACTCTTAAGTGGGAATAGTTGTAGGCTGAATTCCTTGTGTTGCATTGTACTTTCCGTGTGAAATTCCTGATACAGCATTTGTGCTCTCTCTTCTTTTTTGAACATGGACTGAGAGACATAAAGTCATTCTTAGTTTTCCTTAACCTAACCGTGCTTGTTCTCTTTTCTTTAAGCATATGTAGTTCTTCCCCTGCCTTTCCTAGTATGTCTAGTACGTCAAATAAACCCCAAGTTAAGCGTTTGTATTTTAAATACAGTGATGCCTTGGAATCCAAACTTAATCCGTTCTAGAACCCCGTTCGAGTTCCAAGACAATTTTTCCCATTGAAAATAATAGAAACTGGATTAATCCGTTCCTGGGTCCCACAAACTCAAATTTTAACATTAAATACACTGGATTTTAAGGTAAAATATTCAATATTCCAAAGCAGCATTCAGATTCTGGGGCAGAAACACACACATACAATGTGCAGGGCGTTCGGATTCCAAAGCAGAGTTTGGATTCTGGGGCAAAATGTACTACAAAAAAAGGTTTGGATTCCAAAACGTTTGAGTTCTGGGGTGTTCAGATTCCGAGGTACCACTGTATTGTTTAACTTTTATTTCTTTGTAACTCGCCTAGAAACCCAGGAATGGGCGATCGTATCAAATTTTAAGAAAACATTGAAACATCCGTTAGCAGAGAATAACAAACGCTTCATAAGAAGCGATCCCCCCCTCGTGCTTTCCTATTCCCCTTTTCACTTTTGTTTCATTTTCATCTCGAGTGTTCTTTCCCTCTGACTATCAGGTTTCAAACACCCAATTAATTTTTGTTCATATATGTTATTGTTTTTTTAATTTATCTTTGTTCCCCGTTATCTTCTGCTATAAATAATGTATTTCTAACCTCCTCCCTTTTGTTCCAGTTCATTCAAATGTTCAGTTCACCTTTTAATTGTTTACAGGATGACCTGTCAAAAGCACACAGAACTTTGGCACGCCGACAATCCCACGGCGACATTTGCGCTCAGGACAAATACGCGCCGCTGCTTCTGCCGTTCTCGTTTGCGCTCTGAGGGTGTGTGTGGGGGAACCCCTCCACTACACTTAGAAATGCTTGCGCTCCCGTTGGGGGTGTGGTGGGGAACTCCCCTCCACTACACTGAAAACTCCCGAAGACCAAATAAGGGAAGGAGAACGGTTTCCAGTGTACTGGGGTGGGGGTGGAGGTGCGCGAGCACTTCTTAGTGTAGTCGAGGGGGGGTTCCCCCCAAGCCCCCCTCACGGTGCAAATGGGAATGGCAGAAGCGGCGGTGCACATTTGTCCTATGTGCAAATGTCACCGTGGGATTGTCGGCGCACCAAACACCTGCACGCTTTAGTTACGGTACTGTTTACAGACCTTAATGTATTCCCTTTTAAAAATTTATTATATTATATACACCGCCTTGAAGTCTGAATAGACCGTATAACAAAGTTTTTCTTTTTAATTCTTTATTTATTCAATTTTAATTGAACATACAGCATATAAATGCATTAAGAAACAGAAATCAAAAAGCTGTAAGAACAGAAATTCAACAAAGAATTTTCCTAATGGAACCTAACAAAAGGTAACTTTTCATAGCAGATTTCTCTATAAGTCCTCAACTAAAAATGGGAGAGAGCATAAGGAAAAAGAGGCACAACTCAACAGGAAAAAAATTATATGAAAAGATATGATGATATCTCGTCAGCTTATTAGATTGCAATCTTCCAAACCTAATGTTCAGTTTCTTCCCTTGGACCCGACATTTGGACTTCTATTTTATGCTGATTTTCAAGAAAAGCCTTCAATTGTTTGGGATCAAAGAAAAGATACCTATTTGACTCATGCAAAATTAAGCATTTGCAAGGAAACCGTAAAAAGAAATGAGCACCCAGCGCTATCACCGGAGGACGTAAAGTCAAGAATTGCTTCCTTTTCTCCTGTGTATCTACACAGACATCAGGAAATAGCCATACTTTAGCTCCCAAAAACAATTTATCAGAGTTACGAAAAAACATTCCCATCACCCAGTCCTTATCAGACTCAAAAACAAATGTGACTAAGAGTGTTGTTCTTCTTCCAAAGATGTTTCCAACATTTGCGTTACATTCAAACTATCCATAGATAGATCTTCCCGGACAGGAATCTGCCGTTTCTTCCCTGGCGAAAAATAGACTCGAGAAAACGGGGGGGGGGGGGGGCACAGAACTTCCCCCCAGAACTTGGAACCCCCAGAACTTCCAGTTCAATGGGGGGCTATGGTCTTGGATTGAGGAAAGTTGACAAATCGCAGATTTAACCTACGGGTATAATTCTCCATTTTTTTCACTTTGTTTCTCAATCCAACCATACCTTGACCATAAGTCAGGGTATTAGATTTTATCTCTTTAAGGTCTTGTTGATTTCCTCTACTCTCTTCTCGAGCTCAAAATTCTTTGTCTCCTGGGTGACAAGACATGTTTTACAGTCTTGCAAAGAATTATCCACCAAAACCTTGTTTCCCATGAAAATCTTCTCCAAGCGCACTACAGCATCCCAGATAGAGTCTAAAGTAACATGGGGAGGTTTAGCCAGTGGTCTAATTTCTCAGTCCTGGAGCTCTCTCCGTGCTTCTCTTCTGTTCCTCCAAAAGCACCTTCGAGCTCCAAGAGGAGCTCAGAATCAGCTCCCATAACGGCTCCCAGCTCATTGGTTTCTCCTCTTATGCTCCGGTTGCTCCCCTCCTCCGTTGAAAAAACCTCCGTGCTGATTGCAGCCTGCGGATTCATCGATTGCTCCGGTCGCATCACCATGCCTGGGTCAGAGGACGTAAGTCTATCCTTCGAGCTCAGAGTGATGTTGAGCTCGGGTAAGGCCGCCCCTTCGCCAGCATCCGCTCCGGAGAGATGCGCTGATCGGCCCACAAACTTCTCAATGGCGGAAAGGGGAAGCGGAGAGGACTCGAAGGGGTAAGTCCTTACTTTCCCCTTTCTCTTACCCATTTTCCAAACTTTTCAGAACAATTGAGCTCGAAGGAACTACTTCCGATTCAGAGCCCTTCTCAGCATAACTGCCAGCGAGACGCCGTCTTGACTCTCTAGAGAGGTCCCTAACAAATTTTTTTAAATAAACTTGGAAACTTACCTTTTCTTTCATGTTTTACTCAATGTACTTTTATAAATTTTATTGTAAACTATCTAGCTAACTCTTGATGGACAGTATATCAAATGATAAATAAACTTGGAAACTTAGGGCTCCTTTTATTAATCTGCGGTTTTAGCGCGTGTGCACTTAGCGTGCGCTACAATACTGCATACGCTAGACGCTAACACAGGGGTTAGCGCGTGCTAAAAACGCTACCGCAGCTTAGTAAAAGGAGCGCTAAAATTTAGCTAAACAAGCCATACACAGAAATATGCGTCCATATGAATGTTCACTAATTCCCTTTTGCATTCCTTTCTTTTTAGTTGTGCGGTTGCATTATTCTTGGAGTGTCAATATGGCTGCGTGTAAGCAAGGAGGCACAGAAGGTAAACGAAAATGATAGGAGGCTTGTGCCAGAAGACATACGAGGAGAGACTGGAAGCCCTGAATATGTCTACCCTAGAGGAAAGGAGAGACAGGGGAGATCTGATTTAGACGTTCAAATACTTGAAGGGTATTAACGTAGAACAAAATCTTTTCCAGAGAAAGGAAAATGGTAAAACCAGAGGACATAATTTGAGGTTGAGGGGTGGTAGATTCAGGGGCAATGTTAGGAAATTCTACTTTACGGAGAGGGTAGTGGATGCCTGGAATGCGCTACCGAGAGAGGTGGTGGAGAGGAAAACTGTGACTGAGTTCAAAGAAGCGTGGGATGAACACAGAGGATTTAGAATCAGAAAATAATATTAAATATTGAACTAAGGCCAGTACTGGGCAGACTTGCACGGTCTGTGTCTGTATATGGCCGTTTGGTGGAGGATGGGCAGGGGAGGGCTTCAATGGCTGGGAGGGTGTAGATGGGCTGGAGTAAGTCTTAACAGAGATTTCGGCAGTTGGAACCCAAGCACAGTACCGGGTAAAGCTTTGGATTCTTGCCCAGAAATAGCTAAGAAGAAAAAATTAAAAAATTTAAATTGAATCAGGTTGGGCAGACTGGATGGACCGTTCGGGTCTTTATCTGCCGTCATCTACTATGTTACTATGTTCTGTTCTGCAATGTGCTGTGTTTCTGTCCTTATGTATTCTGTTTGACTTGTAAAATCAGCCTACTCTGGGCTTAACAGACTACTGGTTTCTTGCTGAGCGTCGACCGAAAAATGAATGAGTAGCACAGTTGCAAAAATAAAAAAAAAAGAATAATTCGTATAACAAGAGGTGTTTGAGAAGTTAGGAATAAGTACCATACCATCGCTACTCCTGAAAAAAATCATGTCTAAGGGCTCCTTTTACTAAGGTGCGCTAGCGTTTTTAGCACACGCTAAACCCACGCTACGCAGCTAGAACTAACGCCAGCTCAGTGCTGGCGTTAGAGTCTAGCATGCGTGGCATTGTAGCGTGCTTAGTAAAAGGAGCCCTAAATCTGTCTGCCAACGAAAGTCATGTCAGATCAGAACTTACTGAAACTGTTGTATGGATCTAATTGGATCGGAAGCTTGATTTCCAAAGGAGGGTCCAGTTGATATCAAATGTGATTCCTATGGTTGGTTTCCTTTTACATATAGTCAACATAATACTCTGTGTCTTTATCTTTATCATCATACGTCTCTTTCTTTATCTTCGTCTGTCACATAGGATCCGGAACGTCAAAATTAGAGAATGACAGGGGAACAAATTTTTCGCTGTCCCCGCGAGTTTTGTCCCTGCCCCATTCCTGCAATCTCTGCCTTAACCCTTTCAGGACCATAAGGATCGTAGGCCAATTTTTGTGGTTTTGACGACATTTTTATGGTAAAAAGGGCTTGCAGATGCCAAAAAATTGATTTTTTTTGTGAAATATCATTATTTTTTTTAAAAAAAATCAAACTTCTGGCTTATGGACAGTGTGGCAAGTGAATCTTCTCGTCAATCTGGCAACGACGCTAATGAATGAATGTCGGAACCAGTTTGTTTACATAAAGGCAGTATCCTATGGAATCCGTACATATCAAATTTAGAACTGTAGACTATCCCAATCAAAATTTATATGATTTTAAAGTTATGGGACAAATATGTCCCTTGGTCCTGAAAGGGTTAACTGAACAAATCTCAAGCACTGATGATTTTAAAGTGTTTGAGGCTTGTGCAGACGAGGACGGAGCTTTCAGGAATGGGGCAGGGACAGGAAAAGAACTCGTGCCGGGGCAGGACGGGAAAATTTGTCCCCGTCGCATGCTCTATTCAAAATATCATACCTTAAATGCAGTATGTTATTCATCAATGACTTGGCATGTGGGATCTCACTGCTCAATTTATCTGTTGTCAGGAATTACAACTTGACCAGACTTCCGGGATGTATTCAGCAATCGACCTTTTGATTGCCGTAGGCTCCATTATTATGGTCCTCGGCTTCCTGGGATGCTGTGGGGCGATGAGAGAGAGCAGATGCATGCTTCTTCTGGTAGGTCATTTGGAAAGATGCCTGAAATTTTTAAAATCAATACTACTGCACTCTTCTTCAGCAAACTAGATACCCCGTTTCCCCGATGATAAGGCAGGGCCATCAAATAAGACAGCCCCCCCCTTTTTAGAAAAAAATGTTAAATAAGGCACCCCCCCGCAAATAAGCCACCCACCGATACCTGCGCTTACCCGAATTGGGTGGTACGGTGGGTGACTCCGTGTGGTCCCTCCGTCTACCGTATTTGCCTCCATGGCTGCGTGCCGCGCCTCGTCATGAAGTGAAGAGGAGGAAGTGACAGGACTGCAGCGCGCGCACGTGACTCCGCGCAAGGAAACACAGGCAGCTTCCCTCATCCCTCCCTAACGGAGACTGCAGGAGTTTGTTCACGGCCAGAACATCCAAAAGTGAGACACGCAGACAGGTTTCTTTTGCTGTGAGCAATACCACTTACTGTATATAAAGCCTGTTTAAAATGCATACGGTATATAAACAATGGTTTCACATTGTCAAGTCCCCTCTGATGCTGCACTACAGAATAATCTCTTTACTGTGTTTCCCTGATGGAGAACATTGGGGACATTAAATGGTACAATATATGGTATGATGGATAAAGCTGGCCATACACGGTACGATTTTTCGGCCGACCGATTCTTCAGCCGTCAAATAAGACAGCCCCCCCTTTTTAGAAAAAAATGTAAATAAGGCATCCCCCCCGAAAATATGCCCTAGAGCATATTTTGGCCTTCCAAAAAAAATAAGACAGTGTCTTACCATCGGGGAAACAGGGTAAGCATTCATTCATATGAAACCTCCAGCGGAACTTGTTTCTCTTTAGAAACCAGCCACCTGAACGCTAACTTGATCCTCAGATGCACCACTCCGCGTTCAAACTATTTCATTACGTTAAGCTTGATGTGCAATTTCTTCACTGGATCAATTTTAAAAATTATGTTCATACTTATAATAGTTTTTAAATGCTTTAAATACTTAATAAATATATAAATTAGTTCTGTGGTTTTTTTTTTTTAATTATCTTTATTAGCAATTGCAAAGGGCACATACAGCCAGTATGAAGAAAGCGCAGAAAATATAACAGCCAGAGAAAACAACAAAATTAGTTCTTAAGACTTAGCATTAATGTTGTGGTCTCTGTTAGGGACTGTCTTCAAACGCTGTTTCAAGGCTGGGTCCCTAATAGTAAAACGCCATCATTCTCGACCACATAGCGCATGACAATCTTAAGTTAGTGGCTCTTTATAGAATTGTGTCTAGCAGCAGTTAAAGTGTACTTATGTGCCAGTAGTCATCCGAACCTTAGGCACACCCTATTATGCCAGGATTTTCTTGACCTAAATACTGGCACCTAAGTCAGCTTTGGGTGCCTACAGGCTCATTGGTAGAGCTGCTGCCTCTGCACCCAGAGCTTGTGAGTTCAAATCCCAATGCTGCTCCTTGTGACCCTGGGCAAGTCACTTAATCCTCCCGTGCCCACCGCTTTGAATGTCAAAGCCACTAAAAAAAGCAGAATATGAGTCCCCATTCCCTTTCATCAAGCCCAGTATCCTGTTTCCAACAGTGGTCAACGCAGATCACAACTACCTGTTAGAACCCCAAAGAGTAGCAACATTCCAGAGCTGAGATTGTGATGTCATAATGCCTCATTCCACCAATGCCTAAGAGCCAACCTGAGCAGTGATGTCACAATGGCTTGTTTCCAACAGTGACCAACGCAGGTCACAAGTACCTGTTAGAAACCCAAAGAGTAGCAACATTCCAGAGCTGCGATTGTGATGTCATAATGCCTCATTCCACCAATGCCTAAGAGCCAACCTCAACAGTGATGTCACAATGGCTTGATTTTCCTATACTCAGTTCACATAAGAATTGCCAGACTGGAACAGACCGAAGGTGCAGCTCACGGGTAGAGCTGCTACCTCTGCACCCAGAGGTTGTGAGATCAAATCCCACTGCTGCTCCTTGTGACCATGCGCAAGTCACTTAATCCTCCAGTGGCCAAAGCCACAAACAGTCCCCATTCCCTTTCATCAAGCCCCGTATCCTGTTTCCGACAGTGGCCAACCCAGATCACAACTACCTGTTTACAACCCCAAAGAGTAGCAACATTCCAGAGCTGAGATTGTGATGTCATAATGCCTCATTCCACCAATGCCTAAGAGCCAACCTCAGCAGTGATGTCACAATGGCTTGTTTCCAACAGTGACCAACGCAGGTCACAAGTACCTGTTTACAACCCCAAAGAGTAGCAATATTCCAGAGCTGCAATTGTGATGTCATAATGCCTCATTCCACCAATGCCTAAGTCAACCTCATCTGTGATGTCACAATGGCTTGATTGTCCTATACTCAGCTAACATAAGAGTTGCCATATTGGGACAGACTGAAGGTGTGGCTCACTGGGAGAGTTGTTGCCTCTGCACCCACAGGTTGCGAGATCAAATGCTGCTCCTTGTGACCATGCGCAAGTCACTTATTTCTCCCATGCCCAGCACTTTGAATATAAGCTTTGAAATGCCAGTACAGTTCCCCCTCCATATTCGCGGGGGTTAGGGGCAGAGCTGGCCTGTGAATATTTAAAAAACCACGAATAATATTAGGACCGGTTCTGCCCCTAACCCCTGCTTCCCCCGGCTATTTTAAGCCCTGAAAGCCCCCCCCCCCCCCACCTTAAGCCTTACCTGGTGGTCTAGCGGGTTTTCAGGCAGGAGCAATCTTCCCACGCTCCTGCCCCGTGCACATCGCTCACAGGAAATGGCTGCATTGAGCTCCCTTAGTCTCTAGAGCCATTTCCTGTGAGCGATCTGCACGGGGCAGGAGCGTGGGAAGATCGCTCCTGCCTGAAAACCCGCTAGACCACCAGGTAAGGCTTAAGGGGGGGGGGGGAGGGCTTACAGGGCTTAAAATAGCCTGAAAAATGAAAATGAATTTTGTGGTTTAAAACCGCAAATAAGCGAATCCGTAGATACGGAATTCGCAAATATGGAGGGGGAAGTGTATACAAGTTCCCTTACAAGCAAAACACATCCATCCTTAGCCATGCCTGTTGAGTTAGGTGGTTACCATCCAATTACTTTTAATTTAAGCCAATTATGAGGTGCTAATTGTTTATCAGCACTGATTAAGCTTTTTAAATAATTAAAGTTAGGCATTTAGATTGGCCAGATGCACTGACCTAGGCGACTAACTTTAGATATCCTTTCTAGAATCTGGGCCACTGAACCAGTCTGGTCTTCAAGATACCCACAATGAATATGCATGAGATAGACTTGCGTGCACTGTCTGCGCCATTCGCTTGAAAAGCTTCTCCCGAAATTGTGTCGAGCAAGCAGCAGGGGTGGGTGGGGGTGGGGGGCCTAGGGCAGATTAGGGGCAGGACTGGGGCATAACGGGGTGGGGATGGGCAGGCCTGGGGGGCAGGTCTAGAGGTCCGGATTTTACGAATGTAAAATCTGGCAACCCTTGTTCTATCCATCTTCCCTCACGGTCCTGTTTGACTCATCACCTCCCTCCCCACATATAGTATTGTAAGCCGCTTAGACATTTTAACCGATAAGCGGGATGAAAAGTCCCTCATAAACATGGAAACTCTATGCCGATCTTTCTCATGCATATTCACTGTGGATGTCTTGAAAACCCAATTGGCTAGGTGTGTCTTGAGGACTCGGTTGAAAACCTCTGCTCCAAATTGCTACCTAGTAATGATCTAGTCTCTTTTACTGTTATCCAGTTAGAACTACATAGGTATTAGCAGAATTCAAGAGGTATAATACGAACATCCCAGACCCACTCATGCCCCCCTACCCCCATTGCTGGGCCTCCTTTGGGTTGAATACTAAGGGATGTAGCCACTCAGCCTTATAGAAGAACACGCAGCCAGATGAATGCACAAATCCTAATTGACATCGAGAATTGGTTCTTAGCATCCAAACATTGATCGTTAATGGCTCATTATTCAATTAAGTTGGATCAGTGCCCTAATTTGGACGCTTTAACTTGGACATGATATATAGAATCTGTGGATTCATGTAGAAGTTTGACTTTTTTGAATATCTGGCCCAATCTGTCCTTTTATATTTGATGCTAGTTCTTCATTCTTTCTCTAGGTTTAAATCTGTTCCCAGCACAGTACAGGAGGATGGTTTGAAAAGTTTGGTAAAAAAGTAAGATAAACAACGTAGTCTCCTTCGAGGGCTGTACACTTAGTCCAGCGAGTTTCCGGTTTTGTCATCCCGTCGGAGAAAATAGGTTTTGGTCAAGCTCTGCAAAATGCTCATTCACGGCATCGATGACTTGGACGGCATCTCATGGAAACCTAGCGAACTTTTCAAACCACCCTCGTACAATCATGAAAGGGTCTGTTTGGAGAAAAAGATCTCTGTAGTTTCTCTTTGGTGGTCAGAAAGTCTGATGTTGTTTCCCTTTGTGCTTTTAATTCTAGTTTTTTATTGGATTATTCCTGATATTCGCTCTTCAGATTACTGCAGGCATTTTGGGAGCTGTGTACAAACCAAAGGTAGGTCTAATGCCTTGGAAACCACTAGGGTCTTTGGGAACCATCAGGCTAAGAGGTGTCTCAGTGGTTCAGCAAATGTGGGGTTTGTGGGTGGAGCACAGGAGTTTGGGGTAGGACTAATGAACATAAGAACATAAGAGTTGCCGCTGCTGGGTCAGACCAGTGGTCCATTGTGCCCAGCAGTCCACTCCCGCGGCGGCCCTTAGGTCAAAGACCAGTGCCCTAACTGAATCTAGCCTTACCTGCGTATGTTCTGGTTTAGCAGGAACTTGTCTAACTTTGTCTTGAATCCCTGGAGGGTGTTTCCCCCTATAACAGCCTCTGGAAGAGCGTTCCGTTTGCCCTAACTGAGTCTAGCCTTACCTGCGTATGTTCTGGTTCAGCAGGAACTTGTCTAACTTTGTCTTGAGTCCCTGGAGGGTGTTTCCCCCTATAACAGCCTCTGGAAGAGCGTTCCGTTTGCCCTAACTGAATCTAGCCTTACCTGCATATGTTCTGGTTCAGCAGGAACTTGTCTAACTTTGTCTTGAGTCCCTGAAGGGTGTTTTCCCCTATAACAGCCTCCAGAAGAGTGTTCCAGTTTTCCACCACTCTGGGTGAAGAAGTCTGTTCCCTTCATTATCTTGAATTGTTTCGATCATGTCCCCTCTCAGTCTCCTCTTTTCAAGGGAGAAGAAGCCCAGTTTCTCTAATCTTTTTGTGAGGCAAGTACTGTATTTTTTGCTCCATTAGACGCACTTTTTCCCCCCCAAAAGTGGGTGGAAATAAGGGTGCATCTAATAGAGCGAATTCGCAAAGCGTGCCTCCCCTCCCATTAACTTATTTTAATGTTGCCACCCTCCCTTTCTTGCCAGCCCTCTTCCTCCTCCCCCCTCTCCCTGCACGTACCATTTTAAAAAAACTTCTGGCGTCTCACCGCTAAGAGCGGCGCAGAAGGGCCGCTGGCTGCCCGGTCCCCGCCCCCGCCGAGAACGGCGGACGCGGCTGCCTCCTTCGGGACCAGGCAGGCAACCCGGTGCGCTGCTATGCCGCCAGAGAACAGAATAGGAGGCAGCGTCCGCCGCTCACCACGGAAGCGGCGGGGACCACGCAGCCAGCAATCCCTCTGCGCCGCTCTCAGCAGTGAAGCACCAGAAGATTTTTAAAAAGCACAGTTACTTACTGTAACAGGTGTTATCCAGGGACAGCAGGCAGCCATTCTCACACATGGGTGACTTGAAATATATGTGAGGTATGTATGGATAGCAGTGATATGCCGTGAATATTTTTCCTATATGGAGAGAATGTCCCTCTGTCTATGTTGATCGCAGCCCACTGGTTTCCCATTGAGCATAGAATTACATATAAACTTCGGCTATTAACCTTTAAAACCCTTGAAACTAACCAACCCAAATGCATTAATAGACTTCTGATTCCATATTCTCCACAAAGAAGTCTTTGGTCAGTCTCTCAGAATTTGCTTGCTATTCCATCTTTTTTTTAATATTTTTTTTAGTTCAAATAGTTTTATTGATTTTTTTTTTTTTTTTTAATTTTTATTTATAAAATTTTCATTCTTACAATAAATGAATAGCATAATATTTAGTTTATAATAATTATAGTTGTATGTACAATATCATATCATATATATTGAATCCCTTTCCCTTGTTATTTGTTTTTTCATTTTTCCTCATATTAATTTCTATATTTCCCTCCCTAACCCTATATTATTATTATCAATGTGTTAAGATATCTGATCTTTAGAATATTTTGTCAATGGATCCCATATTTTCTTAAAATTTTTTATATTTCCTTGTTGTAATGCCAATATTTTCTCCATTTTGTAAATGTGACACACCGAGTTCCACACACACCGAGTTTATAAAAGATGAAATACAAAGCCAACAATATGGGTGCTCCAACAAGGAACACAGTATAACAATATCATTAACAAATGTGAAGTGCGTCCATAATTAAACAAGAATCACAAATGAATAAATGCATCAGAAATAAAATAGACAGGAGAGAAGACATAAGTTCAAGAAAAGGAGATAAGAAAAGGTGATATGTTCTAACGATGTACCAAATTAATCAATCTAATTGTTCCCATCATAAAATAAATAAAAGAGATTGACATATACAATATGAAACATTCTTTATTCGTTTTATAATTCACAACGTGTACAGTAAATATCAAACAATTAGAATACAATATCACTTGAAAATCTACCATATCATACAACAAAAAGATATATCCCCCACCCCCTCCCACTTTCATATACAACAAAAAATATACCACATGAATATAATATCTTATCATTCATATATATTATTAATAGAAATCCAACCCCCCCTAATGAATAATTTACACTTTTCCCAATTTTAATTCTTGCTATTCCATCTTTAAGACACATTAACACGTTACTTGTTTATATTCAGGCAGGAGGAAATCTGCGCACGGCATCCGTGCATGGACGGATTTCTTCCTGCCCGACGGCGATTTAGAGGAGGCTTTTCAAAACCTGGACAAAGCGTGGGTTTAAAAAGCCGTCCAGACCCCCGGACATGTCCTCGAAAAGGAAGACATGTCCAGAGAAATCCAGAGGTCTGGTAACCCGAACGCAGGCCGAAATGTGCTGAATAGTGCTTGGAGTGTTTTTTAGTCTTTATATCAAGACTCCCCTTCCCTCCCCTCTCATGGAAAATGGTGTCATATTCTACACAGGGCTCCCTATGTTCTTTTCACTGAAAACCCCAGATTTCTATGTCCAAATCCCCTCTTTAAATTGCCTTCTCGCTCAGGTAAACGGTTACATCGCTTACTGTTCGCCATCTCTGGTTTAAGTGTGTTTTATGACCCCACTGTATTTTAATATTCCTTTCTATTTTAGATTGAAAAGGAAATCAACGATACAATGAGTAAACATCTGCCTTTGAAAAATCAAGACCTCAACTTCCAGAAAGCACTGGAAAAATTTCAGCAAGAGGTAACGCCTGCTCACACATAATGGCCCTCTTTTACTAAGGTGCAATATAGAGGTCTGCATGGGAACGGGGATTGTGGGAATCCCGCAAGTCCCGGGGGGGTCCTGCGGGAATCCCCCCTAAACCACGGGGATCCCCCTCTGGCCCACGGGACTCCCACGGGGACCCCCTTCTAGCCAATGGGACTCCCACAGGGATGGAAGGCTTTGGAAGCAGGGTTCGTCCATATAATATAATGGACACGTCAGCCTTAGTAAAAGAGGGAGTTTATAAGTTAATTACCTGAACAGAAAACCAAAAAATGAGTTCCACCAAAGAGATTCCACAAGGAAAACAGCAGCGGTAACACAAAAGAAACTGTGGAATTGATGATCCTGTCAGAAGTAATTGCTGCTTTTTATGGGGACGGGCGGGGATGGAGGTAATTCCTTGCAGGGATGGGTGGGGATGGAGAGGATCCTGGCAGAGACGGGTGGGGACGGAGAGGATCCTGGTGGGGATGGGTGGGGACAGAGAGCATCCTGGCGGGGACGGGTGGAGATGGAGAGGATCCTGACGGGGACAGGTGGGGATGGAGAAGATCCTGGCGGGGACGGGTGGGGACAGAGAGGATCCTGGCGGGGATGGGCGGGGACAGAGAGGATCCTGGCGGGGACGGGTGGGGACGGAGAGGATCCTGACGGGGACGGGTAGGGACGGAGAGGATCCTGACGGGGACGGGTAGGGACAGAGAGGATCCAGGCGGGGACGAGTGGGGATGGAGAAGATCCTGGCGGGGACGGGTGGAGATGGAGAGGATCCTGACAGGGACGGGTGGGGATGGAGAGGATCCTGGCGGGGACAGGTGGGGATGGAGAAAGATCCTGGCGGGGACGGGTGGGGACAGAGAGGATCCTGGCGGGGATGGAGAGGATCCTGGCGGGGATGGGTGGGGACGGAGAGGATCCTGACGGGGACGGGTGGGGACAGAGAGGATCCTGGCGGGGACGGGTGGAGATGGAGAGGATCCTGACAGGGACGGGTGGGGACGGAGAGGATCCTGGCGGGGATGGGTAGGGACGGAGAGGATCCTGGCGGGGACGGGTGGGGACGGAGAGGATCCTAGCGGGGACGGGTGGAGATGGAGAGGATCCTGACAGGGACGGGTGGGGACGGAGAGGATCCTGGCGGGGATGGGTAGGGACGGAGAGGATCCTGGCGGGGATGGGTGGGGACGGAGAGGATCAATTCTTACAAAATTTTGTTAATGGATCCCAAACCTCCTTAAATTTGTCATAGTGTCCCAATTGTGTTGAATTCATACGTTCCAATTTATAACTTTGACACAGGGTTTCCCACCAAAAATTGTAATTTAACCTGTCCCAATTTTTCCAGTTTTTCATGATCCGCTGCAGAGCAACTCCTGTCGTGACGAGAAGCAGCCTATTCTGATTTGCATTGATTGGACTTTTGGGCATTAATAATGTTCCAAACAACGCAACATCATACGTCAATGATAATGGGACTTCCAGGATCATAGTAATTTGACACCATATAGATCTCCAAAATTTAAGGGGATAGACTGAAGGTCCATTGAACCCAATTTCCTGTTTCCAACCCAGGTCACAAGTCCCTGATAAGATCCCAAAGAGTAAAACAGATTTTATACTGTTTATAATAATAATAATAATAATAATAACTTTATTCTTATATATACCGCCAACAACCTTGCGACTTCTAGGCAGTTTACAATGAAGAGAAACTGTACAGACAGCGAATTACAGAGTATAGCATTGCACATCTAGTGATAGTAACAGGAGAGTTACAGGGTCTGTGTATTACACGGTTTCACAATGAGTAGCATTATACAGTCGACGATATTCAGAGCATAAGTAGGAGAAGAGAAAGGAGATTGCGCTTTGAGTTACAAAGGTGCAAAACTGCGAAGGTGAAAAAGATAACATAAGATGTTGATGAGAAGTAAGTTGTTAACTTGGTACATTTGAACGAAGGACGGGCACCAGTGGGAAAAACTGGTAGCAATTAAAGATAGAAATTTTGGCAGAAGAGGGTAGACGGACTCCTTGGGATGGGAGGAGGCTCCGATTTTAGGGGAGAAGTCTGGTTAGGTTATAAATTTCTTAAACAAGGTGGTTTTTAGTTCTTTCCTAAAGATACTATATGATTCTCTGGCGGCATCAGTGAAGCAGCCTGTCCAAGTTTGCAGTCTACCTGCTTGGAATTTGAATGTTCTATCAAAGAAGGTGCGATATCTACAGCCTATGATATTTGGGTCGGTAAAGAGGTTACGGTTTCTGGTAGGCCTAATAGGGGAGTGGAATATGCAGTGAATTTTCCCAAATCCATCTTAATAATGGTTCAAAGAAGAGCAACCAAGATGATAAAGGGGATGGAATTCCTAAACTAAACTAAACTAAACCTTGGGTTTATATACCGCACCATCTCTCTTCAGCTTGGAAAACAGACGGTTGAGGGGAGATATGACTGAAGTCTACAAAATCCTGAGTGGAGTAGAATGGGTACAAGTGGATCGATTTTTCAGTCCATCAAAAATTACAAAGACTAGGGGACACTCGATAAAGTTACAGGGAAATACTTTTAAAACCAATAGGAGGAAATATTTTTCTACGCAGAATAGTTAAGCTTTGGAACTCGTTGCCAGAGGTTGTGGCAAATGCGGATAGCGTAGCAGGTTTTAAGAAAGGTTTGGAAAAATTCCTGGAGGAAAAGTCCATAGACTGTTATTAAGACATGGGGGAAACCTCTGCTTGCCCTGGTTCGGAAGCATGGAATGTTGCTACTCTTTGGGTTTCGGCCAGGTACTAGTGACCTGGATTGGCTACTGGGCTTGATGGACCGTTGGTCTGACCCAGTAAGAGTATTCTTATGTTCTTATATGGATTTTTCTTGTAAGAACATTCCAAACCTTTTTTAAAACCCTGCTAAGCTAACTGCTGTTACTACACTCTCTGGCAATGAATTCCAGAGTTTAATCACTTGCTAAATGAAAAAATGTTTTTGCTGATTTGCTTTAAATTTACTACTTAGCAACTTTATTGTATGCCCCCTGGTCGTTGTATTTTTGGAAAGAGTAAGCTATTCATATCTACGTGTTCCAATTCACTCAGGACTTCAAGCTTACAGCATCTCCTTTGAAACAGGATCCTGGGCTTGATGGTCCTTTGGTCTGTCCCAGTAAGGCAATTTTTATATTCTTAAGTTAACCAAAGAAGAGATAAGAGAGAGTACACCCCTCCCTCCATATTCGTGGGAGTTAGGTGCAAAGCCGGCCCTGCGAATAAGGAAAAATCGCAAATAATTTTAGGGTCGACTCTGACTCATCCCCACCTTCTGGACCTCTGCACTTACTTTTTAAAGTCTGGTGGTCTAGCGGTGAAGCGATCTTCCTACGCTCCTGCCGCAGGCTGAGCCACAATCAAAAATGGCTGCCGCGAGTTCCTACTGTAGTCTCACGAGACCATGGGAACGCACAGCAGCCATTTCTGTTTGCGGCTGTGCACGGGGAAGGAGCGTAGGAAAATCGCTCCTGTCCCGCTTCGCCACTAGACCACCAGACATTAAGAAGTAAGTGGAGAGGTCCGGGGGAGGGGTGAGTTGGCGAGATGAAAACCCGCGAATAATCGAAGGTGCGGGTGTCGAACCTTGCGAAAATGTACTAAATATAACTGTTCCCCATTTTTTTTTTTCTCGTTTCACAGCAAAAGTGTTGTGGATTGGTTACTGGAATTTCTGACTGGGGAGACTTACCTGCCGTAACTTGTTCCTGTGAGGCTCCAAATTTATGCACAACTGTATCTGGCCGATCTGTATATAAAAAGGTAAGAACGAAACGCAATATCACACATTCAAAGTCATGACGTATTCTTTTGTGTTTTTGTTATCTATAACATACAGGCCCTCTAGATAAGAAAAGGGACATCCAAATCAGCCCCCTCTTTTATTAATGCGTAGCGCAGGTTTTAGCTCTGGCAGCGGCGGTAATCGCTCTGACGCTTATAGGAATTCTATGAGCGGCGGAGTAGTTACTGCCGCTGCTGGCGCTAAAACCCACGTTAGTGAAGGAGGGGAAAAGCATTCGAAATTTTCAAGGTGTTTAAAGAAAAAAAAGGGCTCACTGAAACCAGAGCCTCTTGTAAAATACGTGTAAGGCCTAGTAAATATACCCGAGATTGCTAACACGTACACAGGAATGAGCCATTTTAGAAAAATATACAGCAGAACCTCAATATTCGCGGGGGTTAGGGGCAGAGCCAGCCCGCGAATATTGAAAAATCGCGGATAATTTTTAGGGCCGGCCCTGACCCACCCCCGCTCTCCCTCCTGTGTCCCGGACCTTCCCCAGACATTACCTGGTGGTCTAGCGGCGACTCGGAGCAGGATCGATTGTCCTACGCTCCTGCCCCATGCAGAGCCGTCATCAAAATGGCTGCCGCGAGTTCCCATTGTAGACTACAACGGGAATTCACGGCAGCCATTTTGATGACAGCTCTGCACGGGGCAGGAGCGTAGGACGATATATCCGGCCCCGCATCGCCGCTAGACCACCAGATAAGGTCTGGGGAAGGTCTGATGTAGAGTTTTGTTTTAAAAAAAATAAAAAAATAAAAAATCGCGAATAACCGAATCCGCAGGTACTGAAACCACGGAGTCGGAGGGGGGAACTGTACCATTTAATCAAAACATTGCTCGGGATTTTGAATATGTAGGTAAGTGGATTTAAAAAAAAAAAATTCTTTATTCATAGTTTCATCAAATTTTTACAAGAAAAATAACTTCTTGTTACAGAAATACAGTACCTTGATGAAGTGTGCACAGGTGCAATGAATAAGTCATAGCAATCTGTGAATTAGTGTTAAGCCTTACTTATTGGTTTTTACGCTTGTTGAATTTATTCTCTCATAGTATTTAGGCTGCACTCCCCCGTTAACTGGGGTCGCGGCATTAGGAAGGTTGAGAACCGCTGTCCTAGCTGGTCAAATCATTTTGAATATTGGAGCAGCTGTTGCTATGGTTATTCTATACCAGGGGTGTAAAAGTCCCTCCTCGAGGGCCGCAATCCAGTCGGGTTTTCAGGATTTCCTCAATGAATATGCATGAAATCTGTTAGCATACAATGAAAGCAGTGCATGCAAATAGATCTCATGCATATTCATTGGGGAAATCCTGAAAACCCGACTGGATTGCGGCCCTCAAGGAGGGACTTTGACACCCCTGTTCTATACCAATTAATGCACAGACCAGAGAAGGGACTTTGGGGAGAGTGTCTCAGGATCTCCAGAGGATGAAACAAGGTGTGTGTGCGTGCACAGAGATTTTAAAATTACTCTCATCCTACTGAAGTATGTATCTGTCCTTTCATTACTAATAACATAGTATTATACTGTTCTCTCTCTCTAACTTTTTATCTTATTTTATTCCACATGGATAAGGCAGGTGGCGGATAAAAGGTGCGTCACAGGTCCGTGAAAACAGAACGTTTAATATTTTCCAAGCCGCACCCTCCAGCACCTTCATTTATAAATGAATCTACTTCAGTCTGATCGTCAGTGTCATTGTATGAAAACATTCTTATCTTTCAGACCTGTGCGGCTGTGATCATTGACTTCGTCAAACAACACATGGCCATAATTATTGGAATAGCATTTGGACTTGCAGTCATCGAGGTACGGTATAGAACCTGGTCAGAGGTTCAGTGGGAAGTTTTGCCAGAAAACGCACTGTCCTAGCGGAGAGCATAGCTGGTTTTAAGAAAGGTTTGGACAAATTCCTGGAGGAAAAGTCCAAAGTCCATTGTAACATCACTGATGAGGTTGGCTCTGAGGCACTGTGGACGGAGGCATTATGACATCACAATCTCAGCTCTGGAATGTTGCTACTCTTTGGGTTTGGGCCAGGTACTAGGGACCTGGATTGGCCACGGTGAGAATGGGCTACTGGTCTGACCCAGTAAGGCTATTCTTAGGTTCTTATGACTGGCTGTTCATGAAAGCAGCTAAGAGTGATGTCAAGGTTTGCAGCTAGTCAGAAAAAGACCTTGGGGTGATGAGAAAAAAGCTTCTTCCGTTGCTTGCATGCTAGCCAAAAATAAGAAAGAGACAGATTAATTGAGGCAAGGCAGGTTCCTTTTTTTAACAGTTTCCAATGCTTACCTATTATGTTTTTGAGTATTAACAAGACCAAGGTCTGCCGTCCAGGGTTGTATCCACAGGTGGGCCTGGGCCCCTCCCCTTTCACCTCAAGCCCGCCTTGCAGTTTCCCATCATTGGTGTAGCTGACAGGGATCCCTGAGCTCAGCCAGTTGAAGACATCTAGAGCCTGTTGTCCCCACCCCCTCACCAGTGAAAACCCCCCCACAGCAGTCAGTGAGCCATAGGGTTGCCGGATTTTACATTCGTAAAATCTGGACCCCCCCTAGACCTGCCCACCAGGCCCGCCTTTCCCTGCCCCATTATGCCCCAGTCCTGCTCCTAGTCCCACCCTAGCCCCGCCCCCACCGCGCAGGTGCAGATGCCCTCTTGCTCGACATAATTTCGGGGGAAGATTTTCAAAACCCGGACAGAGCGCCAGGTTTTGAAAAGCCACCTGGACCCCCGAACTAGCACCTAGAGATTGATCCAATGACACCCAGTGCTCAGGCTGAATAGAAGGAAATGCTGGGACAGAGGAGACATTTCCCTAGAGAATGACACGGGGACCAAGTTTTCGCCATCCCTGCGGGAGCTCATTTTCCCATCCCATCCCAGCGAGTTCTTTTCCTGTCCCTGCCCCGATGTTTTTTCTTTTTTGCGCTAGTTTATCTCAGTCATTTTCTCTGGCCCTAGGAAATTAATCGACATATATCATTCAATACAAATTAACAATTAGTTCTAGACAATCTTTTCCTCATTGTGTAGCAATGGCGGCCTTTCTTCTGGATGGAACGCATCAATCCCTCTGTGCGTTTCCTCCAATTCTTCTCTTGCTCAATTCGCTAATTTAGCTTTAGCATTCTCCAGGATTCTCACCTTTAGGTTGATTTTAGTTGTTTCTCTATATTTCTACACTTTGAAGACAGAAATATGGAGAGAAGGAAAGAATCGGAACCCACAGTTTAGAAATCTGGACAAATGAAAAATTCTATCATTTGGGTCCGCCGTTTTTCTTCTATTTAGCATTTTAGCCTCATTGCATTGACTTTTTTCCTTTTTCCATATTTCTATCCCTTTTAGACATAATTTTTCTCTCATGTTTTCTTTCCTTTGGGGGAAATCACCATTTCTATTTCTCTGATCTACTAGCCTTAAGGTAAAGCTTTCTCCTCTTTCTAGACTAGATTACTACTCTTTTAGGACAGACATTTTCGTTTTCTCCAGACATTTTGCCCTTATGATAGACTATTTCTCTAATGTTCAGTCTTCTAAACTTTAAAGATAGGCTTTTTACCTCTCTCTAGACTTTAAGCCTTTGGGAATAGTTTCTTCTCTCATGATGTCCTACCTTTCTGAGACTTGTTTTCAACTCCACATATATATATCCTTTGTGCCAACTTTTTTTTTTTTTTTCATAATTCTAGCTTTATTGACAGATTAGTTCCCTCTCTCTAGAATTCAAGCTTTTAGACAAATCTATTCCGTCTCTTCATACTTCTCTCCTTTGCTACATACATTTTCCTTTTCTCCAGATTTCTACCCTGTGAAGACAGACTTTTTTCTTCTGTCCAAATTTCTACACTTTGGCTTCAGATTGTTTTCTTCTCTCCAGATTTCTGCCTTCTGGTTTAGACGCTTTTGCTCTCTCCAAGTTTTTTTTTCCTTTTTCCAGATATCTTTAAAATCCTAAGTATCCAAGGCTTGTGCGGTCCATTTAATTTTCGGATTAAAAAAAACAGGAACATGTCAGCCCTGACTACCGTCAGCTGCACTGGTTGCCAATGGAAGCAAGAGTACTTTTCAGATTTGCTTGTATTTGCTATAAGATGTTATGTGGACTAGCTCCGCTTTATCTCCGCTCTCATTTTGAATGGTACTGTTCGACTAGGCCTACTCGGCGTACTGGTTTATTCACCTTTCCCAAAAATTGGCGTTTAAAAAAATATTTTGATTGATCTTTGGCTTATCAAGCAGGTAAAGTTCAAGTATGGTTAAACGACCTGATTCAACAATCTGCATCTTATTGCACCTTTAAAAAATTGGTTAAGACCTATTTGTTCAAAAAATGTGCTATTTGATTGATGACTTTGTTCTAGTTTCTTATTGTATTTTTCACTATTGAAATACTGTACTGCTTTTCTGTGTGCTTTGTATCATCTCTGGAATGTCCAGGCCTCTTTATTCTGTGAACCGCTTAGAACTTTATGGGTGTTGGCGGTATAGAAAAATAAAGTTATAAGAGCACAAAAATTGCCGCCGCTGGGTCAGACCAGTGGTCCATCGTGCCCAGCAGTCCGCTCACGTGGTGACACCTAGGTCAAAGACCAGTGCTCTAAATGAGTCCAGCCTCACCTGTGTACTTTCCAGTTGAGCAGGAACGTGTCCAACTTTGTCTTGAATCTCTGGAGGGTGTTTTCTCCTATAACAGCCTCCGGAAGAGCGTTCCAGTTTTCTACCACTCTCTGGGTGAAGAAGAACTTCCTTACGTTCGTACGGAATCTATCCCCTTTTAACTTTAGAGAGTGCCCTCTTGTTCTCCCTACCTTGGAGAGGGTGAACAACCTGTCCTTATCTACTAAGTCTATCCCCTTCAGTACCTTGAATGTTTCGATCATGTCCCCTCTCAATCTCCTCTTTTCAAGGGAGAAGAGGCCCAGTTTCTCCAATCTCTCACTGTACGGCAACTCCTCCAGCCCCTTAACCATCTTAGTTGCTCTTCTCTGGACCCTTTTGAGTAGTACCATGTCCTTCTTCGTGTACGGCGACCAATGCTGGACGCAGTACTCCAGGTGAGGGCACACCATGACCCAGTACAGCGGCATGATAGCCTTCTCCGATCTGTTCGTGGGGGACAGGGATAAATCTCGCAGGGACTGGATGGGGAAATTGAGTTCCTGTGGGGATAGGGAAAAATTTGTCCCTGTCTCATTCTCTACTTGTCCATTTGCCCATGGAGCTTCCAGAAAGTTGCCTGCTTTGGTTGCTGAGAACCCCAAGACATCTTATGGCATACAGCGGGCTTTCCATATCTTTATCATAGAACCAATTAATTCTCCTGAGAACATAACATGAGAACATAAGAATAGCCTTACTGGGTCAGACCAAAGGTCCATCAAGCCCAGTAGCACGTTCTCACAGTGCCCAATCCAAGTCACCAGTACCTGGCCAAAACCCAGAGAGTAGCAACATTCCATACAAAATCTCAAAGAATAACAAGATTCCGGAATCCCAGAGTGTGAAAAGATTCTAGAATCTCAAAAAGTAGCAACAGTCCATGCTACGGATTTAGGGCAAGCAGTGGCTTCCCCCACAATAACAGACTATGGATTTTTCCTCCAGGAACTTGTCCAAACCTTTCTTAAAACCAGCTACGCTCTCCGCTCTCACCACAACCTCTGGCAACGCGTTCCGGAGCTTAACTATTCTCTGAGTGAAAAAACACTTCCTCCTATTGGTTTTAAAAGTATTTTCCTGTAACTCTTATACAGAGGGGCAGGCAGCCACCGGAGTCAGGTTTCAGGCTTATTTAAAATTTGATAATATCGCCTATAAAATTTCTAAGCGATGCCTAATGGCACAATGCAAAACGCCAGTAACCTGGCAGTATTCTCACTAGAGAGTTGCGCGGGGACAGAAATCCCACCCGTCCCCGCCAGGATCCTCTCCGTCCCCACCCGACCCCGTCAGGATCCTCTCCGTCCCCACCCATCCCTGCAAGGAATTACCTCCATTCCCGCCCATCCCCATAAAAAGCAACAATTACTTCTGACAGGATCATCAATTCCACAGTTTCTTTTGTGTTTGCTCTGCTGTTTTCCTTGTGGAATCTCTTTGGTGGAACCCTTTTTTTGTTTTCTGTTCAGGTAATTAACTTATAAACCCCCTCTTTTATTAAGGCTAATGTGTCCATTATATTATATGGACGAACCCTTCTTCCAAAGCCTTCCATCCCCGTGGGAGTCCCGTTGGCTAGAGTGGGGTCCCCGTGGGAGTCCCGTGGGCCAGAAGGGGGTCGCCGTGGATTATGGGGGGATTCCCGCGGGACCCCTGCGGGACCCGCGGGATTCCCGCGATCCCCGTTCCCGTGCAGACCTCTAATTCTCACTAAGAAATGTAAGAGAATTAGCAAGAAAAGCGAATGTTTTTTTTTGTGCTGTCAAACCAGAAAGCACTGCAGGGCCGCCAGAACATTATTGCTGATTGCTTGGCGGCCACTGCTTGTGTGTGGATAGATTTAGGGCCAATGTCCCTCATTACAAAGGCTGCAGGTTTGTAAGTCCCCCATCACATTTGCACCATTTCCACTGAACCTCAGATTTACAAGCATTAGGCTTAAAAAAAAAAAAAGCAGGTCTGAAAAGAGGTTCCACCCCTCGTGAAGTTAATTTATCCCTCATGCATTTCCAAGTCATTCCAAACAAAAATGTTCTCCGGGGTCTCGTTCTGTAGTGCCAACTAATCTCATTCTTGTTTTCCAGATTGTTGGTTTGGCGTTTTCCATGACCTTATACTGCCAGATTGAGGGCAAATGAAAACGTGGATGTGTGAAAGAAAAAAAAAAAACAATGCCACCAGCCAAATCCAGATGTTTCCTTCACCCTGCTTGGCACATTCAATACACAGACAATACAGAGAAGAATACGTGATTCTATATCGTGGGGCCTATTTACTGTTAACCCAGCACCTTAGCACTTAATGAGTGGTAATTTCCGTAATGCAAAACAGGGACAAGGGCTGCGCCGTGCGGCAGCTGACGTGGCTCGGCTAGTGCCACCTGGATAGGGAGAGCTAGCTAGTAGCTTCCCTTGCGATACCTGCCGCTCAGTTCATGGTGAAGAACTTTTCTCTGTGTTAACTGAAAGGTGAAACGTTGGGACACCCCCAGCAGGTAACACAGAGGCGTAGCAGTTGTCACGCATGAATTCTGGTCGTTAACCTGTGGCCCTGTAACCTTTTTGGAACCTGAGTTTTGAAAAGTAATAATCTGATATGCATGACCTGAGGTTTTATTGTGGAATATGTGTGAATAAAGATTTTTACTTACATGAAATACACTGTTTTGTGAACGTTACTTTTTTTTTTTTTTTTTTTTTTGCTGAACTGCTGGTGAATTTTATGTTCCTTGTATTACAGCATTCGCGGGGGTTACGTTCCAGGAACCCCCGCGAATCTTGAAAAACCGTGAATACGGTTTTCAGCGGGGGAGTCAGGAGAGGGCAGCCGGAACGCCGGTGAGTGAAGGAAATCACTCGCGGTATGCTCCGACCGCCTCTTCCTGCATTAAAGTCGGGCCTCACCAATCAGGAGCTGCTTTGACACACAGCTCCTGATTGGTGAGGCCCGACTTTAGTGCAGGAAGAGGCGGTCGGAGCATACCACGAGTGATTTCCTTCACTCGCCGGCACTCCGGCTCTCTCTCCTGCCTCTCCGGCTGCCCTCTCCTGCCCGGTCATTCGCGGTCGGAAAATACCGTAAATGATTGGGACCGCGAATCGCCGACCATGAATGACCATTGCAGGTGTAAAGAGCATTAGCCAATAGGGAGAGGGGATGCAAATGTTAAGAGCCTTAGTCACTAGGGAGAGGAGGAGATAGTGGATGCTGCGGATGGGCAGACTGGATGGGCCATTTGGCTTTTATCTGTGATGTTTCTAGGTTTCTGTAATCATAAAGCTCTATGACCTCACAATGCAAGTATTAAGAGCCTTAGCCAATAGGGAGAGGAGAAAATAGTGGATGCTGCGGATGGGCAGACTGGATGGGCCATTTGGCTTTTATCTGCGATGTTTCTAGGTTTCTGTAATCATAAAGCTCTATGACCTCACAATGCAAGTATTAAGAGCCTTAGCCAATAGGGAGAGGAGAAGATAGTGGATGCTGCGAATGGGCCATTTGGCTTTTATCTGCTGTCATGTTTCTATACACAAAAAATGAAGTGGCATTTAAAGTCCCATAACATACCTAAACAGTATTTAATACTTAGTCAAAAACAGTACTCAGAGTTTCACTCGAATATCAGACCAAACGTCAGGCAAAAAAGCCAGATGTTCAAAATATCTGTAAATTCACTCTTCAGTCACTGATTTTAAGATTTCAATAGCGAATAAAAGATTTAAAAAACACTTATCTTTTTCCTTAAAGGACCCACGGCAACAAGAGGGCATCCGTTGAAAATCAGGGGTGGGAAATTTCATGGCGACGCCAGAAAATATTTCTTCACCGAAAGGGTGGTTGATCGCTGGAATAATCTTCCACAACAGGTAATTGAGGCCAGCAGCGTGCCAGATGTTAAGAAAAGATGGGATTGGTATGTGGGATCTCTTCATGGAGGTAGTTAGGGGGTGGGCCATTAGTGTGGGCAGACTAGATGGGCCGTGGCCCTTTTCTGCCGTCATTTTCTATGTTCTATGTTATCTTGAGAACTGTGTCTGGGTTCTAATGCAGCCCTCAAGGACCAACAATGGACAATCCCTGCTGTAGAACAAGTAAGATACTTGGTCATGATACAGATTGGTTCTGTTGGAGAAAGGATGCTGGGTAGAACGGACTTTGGTCTCACTCAGCACGTCCTATATTTTTATCTTTTTTTAATGGCCATTAACCATTAGAAGCCATGTTGGCTTGGGAAACCCACTGATTATCTCTAGTTATGACCAATAAGAACTAGATCTACTCTTTGGGATTCTGCTGAGAATTTGTGACTTGAATTGGTCTCTTTGGACTGACCTGATATGGCATGTCTTACGCTCTTATGCCCCAAAGAATATAAGAACATAAGCAGTACCTCCGCTGGGTCAGACCAGAGGTCCATCGTGCCCAGCAGTCCGCACATGCGGTGGCCCAACAGGTCCAGGACCTGTGCAGTAATCCTCTATTTATACCCCTCTATCCCCTTTTCCAGCAGGAAATTGTCCAATCCTTTCTTAAACCCCTGTACTGTACTCTACCCTATTACGTCCTCTGGAAGTGCATTCCAGGTGCCCACCACACGTTGGGTAAAGAAGAACTTCCTAGCATTCGTTTTGAATCTGTCTCCTTTCTACTTTTCCGAATGCCCTCTTGTTCTTTTATTTTTCGAAAGTTTGAAGAATCTGTCCCTCTTTACTCTCTCTATGCCCTTCATGATCTTGTAAGTCTCTATCATATCCCCTTTAAGTCCAGGGAAAAGAGTCCCAGTTTTTCTAATCTCTCAGCGTATGAAAGGTTTTCCATCCCTTTTATCAGACGTGTCGCTCTCCTCTGAACCCTCTCGAGTAACGCCATATCTTTCTTAAGGTACGGCGACCAATATTGGACGCAGTACTCCAGATGCGGACGCACCATCGCCCGATACAACGGCAGGATAACTTCTTTCGTTCTGGTTGTAATACCCTTCTTGATTATGCCTAGCATTTTATTTGCCTTCTTAGCGGCCGCTGCGCACTGTGCCATCGGCTTCATTGTCATGTCCACCATTACTCCCAAGTCCCTTTCTTGGGTACTCTCCTTCAATAATATCCCTCCCATCATATAGTTGCACCTCGGGTTTTTCTTCCCACATGTAATACTTTACATTTCTCAACGTTGAACTTCATCTGCCATCTCGTCGCCCATTCCCCCAATTTGTTCAAGTCCCTTTGCAATTCTTCGCAGTCCTCTTTAGTCCCAGCTCCACTAAATAGTGTCGTCCGAAAATTTTATTATCTCACACTTCGTCCCTGTTTCTAGATCATTTATGAATATATTAAATAGCAACAGCCCAAGCACCGAGCCCTGCGGGACCCCACAGATGTACACAAGAAGGGTGTTTCCTATTCTGGGTCTACTGGGAAAATGTTCAGTGCATCTGACCCTTAGTGACGAAGAGAAAAGGGGAAGGAAAAAGCATTGCTTTGGCTGCCAGACAACAAAGCAACGCATCGGTCTGTCATGTTTCAGACAGCTAGGTTTGATGCACAAGGCTAGATTAATCACGCTGGAAATCCCATTGGTTGGGAGCCTGGACTATGATGTCTAATCTGCTCTGTTGCTTCATATTGTCACAATAGCCTTGCCCAAAGAGGGAGGTAAAGTTAAAAACATCAAAAGTATTCCTTAGCCTGCTAGTTTAACTCCCAAAGCAGCACCTAGGAGCACTCAAAAGCCAAGTCTTCCTCAAGCCATGCCTAAAACATCCAGAACTAGTTTAGTTTTCCCCAAGCCAGCTGTAAGGAAACAGCTAGAAAGACTACACGTCCCAGCAGCCCCAGGGCCAGGGAAGGGGAAAAGCAGGGATGGACTACAAGCCACACCCAATCAGGCTGATACTGGTTCAGGCCAGGTTAGAAGGTCTCAGAGGGCAGGCTACTCATTTAGACCACTGGTCTTTGACCTGGGGGCCGCCACGTGAGCGGACCGCTGGCCACAATGGACCACTGATCTGACCCAGCAGCGGCAATTCTTATGTTCTTAACACACCTGCAGTAAGAGCTAATCAGCCCACTGCAGTGAAAGAAAAGGGAGTAACTTTCCCACAGAAGCAGCTCCAGCAACAGCAGAAGGAAGGCAGCAGACTACAGCCTGGAAGAGGCGGACGGCAGCAAACTCAGGTAGAAGTTTGTGAGGAAGAGGATAATGGTTGTGATAATGCTCTTTTTGTGCCAGATTTTGAAATGGCTGATAGTGAAAGTTGCTATGACATGGAAACAGAAGGAACTGATTTGCCTAGCCCAGAAGGCATGGAAATAAGCTGAAGGCCATTGCTAAAGGGGGTTGAATGAAAGGAAAGTTTGCACGAGATTATTGTGAAACGTGAAGTTTTTGTTTGAACGTTACAGTATAAGCCACAGGCAGCCATTTTGTTGGGATCTTGGGAAGGGATCTTTCCAAGCTGATCCATTGAGGGAAATTTATAGGCGAGGATCCCACCCTTGGGGGGCATTAAGCCGAACCCCAAGGGAGTGTTGCCAGGCAGAAGAAAAGCTTTCATTTTGTTGGAATAAGGCTTTTGTCTTCTGGCATATTTTGGGGCTTGAACTACAATTGTTTCGTTTGGTTTGTCAATGTTGGACTTAAGCGCAAGGTGATACAAACCTGAGAATTTATTTGAAATGTGTTTATGATGGTGAAACAATAAACATTAACCAGATAAATTGCACCCAAGTTTTGAGCTCTTTTATTTTTGAGCCTTACCAAGCTACCAAACCACCTCGCAAGCCGCTCGGCCCGAGGTTGGTGTAGACTGGGCTAGGCCACTTGCTGAGCTCAGCTGGGCCGCGCCCGGTCCCAATATCCAACCAGCATGTCACAGGTTCCCCATGATTGAAGAGAGGCCTATTTCCAAACGTGTGTTAGCTTAAGATACGCTAAAGAGGTAATTCTATAAGTGTGAGATTCTGTTCCAGGGGTGGGCCACCTGTGGCCTGTCATTGAATTAAGACCATGGGAAGTATACACAGAAAACAATATTAACCAGAGCTTTGGTGATTTAAAATAGCGTATTTTACAAATATTTTCAGGATAGCCGCTGCTGCGGTGATCGCTCTAACGCCCATAGGGATTTAATGAGCATTGGAGCGTTTGCCGTCCGACAGCTGCTACTGTGGCTTTATAAAAGGGGGGGGGGGGGGTGGCGGGGGTTATTTATCAAATAAGGTCTAGGGGGCTCTGTGTATTTCCGATTCCAAAGTTACATGTTGCAACTCTTTAGGGATAGGATTGAAATTCCCGTGGCGCTCTGTGTATAAAGGGCCCCCTCCTCTGTTCTATAATGGCTTCTGTTCTGTAAGGGCTCCTTTTACTAAGCTGCGATAGCGTTTCGAGCGCATGCAGAATTTTAGCGTGCGGTAAAACCACGCTACGCGGCTAGAGCTAACGCCAGCTCAATGCTTAGTAAAAGGAGCCGTTAGTTTGACTAAAGCAGAGGTGTTCTCAACCCCTCATAGCATGTCATAAAAAAAAAATCATTTTGATAGAGAGCTTTCTTTTCACGACCACATAAGTTCAGTTGTAAAAACCTGCTTCTTTAAATTACGTATCATCCGTTTACTTAATTCCATTCTTGATACCGACTCAATTAATATTCTTATTCACTCCCTTGTGATCTCACACTTAGATTACTGTAATTCTCTTTTTAACGGACTACCCCAAAAAGAACTTCGACGTTTACAAATCATACAAAATACAGCAATAAAACTTATCTATAAAAAAGGCAAATTCGAACATGTCACCCCTCTTCTTAAAGAGGCTCATTGGCTACCTATTACTCACCGCATAATTTATAAAACTATTCTGCTCTCTTTTAAAATCAAACTCTCTCATTTACCTTTATTTCTTGACAAATTACTGATACCCCAAAGCTCGCCCCGTTCTTTAAGATCCACTGACCAAAAACTTCTTTTCATTCCATCCTTAAAAGACTCCTATTATACCAGAAAAACTAATTATGCTATAATAGCTCCCACTTTATGGAATTCTCTCCCTCAATACCTCCGTGACGAACTTCATCTACCTAAATTCAAGATCTATCTTAAAACATATCTATTTCAAGATGCCTTCGATAAATCTTAATTTATAAATTTTCTATTTATTAGTAACTCTAAAAACCAACCTTCTTCAGCATGCATCACTTTTTCCATGCACCCTCATCCTTCATGTTTTATCCCATTCCTCTATCTCATTTTCCTCTAATAATTATGTAACTTTTCTTCTCCTCCCAACTTATCCTCACTTTCTAGTCTGTTTGTAAGTGTCATATATGTTTACCCTAATTATTCATACACACCCCCACTATTTCTTTCTAATATATATTAAAATTTTTATTGTTAACCGGTCAGATATTTATTTTATGATCGGGATATTAAAAACTAATAAACTTGGAAACTTGGAAACTTTTAATTTTCTGTAACACGTGTGTACTGTTCCTGTAGCTTGTATGTTATTGAATTATTTATATACCAGTTATATCCTAAGTGGCTTACATTCAGGTACTTATCATATTTCCCTATCTGTCCTGGCGGGCTCAGACTCTATCTGGTGTACCTGGGGTAATGAGGGGATTAAGTGACTTGTCCAGGGTCACAAGTCCCAGTGTGGGTTTGAACCCATTGCTTATATCTAGGTATGACCAGCAAGAAATAGATCTACTCTCTGGGTACTTGTGACTTGAATGGTTCCATCAATGATCTGAAAACAATGTCCCAACATAGAATTTCGTTTCTGCAAATGATAACCCTCTTTTCAGCCACAGTGGTGAAATAACGCTCAGAATTTAGGAAGTCGGTTGGTTGGGCTGAGAACTTTTCACCACCCCTTGGTATATAATAAAAATGAGCCAAGTATAGGACACTCAAGCCATTGTGACATCACTGATGAGGTTGGCTCTTATTGGTGGAATGAGGCATTGTGACATCACAGTATCGGCTCTGGTTACCAGAGATTGAAAGTCTTCACACTACCCCAGGGGGTGTTGAAAAGTTCTCAGCCCAACCAAGAAGATATGGTTTAGTCAATGATCTGAAAAAAATGCCAAAATTAACAAAATACGATAACCCTCTCTTCAGCTACAATGGCAAAATAATGCTCAGAATTTAGGAAGTTGATTGGTTAAGCTGAGAACTTTTCAGCACCCCCCCCCTCGTACGCAACGTACAGCGCTTAGCTACTCTACTGCCACTTACACGCTTGCACGTTTACACATGCAAGTGGCAGGTGAATGGAAGCACCCAGTCAGTGGTGTAGCGAGGGTAAAAGGTGCTGGGGCGGTGCCCCCCCCCCAACGCTCCTTTCCCGACCCTCTTGCCATGCACGCTCCCCCGCTTCCCTTTCCCCGTACCTCTAGTTCACCGTCGTGAGCAACACCTTCAACGTGCTCCTCGTGACCGTGCCGTTTTTCCCTCTGACATCACTTCCTGTGCTCGGCACTCGGAAGTGATGTCGGCAGGAGCCGACTCAGTCAGCTGAACACATTGAAGTTGTTGCTTGCGGCAATGAACAACTAGAGGTACGTGGAAAGGGAGCACGCACAGCGGGGGGGGGGGGGGAAGGAGTGAGAGGAGGAGGGGGGAGGAGTGAGAGGAGGCGGGGAAAGAAGTAAGAGGAGGAGGAGGGGTTCATGCGCTCACACCATGACGGCGTATGCCACTCCACCAAGTTATAGAACTGAGTATGGTGAGATATAAGTAGTGTTTCTGTAGGTTTGTGGAGAGACTTTCTCAATTTTGCGTACTGTAATCTCTCCATTTTAGACTTAGTTTCCCAATCGAGAAATGCCATTTTACAAACCCTGAACTCTGAGTGAGAAAACTGTCAGTAGTAAATGAACGAGAGAGCACGTGAAGGGTTTTAAAATGAATCTGTATATAATAATAGCATATAATAATATAATAATCTGTCCGTCAAGATTTATTTTAAAAAATTTCTATGTCGTTTAAAACTAAACGGTTTACAGAATTCCATACATAATTTAAAAACAGTCGTCATAACATAGACATACAAATAATCCTGACAAATCATATCATACTTGTTCGTTTTGAATATAACATAACATAAGAACATAAGCAGTGCCTCCGCTGGGTCAGACCAGAGGTCCATCATGCCCAGCAGTCCGCTCACGCAGCGGCCCATCAGGTCCAGGACCTGTATAGTAATCCTCTATCTATACCCTTCTATCCCCTTTTCCTTCAGGAAATTGTCTAATCCCTTCTTAAACATCCATTCCTCTCAACCAAACCTTCTACACTGTCCTGGACTTGGCAAAAAAAAAAAAAAAAAAATTAATTCCTAAGCTAAATACAAACTTTTTTGTTTTTTTTGGTACAGCTGCAGAATTGTTATTAACTACATTTCAATGTGACGTAGTATTTCTCTCCCTGGATATTTGTACCCCCTATAATGTTGCTATGAATTGAATTTTTCTTTTTGTATTTTGATAAAATTTTAATAAAATTTCATGGATAAAAAAAAAAAAAAAGAAATCATATCTACAAACTAAAACCATGTTAATAAAGGTCGTAAACAATTCATCAGCTTTGCCAGGAAGGGCAATTGTTAACTAGAATAAGCCATCTGCAAATCGTTGCGTCTTGAGCAGTTTCCTGAACGTGCCCTTTTCACGACAGTTTCGTGTTTGGCAGCAGAAAGTCATTTTACCAGCCTCAACAAGCCTTGGGTTCACGTTCGTCTTCAGTAAAGCTAGATTTTCAGTACGTAACGATCGGTTTGGGGTATAACTGAGCAAGATGGGAACAGTCAGTTCGCCTTGAGCATATTAAACCCCTTCAGATTTCCTAAGCGTTCTTCCTCCAACTGGAAAAAGTCCCTTAATAAATCTGACCTACATAAGGCTTAAAACGTTTGGCAGAAAATCTTCAAAGCCATGTAGCTTTCTGCGTTTTTCTGCAGAATATTCATTCCAGGCGGTGTTCGTTTTCCTTCTCACATCTGTCAAAAGAATCATGTATGCACAAGAATGAGCAAGCCAACTGCAGAGCCCAGCAGAGTACCAAGAATAACAAGACTTGAACGTGGATAAGAATTATTGTGATAATAAACAAAGACATCGCCAAAGAGGGCTTGACAGAGGATGTTAACATCCACATGAAAATCCAAGTCATTTTAATACAGAGTGGCAATTAATCTTATCAAAGCCCAAGAATCCTATCCAGTTTCGACAAATATCAAATAACACCTGTGTCGCAGTATCTCCAAAGATTAATTTGCAGAATTTAATCTGTTCCAGTGGAACGTGCTGTTCTCAATTTGGATCACAGGGTTGCAAAACCAGATTGGAAAGGATTGGCAAAGCTGGAATGGTGCGAGTGAGATCAAAGCCCATTCGTTTGCGCAACCTGGTCAATGGGCAAAAAAATATGTCTCCAACCATAAAACAATGTCAAAGAGGCATAATTCAAGAAAGAATCCGGCAGAGCAAAATGTGCACTCCCTGAAGGGTAGGGGAGGAAAGTCAAAAGATTTATATGGTGGACCTGGACTGGGCTTTCATATTGTCTGGCTCATGTAAAGGACTAACAACTTCTGTCTGTGATTTTGAGTTAAAACTAGAAAATCCGGGAGATGGGTGGGCAAGCGTTGGCCGTAGTGGTTTAATTCCAACTAAGACTCCTTTGCAACTCCTACCTCCAGATAATTCACCTACCTCCATTGAATTCACCTACCGCCAGATAATTCTCCCCCAAATATCCCACCTAAACACCTTTCAAGTAAACAGAACCCTAAAATAGATTGTAATCTTGCCTACTCTAACTGTATTCCATTTGCTAATATCACACAGCTCGGCACTGTCAGTTTACTATCCAACCCATATGATCCCCTAGAATCTTTCCAGCTACCCCCTCAAAAAAAAAAACAACAAAAAAAAAATTGTATCCTCATTGGAAAATATCCAGTAAAATCCTCTGTAATGTGATCATCATTGGAAATGTCCAGTCAAATCTTTTGTAATCCGCCTTGAACTGCAAGGTATAGGCGGAATAGAAATCTGTAATGTAATGTAATGTAACTTTGTACATTTTTTTTTTTTTTTTTGAGAATGGGAAATCTCAATTACAGCTTTTTTTTTTTTTTTTTTTTAATAGGGCAAGGGAGTTTCCAAAGAAGTAGTTGTAGAGTCAGCGTTATCCATTTAACATCTGACTGTGGTTGAATTGTATAAACGTTGCCTTTTTCTCTTGATCTTTCTTGTTCATCCATTTTCTTTTGTTTAGGCTGTTTTCCCTAGGCTTTCTTTCCTTCCAGCAATGTGGTCTAGATGTGAGGAACATGAGTAAGATTCATTGTGAGCGAGATCCAGATGTATTGGATTATTATTGCTGTATTCTCCTTGATCGATTCACATGTTTCATTTGTACTCATTACTTTACAAAGTGTTTCTTTCTGCAAAATTTTCAATATATATATATATATTTTTTAGCCCATCCTCCCAAAGGAGTTCAGAATGGGTTAGAAACATAGAAACATAGAAAAAAGCAGCAGAAAAGGGCTATAGCCCACCAAGTCTGCCCATTCCAAGTATCCCCTCCCCTGAATTTACTCCCTTAAAGATCCCACGTGAGTATCCCATTTTCTCTTAAAATCCGTCACGCTGCTGGCCTTTATCACCTGGAGTGGGAGTCTGTTCCAATGATCCACTACTCTTTCGGTGAAGAAGTACTTCCTGGAGTCGCCAAGCCGCCGCCATGAAACTTCCCTCCCCTGATCGTCAGCGGATGCCCTCTGGTGGTCGAGGGTCCCATGAGCCAAGCCATCTGTCCTGGTGGGCTCACAATCTATCTAATGTACCTGGGGCAGTGGAAGATTAAGTGACTTGCTCAGGGTCACAGGGAGGAGTTTGAACCCACAACTTCAGGGTGATAGGGCTTTAGCCCTAACCGCTAAGCCACACTCTCCTCCAATACAGTATCAGAAGTGAGCCAAGTATAGAACAGTGAAGCTAGTGTGACATCACTGATGAGGTTGGCTCTTAGGCATTGGTGGAATGAGGCATTATGACATCACAATCTGGAATGTTGCTACTCTTTAGGGTTCTGCCAGGCTTTATGACATCAGGGAAAGGGATTGGGACTTGTATGCCGCCATTTTGTAGCTTTACAACCACACTCAAAGCAGTTTACATACAGGTAATTCAAGCATTTTCCTTATCTGTCCCAGTGGACTCACAATCTATCTAATATGCCTGGGTAGTGGAGGAGTCAGTGACTTACCCAGGGTCACATGGAGCAGCAGAGGATTTGAACCCACAATCTCGGTGCTGAGGCAGTAGCTGCAAGCACTACGCTAAGACTGAGTCAGCAGCACTCAAATTTGCGTTTTGTTTGACGTATTGTTTGCAACATCATTTAGCCTTCATTTCCATTTCAGGGCCAATGACATTAAGGCCCAGATTGTATAAATAGTGCTGGTATCGGCGGCCACCTAAAAATGGCTGCCAATCGCATGTCGGCGCCATGTATAGAATCACGGCTGTTTTCAAAACGGGCGCCTTAAACGTAGGAAAGCATTTTACAGGCCTGCGTTGAGGGTGTCTGTGTGTCTACGGAAGTGGGTCAGACCAATGGTCCATCTATCCCGTCTTCACAGAGGTCAATCCAAGTCGCAAGTGCCTGGCAAAAAACCCAAAGAGGAGCAGCATTCCATGCCACTGATCCAGGGCAAGCCGTGGCTTCCCCCATGTCTGTCTCGACAGCAGACTATGAACTTGTCCAAACCTGGTTTTAAAACTAGCTACATTAACGGCTCTTACCACATCCTCTGGCAGCGCGTTCCAGAGCTTAACTAATCTTTAGGTGCAGGCATTTATACCAATGAAAACCAGGCCTAAAGGCCTGCACCTAAGTTGGGTGCAGATTGGGCATATGCTGTAAACAGTGCGCCATTTAGGAAAACCCATGACCTGCCCAAGCTCCACCCCCTGGCCATGCCTCTTTTGCGATCCATGCACTAGAATCTATATGCAGCAAAGACTGCAGAGTGGCATGTACAAGGTGCAGGAATCTTTATTAAAGGTCTACAAAATGGTAATCCGTAAAAATGGCTCTCATATGCATGGAGTGTGGACCCAACATGGTCTGTGTTTCGGAGAAATACTCCTTCCTCAGGGGTCCCATTGAGAATAAAGGGGATTATTTAAATGTGTGAAATATGGTAGATGCAGTCATAATGTCACCAGTGATATATGAATTGGGTATTCTTTACTTAGCAATTTTTTCCACTCTATCTAATGTACCTGGGACAACGGGGATTAAGTGACTTGCCCAGGGTCACAAGGAGCAGTGTGGGATTTGAACCCACAACCTCAGGGTGCCGAGGCTTTAGCTCTAACCACTGCACCACACGCTCTAATCGTCGACAGCAGCCCATTCCTAGCAAATCCTACAATTATCGGCATTGTCTCAATGGAACTTGAAGACTAACTGCAAAATTTTAATTTGGTGAAAAGTAGAACTCATTCTAGTATAAGTATGAGTTTTCTGCTCGGAAACCCTTGAGAGTGAAGACACTTCTAATGAGTCCAGCGCGTTGACAGAATCGAGTATCTGAAAGCTTCATTGTCCGTTCATCTGTCACGTCACTAAATATCTCAGCTGGTTGAACATTACATTTCTTTCAAATTCTGAAGACGTATCCCATACACCGGATTTTTTGCAGTGGGTCTTCCAGAGTAGAGAATGACACGGTGACAAAATTCATCACCGTTCCCGTCCCCGCGGATAACCGCGGGAAATAATCCCATGTCATTTTCTAGTGTCTATTTCAACCTCAGTCCTTCTACACCAGCATTCTTCAAAGCAAAGCTTGTGGGTCAGTGGTTGTGGCCATTCATGCTCTGATTCTTATGTGAGCCAAGGATAATGAAGCCAATGTGACATCACTGATGTGATTGGCTCTTAGGCACTGATGGAATGAGGCATTATGACATCATAATATCTGCTCTGGATACCAGAGACTGTCATTCTGTAGTGTCTGTTTCAACCTCAGTCCTTCTACACCAGCATTCTTCAGAGCAAAGCTTGCGGGTCAGTGGTTGTGGCCATTCATGCTCTGATTCTTATGTAAGCCAAGGATAATGAAGCCATTGTGACACCACTGATGTGATTGGCTCTTAGGCACTGGTGGAATGAGGCATTATGACATCACAGTATCTGCTCTGGATACCAGAGACTGTCATTCTCTAGTGTCTGTTTCAACCTCAGTCCTTCTACACCAGCATTCTTCAAAGCAAAGCTTGTGGGTCAGTGGCTTTGGCCATTCATACTCTGATTCTTCCCTCTCTCTCCTTAAAGAATGACATGAAGATGGTTTCCCGCGGTTATCCGTGGGGACGGGAACGGTGATGAATTTTGTCACCGTGTCATTCTCTATTCCAGAGGACTCAAGTCTTGTATCTATTAATGGAAATCAAATATAATCAACAAATGGCCCATTTAGCAATGGCATTGACTTTTTTTGGGCTGGTAAATTCAATTCTGTCAAAATAGAAATCATTGAGGCAGTGTATTTTGCCCTACATCCAGTTTTGTAGGTGGTCGGGTATGAGTCTTGGTAAGAAGTGCATCCTTAATGAGGTGGAATGCAACAAAGCACTAAGATCAATATTAGATCTACAGAAATTAATAACAATCACAGATGATAAATGAGGCTTGTATAGTAAAATCTAAACCAGTGGATTAAGGAAATTTAGGTCGCTGGTATGCACAGACAGACTTTCTCTTCAACCCTCTCTTCCCACCTCTTTTTACCCCTATAGCAGTGGTCTCAAACTCAAACCCTTTGGAGGGCCACATTTTGGATTTATGAATTCTTGGAGGGCCTCAGAAAAAAAATAGTTAATGTCTTATTAAGGAAATGAAAATTTTGCATAAGGTAAAAACTCTTTGTAGTTTATAAATCTCTCCTTTTGGATGTCTTAATGATAATGTAATTTATAGCTATAGAAACTGTTTTATTTTACTTTTGTGATTATGATAAACATACTGAGGGCCTCAAAATAGTACTTGGCGGGCCGCATGTGGTCCCCGGGCCGCGAGTTTGAGACCACTGCCCTATAGCATTAGCAAGATTGTACAAAATGTTGGTTTCAAGTTTAATTAATTTTAATATACTGACCATCGAAGTGCACCTGGCCGGTTTACAATGCTAAAAATAAAAAGTTAAAATAAATTTGAGGGGGGGGAGAATGTGAACATTAAATAGGCAAATCACAAATACGAACATGAGCTTGAAGGGAAAGGGGGAGGGGAAAATTAATAATTATATCATTAAAAACAAATTAATTAAAGGGAAGTGGAGAGGATAAAACACCAGGAATGGGGATCGCTTCTTAAAAAGCGGTCCGTGTTTATTTTGCTAGTATTGGAAAGGAAATATATAGATGCTATGGTATGCGCCTTGGAATAAGAACGTTTTTGGTTTAATCTTGAATTTGTCGAGTGAATTTTCGAGGCGGAGTTGAGGTGGCATGGCGTTCCATAAAGTTGGAGCGACAACGGAAAAGTTAGTTTTTCTAGTGTAGTAAAAATCTTTGATGTGGTCAGTAAATTCTGATCAGCCGATCTAAGGGTCCGGGAAGGACAAGAAGGAATGATGAGTTTATCAAGAAAAGATGGGAGACGCGAAAGTTTGATTTTGAAGACCAGCATTAAAGTTTTGTAGGTGATGCGGTGGGTGATGGGTAGCCAATGAGGAGTAGCATGATCATATTTCCCAACTTTATAGATAAGTTTGATTGCCGTATATTGGTCCCTGGGTTGGGAGTTTACCACCCTTTGGTCTTTTTTTCCAAGGGCTTACCTCATTATTCCAAGTTTCCAAATTTTATTAAGAATTTGATTGTTCACCTATCATAGATTCTAGGCGATATACAATAAAAAAAATGGGGGAATACAAAATATTAAAAACTAAGATGGAGAAAATCAGAATATATGGACCCGATATATGTACAGTTAAACAAGAGGGAGAGGGCAGAATTACAATAATTTTTAGAAAAGAGAACATAAAAAGGTAAAAAAAACCGAGGAAATGTGTGCTTTGCTATATTCTGAAAACTTTCGAAAGTAAAAAAGAATTAAAGAGGAAGGAAGTGGATTCCATAATGTAAACCACTTAGAAATCTATTGTATCGTCGTGTGCTACTCTAAGAGCTCCGTTTTTAGCACACGCACAAAATTACCGTGTGGTACGCTTCTAGAATAATGCCAGCTCAATGCTGGCGTTAAGGTCTAGAGCTCGTTATTCCGCGCATTAAGGCCCTAACGTGGCTTAGTAAAAGGAGCCCTAAGTCCGAGAGTCTAAATCGTATAGACCCAGATTCTATAAAACTCACCTAAAGTTAGTTGCTTAACTTACCCCTCCCCCACCCACCCATTTTACTAAAACATGGTAGAGAACTGTCCGGTGGCCTGGAGTGCTAAGTGCTCTGACGCTCAAAGAATTCCTATAAGCATTGGAGCATTTAGCGCTCTGGGCCACGGTCGAAACCTCTACCACGGCTTAGTAAAATCTTAATCAGCACCAATAACAAGTTTAATTGGCTTAAATGAAAATTAATTGCTTTCTAGGCACCTAACTTGGTAGACACCTACCAGAAAGTGGGCGTGGTTAAGGGTTGATCATGGGTGAGTTTTGCATGTAGGCACCTCTATTTAAGCTAAGAAAACCCTGACATAAATAAGGGGCATCTAAGGTTTTTGACACCTACCAGTGCCTATAAACAGTGCCTAACTTGTGATTGACATGCGCCTTGTTTCTTAGCGCTTATGTCTCTTCACTGGCTCCCTATCCGCCTTCGCATACAGTTCAAGTGTGTTCATTCTGCTGCCCCTCAATATCTCTCCTCTCTTCTCTCTCCTTATCTACCTCCCAGAGAACTCCGTTCCTCAGATAAGTCACTCTTAGCGTTACCCTTCTCCTCCACTGCCAATTCCCGACTTCGTTCCTTACATCTAGCTGCCCCGTTCCTTACATCTAGCTGCCCCCTCTGCCTGGAATAAATTACCCGAGTTTGTCCGTCAAGCCCCTTCCCTTGTTTAAAAGCAGACTGAAACCCCACCTTTTTGATATAGCCTTCAATCCTTAACCTCTGATGTCATAATGCCTCATTCCACCAATAAGAATCAACCTCATCAGTGATGTCACAAAGGCTTGATTGTCCTGTACTCCCCTCTGCCCTCCAACCCAGCCAGCAGATTAACCCTTTCCCTTAACTGTATCCATGACATCCTGTTTATCTGTCTTGGCTATTTAGATTGTAAGCTCTTTGGAGCAGGGACTCTTTGTGACTCTGTAAAGCGCTGTGTGTGTCTAGTAGCTGTACAGAAAGAATTAATAGTGGTGGTAGTAGTAGTAGTTTGAAGCGTTTCAGTCTTTGGGAAGCAGAGCTGAGATTGTGATGTCATAATGCCTCATTCCACCAATAAGAGCCAACCTCATCAGTGATGTCACAATGGCTTGATTGTCCTGTACTGCCCTCTGCTTTCCAACCCAGCCAGCAGATTAACCCTTCCCCTTAACTGTATCCATGACATCCTGTTTGTCTGTCTTGGCTGTTTAGATTGTAAGCTCTTTGAGCAAGGACTGTTTTCCTACTCTTTGTGACTCTGTGCAGCGCTGCGTGCGTCTGGTAGCGCTATAGAAATATTTAATAGTACTGTGGTAGTGCTAGGTGCCATTATATAGAACCAGAGCCATAGTGTACAACTCAAAGAGTGTGGCTAGGATGGGCAAGAGTGGGTCAGGGCCATGCAGTGGTATAGAATAGCAACTTTTACACACTGAAATGCCAGGCGTTGGTGCTTGGCACCAATATTTTCCGCTGCCAGTTTTTGAATGCCGTTGGTAGAACTCCCTCCCATATTGTACAGCTAATGTTCAGGTTTGAAAGATCCTTGATGAGATGATCAATGTGTTGGAAACGGAAGGTGAGGGGATTCACATCTGGCCGAATGACTCATGAATTCCTGTGTGTAGGGACGGAGTTTTTGGCAGAGGTGGAGTATCTGAGTAGGTCACATCGCCTAACACCTGGCCTGAATATAAGGAAAATATGAGTTGATTCAGAAGTTTTTGACCACTTAAACACTGAACTTCTACTATAATTATTCATCTCTTTTACAATAGTGTAGTATTATCAGACCCTGCACCTGATAAACCATAAAATTAGGTGGAGAAAAAGAGACCTCAAAGATTTTGCTCCTTAATTTTCAGTACATTAGGTTCAAACAACTTTTATTGATGTCAATATCAGCAAATACAACGCCATGGCACCCCAAGGGTGCAGAGAACAAACAATGATGCATCATACACAATAATAGAACAAGCATGTACGGAAGAAGAGTAACTGCAACCAAACTCCCCCCCCCCCACCCCCCGGTTCCTACTCTATATAGGGCAAGCGAGACTAACGAGGGCAGAAAGGCACTCCGAGGCCCTGGGCTCATATGAGCCCCGAAGATGCCACACCACCCCTTCCCCCACCGAACCCCACTCATAATTTTCAATTCTGCAAGAGTCAATCCAAATATGCAGCCAGGTACTTTTTTCGTCATAGATGTCAAAAGACGGTCAACCGTTCATGTTCACGGATGTTCAATCAACAACCACCGTCGGGAAAACATTCACGCAAACTCAAACTGTTTCAGCCAGACCTGACAGCGGACCTGTTTCGCAGAGAGCTATCTCGGAAGTTTTTGAACATGAAAACGTAGCTCCGTGAAAGCTCCCCAGCCAGTCGCTCATAGATTCAAGCTCTGCGATACTAAGTCAATAATAATGTCAATAATAACTTCTAACTGCCCCAGAATGGTTTAACTGGGATTGGTGGAAGGGAGGCCAGTTCTAGTTAGACTAGACCAGTGGTTCTTAAACCCGGCCAGTCGGGTTTTCAAGATATCTCTAATGAATATGCATCACTACATCCAAAGCAAGTTATACCACCTAACCTATATCCTCTTCAGTAAGTTATCCTCAATTTTTCTCACAAGTATTTAAGTTCTATTTATTCATTATACTTACTAGTCATCATAACTTATCTTCCATAAATCAATTACTTACTCTAATGAATAATGCACGAGGCAGCTTTGCATGTATTATAGGCATGCAAATCTGCCTCATGCATATTCATTAGAGATATCCTGAAAACCTGATTGGCCGGGGGTTCCCCATGACAGGTTTAAGAACCACAGGCCTAGGCCTTAAGCATCAGCCCAGCCCATGCAGGCAGAGTGCTTCGGACCTTCAAAGCCTTATTTATTAATGTTTTAGTAGTTATATACCACTTATAGTCTAAGTCAGGGGTGTCAAAGTCCCTCCTCGAGGGCCGGAATCCAGTCGGGTTTTCTGGATTTCCCCAATAAATATGCATTGAAAGCAGTGCATGCAAATAGATCTCATGCAGATTCATTGGGGAAATCCTGAAAACCCGACTGGATTGCGGCCCTCGAGGACCGACTTCGACACCTGTGGTCTAAGTGGTTAATATTCAGGTGCTCAAATGTTTTTCCCTATCTGTCCCAAGAGGCTCACAATCTATCTAATGTACCTGGGGCAATGGGAGGGGGGATTAAGTGACTTGCCCAGGGTCACAAGGAGCAGCATGGGTTTGAACCCACAACCTCAGGGTGCTGAGGCTGTAGTTTTAACCACTGAGCCACTCTAGAAATCAAAATGTAGCAAAAGTGAGCCAAGTAAAGGACAATCAAGCCATTGTGACATCACTGATGAGGTTGGCTCTTATTGGTGGAATGAGGCATTATGATGTCACAATACAAGCACTGCTTATCAGAGGTTGAAACTCATCACGTTATACAGGTATATTTATTCCATTTTCTATACTGTTCTCCCAGGGGAGCTTAGAAGGGTTTACATTAATTTATTGAGGTACTCGAGCGTTTTTGTCTGTTTGGCCCGGAGGTCTTATGATCTATCTAATATACCTGGGGCAATGTTTGTGAGGGGAGGGGGAGGAATGAATGACTTGTGCAGAGTCACAAGGAGCAGTGTGGGTTTGAACCCACAACCTCGGGGTGCTGAGGCCATAGCTTTAACCACTGTGCCACACACCCCACTCCTTGTTAAATTATACACATAAAAGCCACTTCCTCCTGAATTATAACATAACAGTTGATCTATCTGTATAAAGAAGAATTCCGGCACATTTAACCTTTTGCTCCCCAGTCATCTGGCGTGCAGGTATTGCTCTTGTCCCTAACTAACGAGGAAGTCTGCCTTTTGGAAAGTCTCCATAAATTTCACAAATGCACTGCACTGATGTCAGTGTCAGCCATTCCTCTTTTCACACTGGAAGGTGGGATAAGTGAACGCAGGCGAGTCGGTCATTAAACAACCAGATGTTCTGAGCTTTCTATCAGCATGCACGAGGGAAGTCATGATGAAGATAATGCAGAGAGAAAATGTTGTTTAAGAAGCGGCTGGAAACGCTTTAATTTGTGAAAGCTTTTTGTTAGTTCTGTATAACGTGAGATTTTACGGTTCATTAAGGGTGAACAATTTTATTAGCATTTGCTAGTTTTAACGAGTATATGTGGAAGTATTATGCTAGATTTAGCTGTTATCTACAGAAGAATAGGATAAGAAGCATATATTATATGGAAATATAGGATAAGATGTATATGTTGTAAGATGTTTGTTTAGTTATTAAAGGGGGAAGAAATTTTTAAAATGAATAAATAAATGACTTATTTTCAAATTTAAGAACATAAGAAGATCCTTACTGGTTCAGACCAATGGTCCATCAAGCCCAGTAGCCAATCCAGGTCCCTAGTACCTGGCCAAAATCCAAGGAGTAGCAACATTCCATTCAGAATCTAATGAATAGCGAGATTCTAGAATCCCAAAGAGTTACGAAAGATTCTGGAACCCCAAAGAGTAGCAGCATTCCATTCAGAATTCTAAAGAATAGCAAGATTCTAGAATCTCAAAGAGGTACGAAAGATTCTGGAACCCCAAAGAGTAGCAGCATTCCATTCAGAATTCTAAAGAATAGCAAGATTCTAGAATCCCAAAGAGGTACGAAAGATTCTGGAACCCCAAAGAGTAGCAGCATTCCATTCAGAATTCTAAAGAATAGCGAGATTCTAGAATCCCAAAGAGGTACGAAAGATTCTGGAACCCCAAAGAGTAGCAGCATTCCATTCAGAATTCTAAAAAATAGCGAGATTCTAGAATCCCAAAGAGTTACGAAAGATTCTGGAACCCCAAAGAGTAGCAGCATTCCATTCAGAATTCCAACGAATAGCGAGATTCTAGAATCCCAAAGAGTTACGAAAGATTCTGGAACCCCAAAGAGTAGCAGTGGCTTCCCCCATGTCTTTCTTGATATACCATGATTCAGACAGGAAAATTGACACTTTACCTCCCACTGCCATCATAAGAACATAAGAATAGCCTTACTGGATTAGAGCAACGGTCCATCTAGCGCTTTCTCAAGGAAGTCCCCACCATCATTGGGCAAAACATGTTGGAGTAACAGGTCCCTTCCTGACCCTATTCTACAGAATTAATATCATGAAACACTCAAGCATTGTTTATTGTTTTCATAAGACTTTTTTATAAGGTCCAAAAAACATTTAAAAAATCGCTAGATCAAATGAAGATGGCGGTGTGAAAATCTTAAGTAGCACAATTCTATAGCTCATGAGAAGCACGTCTGAAGATCTTGCAAAATATTCTACAAATCTATGAATGATATTAGAGAATGACACGGGGAAAAAAAATTTATCACCGTCCCTGCGAGCTCGATCCCTGTCCCCGCCCTGCAAACTGTCAGATCACAAGCCGCACAACCCTCGAATAGTTATGATTTTATACTGAACTTATTTTATTAAAGTATAAAAAGAGACAATATTCTGTACAATTGTCATTTTATAAACACAAATAATACAGAGCAAGGATCAACAAAACACCTGTCTCCCCTCCCTTTCACAAATTTCCCCTCCACTATTGTGAAAACTGAACAAACCAAATTACTACAGAATGTTACATAGAAAAATCAAGCTAACAGAATACTTCAGTCACACATGGCAGGAATAGTGTTAGGGGAGAGCAACTAGGGCAACTGCTCCCTGGTCAGAGAGAGAGCCCTAAGCCAGCTGGAAGCTAAAGAAGCACTGCCTGGGCTTTGCGGTCCCCAATTATGTCTAATACCAGCTCTAGCAGGATACATATTTCAAATCTGAAATATTCTAATCACAAAATATAAAATGCATTTATTTTTTCTACCTTTTGTTGTCTGGTAATTCTATTCTTCAAATCACATTGGCCTCAGGCTTTGGTTTTGGGTTCCTTCTATCTTCATCGTGGCATGGCTGGCTCCTGAAGGTAAAATAGGCGCAAGAGGAGCTGGGGAGGAGATGCCGAGTCTGACACGGGCGCAATTTTTTTTTACCTCAGGAGCAAGACTTTTCACCACTCCCACAGGGAGATAAAAGGTCATGTCCCCATTCCTGAGGTAAACCAGTTGCAAATGTCTCCATTCCTGCAGATTTACTGCAGTGACCACAGTTTACCGCAGTAAGCGGTCCTTGTGTCATTCTCTAAATGATATTGCATATCTGTAAGCCGTATACGATAGCATGAATTGATGTGTGCAAACCATAGTATGCCATCTACTCGAGATTGGCACTTGCACGACAAGTGCCATTCTGTATGAGCACAATCTAGGTCACAGCCTGGCACCAGCAGAGCATCTAAGCCTCGAGACCATAACATAAATATGTAATAACAGTGTATTGGGGTGCACCAGGGCAAGGTAGTATCCGATAAGGGACAAACATAATATGGGCCCGGCTGGCCATATGCCAGGCACACCACTTGGCAGGAGTCGGGAGCCCATGCATGGTATAGGTCCTAGCTGGAAATGCGGCAGGACAATATGGAGAAATGGCATAAGCGCCTAGCTTAGGCATGAGGCGGGAGCACAAGATGAACTGATATGACTACCCCCAGGCTCGGATGTCTGAGTCGGAATTACCACGATGGAACCTGAATAAAGCTGAGGCCATATTGTAGCACCAAATTATCTCCCCTCCCCCTATGAAGCTGTGCTAGCGTTTTTTATTGCCAGCCGTGGCGGCAAAAGCACCGATGCTCATAGAATTTCTAACATGGCTTTTTAAAAAGGGGGGGGGGTATGTGCCTGGTCGAGACTTCATAACTTGTATATAAAAGGATTTGGATAGATGGTGCCAGGCAATGAGGCAGAGCAATCCCGACTGCCGAAGTCACTATAGATATGATTCCAACCTAACCAAAAGGGCAAAAATTTCAATGAAATATTTCCTAAATGGACTTTAAGAAATGTATGTCCTAATTTTGAACTTCACCTATTGGTATATGTACTTTCTCTTTCTCTCTATCAATTGTAGTTCTAATCCTTCCTTCCTTTTGTTCCCGTTCGTCAATGTCTTTAAAAATTGTCATTTCCCCTGGTCTGTTTCTGCGTAAATGATATTTTATCTGGCACATTGCTTTGCTGTTTTTGTACACCGCCTAGAAGGCTTGATTGGGCGGTGTAAAAATTTTTACATAAACTAGAAACCACATCTGTATAACCTGAAAATGTCCTTACTTTCTATCTTTTCAGATATTGTGTAATGGATCCATTCTCCTTTCTTCGTCACGTTCTTATTTCCTTTACTCCACGGATTGTTATCTATATACAAAAATACCTAGATTTAAATTAAAAAAAGAAATTTAACACTCGCACATGTCGGAGATACTTCAGGATGCCTGAGCGCTTTCCGTGGAACTCCAATTTAGGCTTGAGTTAGCACCTAACACAGCTTAGTATAAGGGCCCTTTCTGTGGAAACCCTGACACAGCAGAAAACCAAAGTAGCCTTGTCATATAATGGATAACTGCTTGTAACGTGCTTTTCTTTCAATGCAGTAAATTGATTTATTTATAAGTTTCCACATTTACATATCAAGTAAACACTTGTACAGAAAGTTGGTTAGATGGAACAATTCTCCCTAAGTATAAAAGCCTTCATACCTTGATTATCTTTAAAAAGTGAATTAAAAAAAAATAAAAAAATTTGTAATTTCATCTAGCACAACTCAAGTCCTCAACTTAAGATCCAAGAATTCACATAAGCGAGAGAAAGAGAAAAAAAAAAGAAAAGATAATAATCATACAAGAAATATGCTAAGCAGAGTGCTTTTAGGAGAAATGGGAAAGGGATTGGGACTTGTATACCACCTTTTTGTAATTTTACAACCACACTCAAAGTGTTTACTTAAAGGTTCTTCAAGCATTGTTCCTATCTATCCTGGAGGGTTCATAGTCTATCGAATGTAACATAGTAGTTGACGGCAGATAAAGACCCGAATGGTCCATCCAGTCTGCCCAACCTGATTCAATTTAAATTTTTTATTTTTTTTATTTTTTCTTCTTAGCTATTTCTGGGCAAGAATCCAAAGCTCTACCCGGTACTGTGCTTGGGTTCCAAATTCCGAAATCTCCGTTAAAACCTACTCCATCCCAACTAAACCCTCCCAGCCATTGAAGCCCTCTCCAGCCCATCCTCCCTCAACGGCCATATACAGACACAGACCGTGCAAGTCTGCTCAGTAACTGGCCTTAGTTCAATATTTAATATTATTTTCTGATTCTAAATCCTCTGTGTTCATCCCACGCTTCTTTGAACTCAGTCACAGTTTTACTCTCCACCACCTCTCTCGGGAGCGCATTCCAGGCATCCACTACCCTCTCCGTAAAGTAGAATTTCCTAACATTGCCCCTGAATCTACCACCCCTCAACCTCAAATTATGACCTCTGGTTTTACCATTTTCCTTTCTCTGGAAAAGATTTTGTTCTATGTTAATACCCTTCAAGTATTTGAACGTCTGAATCAGATCTCCCCTGTCTCTCCTTTCCTCTAGGGTATACATATTCAGGTCTTCCAGTCTCTCCTCATACGTCTTCTGGCGCAAGCCTCCTATCATTTTCGTCACCCTCCTCTGGACCACTTCAAGTCTTTTTATGTCCTTTGCCAGATACGGTCTCCAAAACTGAACACAAGTGGGGCCTCACCAATGACCTGTACAGGGGCATCAACACCTTCTTCCTTCTACTGGCTACGCCTCTCTTTATACAGCCCAGCATCCTTCTGGGCTCCTCCTTCTGGCCTTGTCACAGTTTTTTTCGCCTTTTAGATCTTCGGACACTATCACCACAAGGGCCCTCTCCCCGTCCATGCATATCAGCTTCTCTCCTCCCAGCATATATGGTTCCTTCCGATAATGCATTACTCTGCATTGAATTTTAGTTGCCAGGCATTAAACCATTCCTCTAACTTTTGCAGATCCTTTTTCATATTTTCCACTCCCTCTTCGGTGTCTTCTCTGTTACACATCTTGGTATCATCTGCAAAAAGGCACACTTTTCCTTCTAACCCTTCAGCAATGTCACTCACAGTGGAGAATTAAGTGTCTTGCCTAGGGTCACAAGGAGCAGTGTGGGTTTGAACCCACCACCTCAGGGTGCTGAGGCTGTAGCTCTAATCACTGCGCCACACTCTCCTCCAATACAATACTAGAAGTGAGCCAAGTATAGAACAATGAAGCCATTGTGACATCACTGATGAGGTTGGCTCTTATTGGTGGAATGAGGCATTATGACATCAAGGAAAGGGATTGGGACTTGTATACCGCCTTTTTATAGTTTTACAACCACACTCAAAGTGTTTTACACACAGGTACGTCAAGCATTTTCCCTTTCTGTCTTGGTGGGCTCATAATCTATCTAATGTACCTGGGGCAGTGGAGAATTAAATGACTTGCCCAGGGTCACAAGGAGCAACACGGGGTTTGAACCCACAACTTCAGGGTGCTGAGGCTGTAGCTCTGCATTGTTTGTAGTCCTTAACTGACCATTTTTTTTCACACTTACGCTTTCACAAATGACCTTGATAGATGCAGACATCTCGATGGAGCTGTGGCTTAATTAGGAGGCTGCACTTGTGAAATGCAATCCATTAACTTTCCACCGAGAGGAGAGTAAAGCGGGGTCATTGTTTAAAAGAATCTCCATGGGGCGGGGAAGGAATGTTGGGGCTCATTCTATTCAGGTTGATGAAGTAGACCTTGACGTTGAGCAAGGAAGTGGAACAAGATCACAGTAATTCAGCACGACAAATGTTAAATAATCCCAACCAATGACGAGAAATACTGAACAGTTTCGTGCCTTGCAATGATGTATTTATTTATTTCCACAAAGAGCTCAGAATGGGTCACAGGTTAAACATACGTAGTATACAATTAACAGGTTACGATTTGGACTGGATTTGCCTTAATTTCAGTACAAGTTGAAAAGGGCAACTGAAGGCATTGCAGAAGTTGATCAACTATGCCGCAAGATTCATTACAGGGGCCTCCTAGGAGTTCACGTATATCTCCTGTCTTGAAACAATCACACTGACTGCCCATTCAGCAAAGAGTGCATTTTAAGATTATTGCAGTCATTCATCAGATATTGTATCGTATCTCTCCAAGGGTGTTACAAGAGTTGTTTGAAATTTACCAACCTAGAAGAAACCTACGATCTGGACTTACACAGAAATTGAGTTTAGAGAGTAGGATGTCCATTATGCATGTTGGGTTTGGAGCATCAATGATGTCGGTGGCTGGTGCAAAACTTTGGAATACCCTGCGATTTTGTGCTGGGAAGATCAACTTCAAGAAAATGTTGACAAACGCAGCTTTTTCTTAATGCTTTCCTATGAAAATACTGCTACAGCTGCTTCAGTTTTAAGATGGTGTTGAAGAATATTTGGCCTTGAACGTAATATTCAATGCTTTCTACAGTTTTATTGTTGAATTCTTGATAGATAATGTCTGTGTTGGTTGTCTCATCTGCCTTGGGGTGATGGGAAGTTTGTGTTTGTCTACCGTTTGTACCATATGTGTGCGACTAAAGGGCGAGCAGGATAATATGTATGTAACCAATGTGTTAACCACATAGTTTTATGTGGTATATAAATTGATAAATAATAAAAATCCTAATTTGGCAAACACTAGGGGGTCTAATATTAATATACAAAATATACAGTTTACAGATTACAATTTGCCGTAGTTACACTGCAGGACTTTTCAAGACAGTTTTCCTAATGTGACACATACCGGGATCCGGTACCAATATATATATATTTGTAATTCATCGGTCATGGGCAGGGGAGTTAGGTGAAGAGGTCTGTTTTTATTGCTTTCCTAACGTTGAGGAGAATTTTCAGAGGATAACTACAGCCCGCACCATCTTGGAGAAGATCCTTGGGGGTTGTAGCAAGGTCGGAAAGAAAAGCTCCCTAGAAGTGGAGAAACCTTTGTCAATCCCCCTGGGTCAAAATACGAAACGAGCTTCTGAGAGTTCCAGTGACGGAAAAGGGATGGGGCGTTTGGAGCCACACATGTGATCTCTCAAGATTTTACAAAGAGAACTCAGATGATAGCTTGTAGAAATAAAACGGAACGCACGGTGAAGCACGAATGCCTAGAAGAACTGCGTTCTTCAGTGAGTGCTTAGTTGGCGGGTCTTCTAGGCACGTGCACTTCACCGTGAGTTCAAATTTATTTGTACAATGTTGTGGCCTGTTAGGAACTCATCAGTCCCCCTGAGGAAGATGTGTTGATCGAAACACGGACCGGGTCGGGTCTCTGTTCCTTCATCATACAGGTGGTCTACATTTCATCATCGTTTATTGACTGACTGAAATAAAGACTGGTCATCAAGGGCATCGTTTCTGCAGTATTCTTCCTTGGTTTCCCATTTTTTTTTTATTAAGCGCACGATTCATCAAAGTGCTTTTTAAAATAGGTGCAGGATTGGAATGCTTTAGAGCAAATTTGCACCAGAAATCCAGAATACGTCGTAGGGTGATACTGGTACCATTGACATTGGAGGGATGGCTGTGAGGTGAATGCTGAGGAAAGAATCCACTAGTTTGCTAAATAAGGTGGCACTTAGTGAACGTCAGAGCAGGTCAGTAACCTATCTTGTGTGGCGGTAACGCTCTTAATCTTGCATGTACAATCTCCAATTTGCTCTAGGCGGGTCCCTGCAGATTCACGCTAAGAGCAGTTCCACGGTCCCCTTTGATTCTGCTCCAGTTCCTTCTTTCATTGCTGACACAAGATCAAACATCCTCTGTGTGAACATGAAAATGCCACCCGAGCACAGAAGTGGAACATACTGTGACTCGGCCAAGAATGGAGGGAGGGGTGGGGGGGGGGAAGCAGCAGCAGTAACACTCCCTTGATTTTACCTGCGCTTAGCTCCACAGATATCATCATTTCCTACAAAGAGCACATAAATTCCTGGAACACATTTACCGCATTGATAACAATTAAGCCAGCTTACAAAATTCGAAGCTATGTGCCTTGCAAGGACTATTAAGGCAGTGTTTTTCAACCGCTGTTCCGCGGCACACTAGTGTGTGCTAGCATTGAATAATCGGGGCTATTTGGCAACAATTTAGAATTAACGCATGCATCTCGCTAGGTGCTGTTCTGTAAAGATGTCCATGTAAATTCTTACACAGAGATCCAGAAAATGGGCGTGGCCATGGAAGCGTCAAGGGCGGGGTGTTCCAAGAATTTGCATGCAGTATTTCAGAATGCACCTACGGCCTGGCACCGTTATTCATGGACACTCCTAACACCTTCCGTCCCCTCACGTTCGCGTAGATCCAACGAGCAACATCTATTTTGTATTCCTTTGTTAAAAGTAATCAACCCGAGACGTCAAAACACTTTCTCTGTCACCGCACCTCAACCCTGGAACTCCCTACCGATTTTATCTAAGGGAAGAAAAATCTTTAGATCGATTCGGAGAAAGTTTGAAAAGTTTCCTATTTAAAGATCCTTTAAACAGATCTCATTGTTTTATCCAACCGACCTGAGTTTCACGCCTCCTCTACTCAGTATTAATTCGTTCGTCTTCTGAATCTCCCATCACGTTCTTTTTACCGTTTGTTACGATCCTATTAATAGGATTTCTTTCCCGTTTTCCCTCATGGTTTCAGTCTGTCCTTTGTTTATTTGTGAGTGATATTAACATATTATGCTTGTAAGTCCCAAATTTCTGTTCTCATCGTGCCCCAGCAGTCTGCTCCCGCGGCGGCCCTTAGGTCAAAGATCAGCACCCTAACTGAGACCAGCCCTACCTGCGTACGTTCTGGCTCAGCAGGAACTTGTCTAACTTTGTCTTGAATCCCTGGAGGGTGTTTTCCCCTATAACACCCTCCAGAAGAGCATTCCAGTTTTCCACCACTCTCTCTGGGTGAAGAACTTCCTTCCGTTTGTACACAATCTATCCCCTTTTTTATTTTGTATATCGTTTAGAAGTTTGAGCGATAATCAAATTTTAAATAAAACTTGAGTAGGTCTGCTCTTACTATCAGAAGCTAAGAGCATCAGCCCTGACTAGTACCTGGATGTGAGACCACCAGGGGAATACCAGGCGCTGTAGGTCAACAGGGCAGCAACATCGTGGAGCTTCACAGGAGAAGGCAATGGCAAACCACTCCTGTACTCTGCCATGAAACATCATAGGATGGGTTCCTTACTGTGCATGTTGCCGGGGGTCGGTGGCTAACCTGGCAGCATAATCCATCATTACAGAATACAGCAGATCCATGTTTTATTTAGCCACAAGGATTTATACCGGATTTCGGCTGGTGTAAATCCTTGCACCTAAGAGTTCAGCATGGATTCTGGTGCTACACATTATTATAAATAGCACTAACTTCAGAGCACTGCTTATAGAATAATGTATAGCCCTCTTTTTTTTTTTTTCGGAGCCGATTTTTCAGTGCTATATATAGAATTTGGCTTCCAATGCAAATGTAGATGTACTTCATGCTTTATTCACAGTGGCTATTCAGAAAGTCATAAGAACATAAGAATTGCTGGGTCCATCGTGCCCGGCAATCTGCTCACGCGGGGGTCCTCTGGTCGAAGACCAGTGCCGAATCTGAGACTAGCTCTACCTGCGTACGTTCTGGCTCAGCAGGAACTTGTCTAACTTTGTCTTGGATCCCTGGAGGGTGTTTTCCTCCATGACAGACTCCGGAAGAGCGTTCCAGTTTCTACCACTCTCTGAGTGAAGAAGAACTTCCTTACGTTCGTACGGAATCTATCCCCTTTCAATTTTAGAGAGTGCCTTCTCGTTCTCTCCACCTTGGAGAGGGTGAACAACATGTCCTTATCTACTAAGTCTAGTCTCTTCAGTATCTTGAATGTTTCAATCATGTCCCCTCTCAATCTCCTCTTCTCGAGGGAGAAGAGGCCCAGTTTCTCTCATCTTTCACTGTATGGCAACTAGATTTGGGGCCTCCAGGGCAAGCGAAGGAAGTCCCGAGTAACGAATGGATGCTCACACTTGCCGTTGTGCTATGCCTCCACTTGGTGTCAGCAGAGATTAATCCAAAGCATCAATGCAAGTGTTTAATACCGTCTTGGACCTGCTGTTATTCAGAGCAGTTCATCAATGACATTTCTGGAGGATTTATTTCCACCTTTCTATGATCATAAATTCTATTTCATTAATTGGTGTTATAAATTATCAGATCTTTTTTTTTGTCACTTGCATTGATATATTTATTACATTCTAGGTAGAAAAACAAAAAAAAAAGCTTAGCAAAAAACAATGAACACACTGTATGAAAAAGGGGGGGAAAAAATCTTGTGCAGTGAGAAATGTTAGAAAAACAAAAAAGCAATTAAGTGAAACTCGCTAGACTTAAAGGAAGGAACAGATTTGGAAGAATAAGTAAGAATAATTGAAAGTCCCTCCTAAATACTGACATGCTTTTCCCGTTCAGATCTGAGAAGTCTTTAGTCAGAAACAAAGAACCAATTGGCATCACTTTGACCCAGGATCAGCCTAAGATGTGGCTCTACAAGCTTTGTACTCGTACGGAATCACGGCAGGATTTGCTCATTAGGATTGATCCGTAATCCATGTGCCTCTATTTTAGGACCACAGGGACAGACAATACTGTCGAAACACGCACCGTGTTGGGTCCAAGATCACAGTGGATTGGGTCCTAGATGCTTTTATGTGGATTACGACATTGAACTCTTAATAAAGTCAATATCCGGAACATTACTCTCCACAGACTCTTTTGTTGCTGTTGGACTTTTAGTCTGTGGAGTCACCAAGGTCAATTTTTTTGTTTTGCTCTATTAGAGATCCCACTTTGCTCTTTGGCCTAGTCTCTAGGCTTCTTGTACAGCTGAGGACAGGAGCACTATGGAGGTTCTTTCAACCATAAAATAACTCTGCCAACTTGTGGCCATTCTCCGTTCATGTCCTCAAGGGAGTCACAATCTTTATGGCTAACACAGTAAATGACGACAGGTAAAGGCCCACAAAATCTGCTTGACGAGGTGGCCAGAACCATGCCCGTTACTCTGTGGGGGTCCTAGACACCCATGCTCAAGCACTGGTTGTCAAGTCTCCACCCTGTCAACCATAGACAGTGAAACACGATGCAGTCTTGGTTATAACCATATATCAGCCCCCAAGTATTGCTGACCATCTTCAATTACCGATCAAGAAGCCCCTCCCCCTTCTTGCCCACATCCCTTGGAAAGATTTGGGACGTGTGCAAGAACCTCCAGGGGTAACTATCCCTCCCCCCACCCCCTTATCTCTTTAAAATCTTTGCCAGCATGGCCATCTGCTCTGGCCTGGCTCCCTCTGAAATTACTTCCGGGTCGTGGGGCTAGGAAGTGACTTCAGCATGAAAGCCAGCATGAGTAGCAGGCAAGAGAAGTTCTTCCTTATGTTGACGATTTAAAGAGGGATGGGAGTGGAAAGGGAGGGTATGAGCGGAGGGGGGAACTCCTACCCTTACTATGCTACTGAATCCATGCCCTTTCTTTTGTATTTATGCACTAAGCCAGTGGTCTCAAACTCCAACCCTTTGCAGGGCCACATTTTGGATTTGTAGGTACTTGGAGAGCCTCAGAAAAAAATAGTCAATGTCTTACATAAGAACATAAGAAGTGCCATCTCCGGAACAGACCCTAGGTCCATCAAGTCCATCGATCCACACACACGGAGGCCCCGCCAGGTGTATCCTGGCATAGTTTTAGTCCCCATATCACTCTAAGCTTCTCATAAGGAGATGTGTATCTTAGCTTACCCTTACCCATGTCACTTTATGCCACTCATAAGGAGATAACATAAGCATAAGAACATAAGCCGTGCCTCTGCTGGGTCAGACCTGAGGTCCATCATGCCCAGCAGTCTGCTCACGCGGCTGCCCATCAGGTCCAGGACCTGTATACTAGCCCTCTATCTATACCCTTCTATCCCCTTTTACTTCAGGAAATCATCCAATCTCTTCTTGAACCCCAATACCGTATTCTGTCCTATCACACCCTCTGGAAGCGCATTCCAGGTGTCCACCACCTGTCGGGTGAAGAAGAACTTCCTAGCCCTGGTTCTGACTCTGTCTCCTTTTAATTTTTCGGAATGCCCTCTCGTTCTTGTAGTTGTCGAAAGTTTGAAGAATCTGTCCCTCTCCACTTTCTCTATGTCCTTCGTGATCATTTCTTATTAAAGAAATGACAATTATGCATGAGGTCAAACTCTTTATAGTTTATAAATCTTTCCTTTTGGCTAAGTCTTCATAATAATATTGTCATTTAGAGCTAAAGAGACGTATGATCAAGAAACGGTTTTATTTTACTTTTGTGATAAAAATACCGAGGGCCTCAAAACAGTAACTGGCGGGCCGCGAATTTGAAACCACTGCACTAAACTATTTACACATGCAGTTTATAGAATTGGAGCTTGACCGAAACCAGTGGTTTTGGTTCTGGCTGAAGCTGAAATGGAATCCATGGTCGAAGTCTGCCACTCTGTTTTGGTCAGAACTCAAACAGAAAGCATGGCTCTGTCCCCCACCACCGCATCGCAAGAACCACCCCCCTCCCCCCCGAGTCAGCCTCCCCTCCAATAGAAGACCTGATCCCTCCCTGGACTGTCCATCAACTCCGTCCTGCCCATCCCCCCCACCCCCAGCCTACCTTTTAAAAGCCCTGGGGGGTCTAGTGACCTTTTTTGATGCGGGAGCATCCTGTGCTGCTCCTGCACCCGCTGACTGCATTGTGGTGACCACGGCATCCCAAGACAGCCTTATGAGACTGGCATGGGAAGGCGCAGATGCCGTTTTGGAATTGGGACTGGCATGAGCAGGGCCCTGTTCGCACTGCCCTCCCCACCCCCCTAACACCAGCCCTAGTTTTATTTAAAATGGGGCTTTAGACGAGATATGTTTAACAGGCCAAAAAAGCAATTAAATCAAGCTTGCTGGTGTTAAACCTATTTGCATACCCGAAAATCGCTGGCTGCAGATATCGAACCTTCCTGGACAGAACTTTCAAGTTTCAAGCTGGTAGACAGCAATCATGGCTAGGCTATTTCATCGATACCGCTAGGCTGACCTACAGCATCTTCCGGAAAGAATTAAAGACCACTTTGTTTAAGAAATTCTTATCTTAGCCAGACACTCTCCCGCGAACATAACTTCCACACCTTACCCTGAATTTCTTCCTCACACTAGATATCCACATTCCCTGTCTGCTAAAATTCCCTCTTCATAATTGTATACTGATACTCGCTGGTGTCCGACTATTTTCAATGTAAAATGTAAAATAGTTAATTTCTTATAATTCAACCTATGTATAATTTTCCTTTCAACCACCTTGCATTCATCTACTGTAATTCGCTGATTGTACAGCTCTTCTTCTTTGTGAACCGCCTAGAAGTCGCAAGATTATGGCGGTATAGAAAAATAAAAGTTATTATTATTATTAAAGGAAGGAATGGATTTTGAAGAATATTAGGTAAAAATAATAGAAAGCCTCTATGTACGGGCCCCGTTTTCAAAGCTGTGGTAAATGCACCGAAGCCCTTAGGAACCGAATGGGCTTTGGTGCAATTACTGTGGCAGCTTTGTTGCCACGGTTTTGTAAAAGGGACCCTAAGTCCCCAAGAATTGTATTCTGTGTTTGCAAAATACTTTAATCAATGTATTATTCAAGAATTGTAATATAGGGGGGGGGGGCGGGGGAGTCCGCCCTGGGCGCGGTCATGCTCAGGGCGCTGGCAGCCCTCTTCCTCTCCACCCCCCTGCCCTTCGCCCCATATCTTCGGCGCGAGCAGCTACCAACTTGCCGCTTCCGGGAAGTGGCATCGGAGAGGGCGCTGAGGCCGACGCGGGCGGCAAGATGGTGGCGGAAGTTAAAAAGGTATGGGGAAAGTGCACGCGGCAGGTAGGCGGGAGAGGAGCGCCACTGCCCCGGGCAACACTGACTCTCACTACGCCACTGAAGTCCACACAGCTGTGATATTCCATTACAAAGAGCCATGCATATTGTCAATGTTATATGAACAGCAGTTTACAACCTATACAATCATAAATCAGGCGAAAATTTGAATTTTGAGAAGGAAGCGCCACTTTTTTTTTTTTTTGCAGAAGCCACATTCACTAGATTTTGAAGCAAAACAATAATAAAGTTGGGGTTTTGGGCCTAGCTGTGTATTTCTGCTCTTCTGAGCTTCCAGCTCGTTTGAAACCAGCCTCTGTTAGGCTTCAGTGCCCTGGGAATTCCCCTCTGCTTTTATGACCCACTTAAAAGTCCAGCTGTTGCAGCGAGAGTCCTCGGCTAGCGGTCACACACCTGGGACTCTCACCGCCATCATCAGCGCTCATTTCGGCACAAAATATGTCACTCTCCTAAGTTATCTGCTATTTCCATCTTTTTAAATGAGTCACTGGTGACAGCTAGCAAGCAATTAAGATAATGTGAGAGAGAGAAGGATTTGACAGCAGGATTCAGACATACAGACACTGTTTCAATCAGCCAGCCAGCCGAGACATCCCTAAACAGCAATTGAGCCTAGGTTTGCCAATGGATATGGAGACCGTCCAGAGGCAAAAGGCAGAGACTGGATAATACATCGCTTTAATGCTTTAAGATTGCATGTACATAGCAGTGAGTGGTGCCTTTAAGCCTTTAACCCAATAAAACCTCCAAAAAGAATGTCAGTGGAATTCATCCTCATCAAACTCTTTTTTTGCAATTGGGCTATTATAATTTGATGCTAGCAGTGTTGTGGAAGTTTAACTTGCTTCCCTGGCTCTCCTTTATATCCCTACAAGATCATGAAGATCCTCTAACACTTGCGCTGTCGTGGCCTTAAAAGTAACGATTTGAAAAATTCGAGTCATTCTCTAAAAACCGTGCATGCAAATGAGGTTTGTGGAGGGTTGCGGTATTTACATGGGATGAGGTGCTGATGATAGCGATCAGCACATGTGCAGAATACGCAAATTTTTTTCAAAAATAGAGACCCCCGAATCGAAGATCGGCAAGAGGGATGCCTACTCCCTCCTGCTGGTGCCACTGGGGTCCCCTGACAACCCCAACAACCAAAACCCGAGACCCCTGGCAGCAGGAGGGATGCCCACTCCCTCTACCTGCCGCCACTGGGGTCCCCTGACAACCCCAACAACCAAAACCCGAGACCCCCTGGCAGCGGGAGGGATGCCCACTCCCTCTACCCGCCGCCACTGGGGTCCCCTGACAACCCCAACAACCAAAACCCGAGACCCCCTGGCAGCGGGAGGGATGCCCACTCCCTCTACCCGCCGCCACTGAGGTCCCCTGACAACCCCAACAACCAAAACCTGAGACCCCCTGGCAGCGGGAGGGATGCCCACTCCCTCTACCCGCCGCCACTGGGGTCCCCTGACAACCCCAACAACCAAAACCTGAGACCCCCTGGCAGCGGGAGGGATGCCCACTCCCTCTACCCGCCACCACTGGGGTCCCCTGACAACCCCAACAACCAAAACCCGAGACCCCTGGCAGCAGGAGGGATGCCCACTCCCTCTACCCGCCGCCACTGGGGTCCCCTGACAACCCCAACGACCAAAACCTGAGACCCCCTGGCAGCAGGAGGGATGCCCACTCCCTCTACCCACTGCCACTGGGGTCCCCTGACAACCCCAACAACCAAAACCCGAGACCCCTGGCAGCAGGAGGGATGCCCACTCCCTCTACCCGCCGCCACTGGGGTCCCCTGACAACCCCAACAACCAAAACCTGAGACCCCCTGGCAGCGGGAGGGATGCCCACTCCCTCTACCCGCCACCACTGGGGTCCCCTGACAACCCCAACAACCAAAACCCGAGACCCCTGGCAGCAGGAGGGATGCCCACTCCCTCTACCCGCCACCACTGGGGTCCCCTGACAACCCCAACAACCAAAACCTGAGACCCCCTGGCAGCGGGAGGGATGCCCACTCCCTCTACCCGCCGCCACTGGGGTCCCCTGACAACCCCAACAACCAAAACCCGAGACCCCTGGCAGCAGGAGGGATGTCCACTCCTTCCTGCCACCACCACTAGGGTCCCACGACAACCCTGAAAAACAAAACCCAACACACGCCTGGCAGCAGGAGAGATGCCCACTCCCTCCTCCCACTGCTCACCCCCCCCCCCCAACAATCAAACACCTGCCTCCCCCCGGGCAGCAATAGGGATGCCCACTCCCTCTACCTGCCACTGCTGTGGTCTCCTGACAACCCCAACAACCAAAACTTGAGACTCCCGGCAGCAGGAGGGATGCCCACTTCTTCTTGACAATCAATCACCTGCAGGAAGTGACATCATTCCAGGAAGTGATATCAAAAGGGAGCCAACGGCAATGCGAGCGACTAGTTGAAGATGCCGCTTGGGCCAGCGACCATTTAAACAGGTATGCAGGGGGGGAGGGGGAACAGAGGAGAGGCGCCAGCGCCGGCATTCCCTCCCCCTGCAAAGACCGTCCCCGAGGTGGTCCACCCCCCTGCCCCCCTTTACACGACTGCTGCACACATTCCTCTTTGTGAGTTGCAAGCGATAACATTTGCATGCAACACTTATAGAACAATGTTTGTCAATGATGAGTAACATCCAGCACTTTAAAAAGCTTTTAAAGACAACCCTATTTGTGGAAGCTTTTTTTAATTAGACAGGAGCACCGTTTAATAGGGACTAACAGATATAAGAAGACATATTATGTGTTTAATTAATGACTTGGATTTTATGTACGTATCTCTGTAACCTGGTTAGGTTGTTACGCCAAATAGAAGTTTAAGATCTGTGACGACGATGCAATTGGTTGCGGATACTGTACATAATACAGAGTTTATTTATTACAAAGCCTATTCAGTGGCTGCAAATGGTCTATAGAATAAGATGTTGGGTACGCATTCGATTGTGTAAGAACATCAGTTTCCTGGATATCAACTCATTTGTACAGGCTCTTTTTTTTAATGTTAAATTAATTGATCAAAGGTTATAGAACCAATTGTCAAGCAATGCAGCTATTTGGGAAGGTTTTCATTTTTAGACTACACTTCTCCCTCCGTATTCGCAGTTTCAGCAATTGCGGTTTCGATTATTCACGGTTTTTAGCTTGCTGGCTCCTCCCTCCCAATTATGTCAGCTTGCATAGAGAAATCGCTGATTCCAGGCGTTTACAGATAAAATCGCTGATTCCCAGCACTTTCTTTACCGTGTTTTGTCTCTCCTTCAGGAACAGGCTGGGTCTCCCGCCATGTTATTCGCGGTTTCGCCATAGTCACGATGGGTTTTTTTTAAATAGAAAACAGCGAACAACATATGAAAAAGTTATTCGCGGTTTTTCTGTATTTGCGGTTCTGTTAATCCCCCATCGCAGCGAATACGGAGGGAGAAGTGTATTTGTGATTTAAGATGGGAAAGAGGAAAGCAGATGGGAATGTTGACGTTTGTGAGATAAGTGGATGATGTCTAAGTGTTAGTTTATCAATTGTTTTGTTTTATAACCCGTCTAGGAATGGGTGGGATATAAATTATATAAATAAAAAAATAAAGAAGTGCGCGCAGATCCAAAATGTTGCCAGTTAATGCTAATAATTGATTGTTAATATCCAATTACTGGTGATAATTGGATTATTTGCCAATTTAGTTGCACGCGCATCTCAGCATAGAACGCAATTTTGTACGTGGAAATTTGCTCATCATTTATAGAACTTGCCTTCAGGTGTGGAAGTGCAGACTTTGCTCAGTCTCTACCTCTGCGCATGCTAAAGGTGAAAAAATTAGCGCCACGCCACTTAATCAGTCACAAGGCGATTTAATGCTTTCATGCCTAGTCAGTATTTTATAAGAGGATAAATGACTACAATACCAGCATTCATGCCCCAAAAAACTAGGTAGCTCCCTGTACGGTAGATTTATCCCCTAACTGGTTAACATTGGGGAACAAGTGATAAGGCAAGGGAGGGTGAAGTAACTTGCCCAAGGTCAGAAATTATATCGGTGGGAGACAAAAGATTTCACTGCTGCTCTAACCGCTGCCCCCATCATTCCTCCATTCCATGCTAATATGTTCCTGATCCATAATTCATCTCCACTCCAGACAGACAGTATACCATCTCTAATATCATCCATAAGAATAGCCTTCCTGGTTCAGACCAATGGTTCATCAAGCCCAGTAGCCCATTCTCATGGTGGACAATACAGGTCACTAGTTCCTGGCCAAAACCCAAGGAGTAGCAACATTCCAGAATCTCAAAGAGTAAGCAAGATTCGGGAACCCCAAAAAGTAGCAACATTCCAGAATCTCAAAGAGTAAGCAAGATTCGGGAACCCCAAAGAGTAGCAACATTCCAGAATCTCAAAGAGTAAGCAAGATTCGGGAACCCCAAAGAGTAGCAACATTCCAGAATCTCAAAGAGTAAGCAAGATTCGGGAACCCCAAAGAGTAGCAACATTCCAGAATCTCAAAGATTAAGCAAGATTCGGGAACCCCAAAGAGTAGCAACATTCCAGAATCTCAAAGAGTAAGCAAGATTCGGGAACCCCAAAGAGTAGCAACATTCCAGAATCTCAAAGAGTAAGCAAGATTCGGGAACCCCAAAGAGTAGCAACATTCCAGAATCTCAAAGATTAAGCAAGATTCGGGAACCCCAAAGAGTAGCAACATTCCAGAATCTCAAAGAGTAAGCAAGATTCGGGAACCCCAAAGAGTAGCAACATTCCAGAATCTCAAAGAGTAAGCAAGATTCGGGAACCCCAAAGAGTAGCAACATTCCATGCTTCTGATCCAGGGCAAGCGGTGGCTTCCTCCATGTCTTTCTCAATAACAGACTATGGACTTTTCTTCCAGGAAATTGTCCAAACCCTTCTTAAAACCTGTAACTTCAAATGCCCCCTAGTCTTTGTAATTTGTGATGGAGTGAAAGATCGATCCACTTATACCCACTCTACTCCACTCAGGATTTTTTAGACTTGAATCATTTCTCCCCTCAGCCGCCTCTTTTCCAAGCTGAAGAACCCTAACCTTTTTTGTCTTTCCTCATACTGCCCTGTCCTGGTTTACTCCAGACATGTGGTATGATGCTTAATCACATCCATTAACCAAAGAGAAGAAGAAAAGGCCCCTTAATCCTTGGCTCTCAATTGTTCAGAAGAAGAATATAGTCGACATTTCTTTTAATTCTTGTTGGTTTGATCTTATCTGTTGACAAGATCACATTCTCTTTTTTGAAAACAGAATTTCTCTTATCTCCACCTCTGAGATTTTTCTAAGGTTGTTGATAAATTGAAGTCTAATGGATGCTGAAGGCTGATTTAAATCGCCTTATGACCACTAATTCTTCACAAAGATTCCTCTCTATTTACTTCTATTTTTTATGACATCTTAACTAGTTTCTCTACATAAAAAAATTCACGTGCACATTTTAAAATGCAAATGAATGGCTCAGTCTTAAATGTAATAATTTTCCGATTAATCGTCAAAGCTATATATGGGTAATTGTAACAAAGGTGAAACTAGATAGTCTAGAATTGCTAATCAATGTGATGGATGCTTATTTGTGAGCACAAATGAACTCAAAACATGGCTCAATAGTCAACAAGCAAACACGCATTTCATCATCCACCATCTGCAATCATTCTCTTTTTTTTTCGATTTAATTTCTGTCAGAGCTGAAAATTCAAGTTTGCAAAGATATGAATATCCAAACAGTAACGAAACCTCAATTGCTTTGCTGCTCACGTTAGGACAACTACTGCATAAAAAATAACTTGATGTTAGTTTTCAAGGACCAATCACGTCAAAGAATGATGTTTGTCTGGGCGGTTTTATCCTTCCACACACAGCCATTCATAACATTGACACGACGTACATGTCATTACATTGGTGTCTTCTATCCCATAGAAACATAGGAACATAGAAAATGACGGCAGAAAAGGACCACGGCCCATCTAGTCTGCCCACCCTAATGGCCCACCCCCTAACTACCTCCATGAAGAGATCTCACATGCAAATCCCATCTTTTCTTAAAATCTAGAGGCCACTGGCCTCAATTACCTGTTGTGGAAGATTAGTCCAGCGATCAACCACCCTTTCGATGAAGAAATATTTTCTGGTGTCGCCATGAAATTTCCCACCCCTGATTTTCAACGGATGCCCTCTTGTCGCCGTGGATCCTTTAAGGAAAAAGAGATCCTCTTCCACCTCGATACGGCCCGTGACATATTTGAACATATCGATCACGTCTCCCCTCTCTCTGCGTTCCTCGAGTGAGCACAGCTGCAACTTACCCAGTCGTTCCTCATACGGGAGATCCTTGAGTCCTGAGACCTTCCTGGTGGCCATTCGCTGAACCGACTCAACTCTCCGCACATCTTTTTGATAATGCGGCCTCCAGAATTGTACACAGTATTCCAGATGGGGTCTCACCATGGATCTGTACAACGGCATTATGACCTCGGGCTTACGGCTGACAAAACTTCTACGGATACAGCCCATGATTTGTCTAGCCCTGGATGAAGCTTTCTCCACTTGATTGGCAGTCTTCATGTCTTCGCTAATAATCACCCCCAAGTCACGTTCTGCTACAGTCCTTGCTAGGATCTCACCATTTAGGGTGTAAGTCCTGCATGGATTTTTGCCGCCAAGGTGCATGAGCTTGCATTTTTTGGCATTGAAACTTAGTTGCCAAGTCTTTGACCAATGCTCCAGCAGGAGTAGGTCCTGTGTCATACTGTCAGTTCTAGGCAGTTTGGTTTACAAGAGTTGGCCTGTGCATTTCCAGGAAGAATACATGGTGAATAGATGTAGTATGCGTCATCTATTCTCATGTATATTTATGAAGGGAATTAAAAAAAAGAAAAAGAAAAATTCTGGAATCTCTCGTGGCACACAGTTTGAGAGACACTGTTTTGTACAATCGACTGCTGGTTGGTTTGTCGTTTGCTGTGAGCACATCCCTTTTTCCGGCAGTACGGAGTGAGCTTGATTGTTCCCATTTGTCTGATGTGGGTCACGTAAGAACTGTAAACATTTAAGGAGGTGGGGAGGAAGTGGCAGGATCTTCACCTCCGTTGGGTAACACCATCTGACAGAGGAGGAAGTGGATTATCCCAGTTCGTTTCACCAAGTTTACACAGCCCGTGCATTTTGTTTCAATCCACCATTGACACCATACTTTATTTCTGGTAAGATAAAATTAAAGCCATCGCATCACTTTTCAGGAAAGAAAGGAATTGGGGAAAGTAGCATGGAACATAAAAATGCATGTATTATATTTTGCTCTTTATTTATATTTATGACGGACTCTGCTGTGACTGATTCCAACTCTCTTATGTCCCGTCCCTGTCATCAATTCAAGATTGCAGCTGTCTCTTTCCTGCTATGCTCTGATACACTTTGATTCCAGTAATGAGGGGTTTCTTCTCTCTGACAGCTCAAGAACATGTTTACCCTTTTGTTCTAAATGAAAACAGAGCATGCTCTTGCTGCTATAACTGAAGCAAACCATTGAGTCTCATTAATAGACAGTTTAAGAGGGAAGAAAATATTTAAGGCTCTAAGAACATAAGAATACTCAGTCAGACCAATGGTCCATCAAGTCCAGCAGCCCATTCCCACGGTGGCCAATCCAGGTCCCTAGTACCTGGCCAAAACCCAAGGAGTAGCAACATTCCATCTAGAATCCCAAGGAATAGCAAGATTCCGTAATCCCAAAGAGTAACAAGATTCCAGAATCCCAAAGAGTAGCAACATTCCATGCTACCAATCCATGTCTTTCTCAATAACAGACTATGGACTTTTCCTCCAGAAACTTGTCCAAACCTTTCTTAAAACCAGCTACGCTATCCGCTCTTACCACAACCTCTGGCAACGCGTTCCAGATCTCAACTATTCTCTGAGTGAAAAAATATTTCCTCCTATTGGTTTTAAAAGTATTTCCCTATAACTTCATTGAGTGTCCTTTGTAAGTTTTGATGGAGTGAAAAATCGATCCACTTGCACCCGTTCTACTCCACTCAGGATTTTGTAGACTTCAATCCTATCTCCCCTCAGCCGTCTTTTTTCCAAGCTAAAGAGCCCTAACCTTTTAGGTCTTTCCTCATACCAGAGGAGTTCTATCTGGTGTAAGTGGGCAAGATTTGACCCAACCAGATGACTGTTTCACCTGGGGGGTCCTTTTACTAAGCTGTGCTAGGAAATGGGCTTAGTGCATCCTAATGCAGGACTTTCCATGAGCTAAGTCCATTTCTAGCACGGCTGTAAATCCAACGTTTTTCAATTGCTTCTTTTTCTGGCCATGCCCTGATTGTAGGCCACTGAAATTAATGTGCCCAGTTTTCCTGCATTAACCCCTGGATTCTACACATGGGACTTAATTCTATGTATTTATTTATTTTAAAAATGTATCGCCTGCTTAAAACGTACCGTATTTTTTTGCTCCATAAGATGCACCACAGATTTAGAGGAGGAAAACAAGAAAAAAAAACCCATTCTGAATTAAATTGTATACTAATATATACCCGGCACCTTCAAATTCTGTCCCAGCCCCCCCCCCCCAGCCCCTTTTGTAAACCGCATAGAACTGAAAGACTTTTGCAGTATATAAATAAAAATTTGTCATGCCATTTGTGATGAGAATTCTTCAGAGTAGCAGTTTGTGGCCATGAATTTCCACGACTTCTTGTGCTGTGTAGACTCTCCTCAATTTGACTTTTAATGGCGTTTATTCAGAGCCGACACAATTACTGTGTGGGCTCATTCCCTCCTCTGCTGGTGCAGGGCTGGAGCAATTTGCTCTCACTCAAGATTTTACCATTACAACCCACTAAGCTATAGTGATCAGGCAGTTCGGGATCACAGAATGCCAACAAATCTTTGTCTGTTATAGATTCTGGCAGATCAACTATTCACATGTTTTTCCTGCAATTTCTGTTCTTTTGGTCTTTCAAATTCCGTCCCAGTCCCATGTGTCCCCCTCCCCCCCTCCGTGGTACCTTTTAAATTGTGGTGGTCGGTGGATGGCTGCCTACTGATTGCGAGGACCTGCAAATGGACCTAACGAGACTGGAAGAGTGGGCAAAAAAGTGGCAAATGAGCTTTAACATAGAGAAATGCAAGGTCATGCATGTAGGGAAAAAGAACTCGATGTTCAGCTACAAAATGGGGGGGATCACTGCTAGGGGTAAGTAACCTTGAAAGAGACCTGGGGGTGATGGTAGACACAACATTGAAGGCGTCGGCACAGTGCGCGACGGCCTCAAGGAAAGCAAACCAAATGTTGGGCATCATTAAGAAGGGTATCACGACCAGGACGAAGGAGGTCATCCTGCCACTGTATCGTGCAATGGTGCGCCCGCATCTGGAATACTGTGTCCAGTACTGGTCGCCGTACCTCAAGAAGGACATGGCGGTACTTGAGGGAGTCCAGAGAAGAGCAACTAAACTGATAAAGGGTATGGAAAACTTCTCATATGCGGACAGGTTGAAAAAGCTGGGGCTATTCTCCCTGGAAAAGCGGAGACTTAGAGGAGACATGATAGAAACCTTCAAAATCCTGAAGGGCCATAGAAAAGGTAGACAGGGACAGATTCTTCACACTGTGGGGAACCACAAGTACAAGGGGGCACTCGGAGAAATTAAAAGGGGACAGGTCCCCCCTTCATCCAATATCCGGTGTAAGTGGGAATATAACTCCCACTGTTTCCATAGGTCCTGTGGTATCATCCACTTCAACAAGTAAATTAACTTTCACAGATATACCTAAACCACTTGAATTTGCTACTGTAGTGGATGAACAACCACTAGCAATGGAAAAACAGGATGTTACTCTAAAGGATTTATGGTTAGGTATTTCTAGGGTTGAAGGGTTTCTCAGAGAATCAATGAAACAAACTTCTGATTTCTCGCAGTCTGTTGTTCAAAAACTAGAGAATGTGGATGCCAATTTAAATTGTTTGGAAACTAGATTAGGTGGGATTGAAACTCAGTGCAATACACTGCAAGCTGTTTCACTATCTGCTGTAAAAGATTCTACATCATTGCATTTAAAAATGGAAATGTTAGAAAATAAGCATCGGGGAAAGAATCTCCGCTTGGTCAATTTCCCAGTGACTCATTTGTTACTACCAGAAATAGTATTAAGAAAATATTTTAAGGAGATACTGGGATTGCCCAATGCGGATAGCTTTCCAATAAATAATTGTTATTACATTCCCCAGAAGAAAAAGGAAACTGTACAAGATGTGGACCATCTGGTAACAGATGATGTTAATTTGACGGAGTTTTTGGAAGACTCTCAAGATGTTATTCAGACTCGGTCCACAATGATTCTAACATGTTCTAGTGAGACAGATAAAATCTTGTTAATGAAACTTTACTTTAAAAATAGACTGACCAAGTTCTGTGGGGATTTGGTTAGCATGTTTCCTGATGTCTCAAGAGCCACTCAGTTTAGAAGAAAAGAATTTCTGAAATTGAGAACTAGAGTATTGGCACCCAAAGGATCGTGGACAAATGGAATGCGCTCCCGGAGGAAGTGATCCGGCAGAGTACAGTACAGGGATTCAAACAGGGATTGGACAGATTCCTGAGGGAAAAGGGGATCGTGGGGTACTGAGGGAGGTGCTGGGGTGTTGCATAAGTATAGACAGCTCACCAGGTCGTGCAGGTGCAAGGCCGGAGGGTTAGGACATTGATGGGAAGATAGGACTTCGATGAGAAACCTAGGGGGCAAGGGGGTCCCTTCTGGTGATTAAGGCAGGTCATGACCTGTTGGGCCGCCGCGGGGGCGGACTGCTGGGCGGGATGGACCTCTGATCTGACCCGGCAGAGGCACTGCTTATGTTCTTATGTTCTTATGAGGCATCATTTTATTTGAAGTTTTCTTGTAAATGTTTGGTTAAGACACAAGATACTGAGTTTGTCTTTTGGGACCCCATTCAATTGCAACAATTTCTGGTAGCTCGTGAACAGAAGTGAGTTGACTTTTTCTTTTTAATTTCATTTAATGATGAGAATATAGGGTAGTAAAGTCCAATGTCCTTATTTAAGTGGGAATGATTTGGGTTTATTAAAACTCATCCCATTTCCTTGTTTTTTCCTTTAAAACTTAGTTGATATAAGCAATATGTTTCCCCTTTTAGTGGGCTTGTAAAGGATTGTCTATTTGTATTATTTGTTGTAATGGAAATTTGTCTGGAAACCTTTTTTTTTCCTTGATATCTTTATGATATTGTAAATATATTAAATTCAAATTTTTTTTAAAAAAAGGGGACAGGTTTAGAACAAACGCTAGGAAGTTCTTTTGTACCCAGAGGGTGGTGGACACATGGAACGCGCTTCCGGAGGCCGTGATAGGCCAGAGCACATTACAGGGCTTCAAAGCAGGTTTGGATAGGTTCCTAGAGGATAAGGGGATTGAGGGGTACAGATAGGAGTTGAGGTAGGTTATAGGAATAGTCAGGGACCATTGCACAGGTGATGGGCCTGGAGGGCCGCCGCGGGAGCGGACGGCTGGGCGGGATGGACCTCTGGTCTGACCCAACGGAGGCTAATTCTTATGTTCTTATGTCGGGGCCAGTGACGCACAAGCGCGCTAATGCCTGGGCCTGTGACACTTCCTAATTGTGGTGGTCGCTGGTGCTTTGCTGGACGGCTGCCTGCCGATTGCCAGTATGTCGGGGCCAGCGGTGTGCAAGCGCGCTGCTGCGTGGGTGCGTGCCACTTCCTGAATGGCTGCCGGCAGTCCCGTGAGAACTCTTTGTCAGGCATATCTATAACAGTTCATGTAACTTATAGGAATGTCCAAAGCCCCTCCCCTAGCCACACCTTTTAAGGTATGTGTAGAAGACGTTAAATGTACAACTTCATAGAATACATTTAGCAAGTTGTCCACATACATTACATTCTGAATAGTGTCAAATTAGTGTCGATAATTGCATGTGAAGTTGTAATTATTAGTGTTGGTTGGTTTGTTAACCAATTAAGGTATGCACGCAGATCATCAATCTGTGACTCTTTAGTTGCCATATATAGAATTTGGGGGAGAGCACCCCAAATTGGATGCTAATTCAAGATGTGCACCCAACTAAATAAGCTAACAAGACAATTAATGCCGATATTTGGGTGTGTAGGGAAAGCCTTGGGTGTGATTGGCCATCTGGTATATAGGGCTAGATTCACTAAGCAAACCGATCGTGTACCAATCGGTTTGCGAGCCCTTTGCGATCCGATTCACTAACCTGTGCACCGATCCGATTCCGATCCATGCATGCAAATGAGGGGAATCGGCAAGCAAAGCAGGAAGGACACGATTCACTAAACTTTCTTCTGGCATGCCGACTGGTGAGGACCAATCGCTTGCGCTAAAACCCTGCTCTCCGCCCCGATTCTCCTGCTCTGGCTGCCCTGCTCTCTGCCCCCAACTCGCCCGCCCTGCTCAGCCCCGACTCACCTATCCTTCCCCGCAGTGCGAGCCTGTGGTTTTAATCCGCGGGTTTAAAGCAGGTTAAAACCACGGGCTCGCAAAGTAAAAAAAAAAAAAAAGTCAAGTAAACAGTAAAGTAAGTTTAAAAAAAAAAAAGAAAAATCACAGGCCTGAAGGACCAGGGCATGCGCAGACCATCTACAGTCAAGGAAGATGGTCTGCGCATGCTCAAGGATCGCTCTCCAGCGGTGGGGGGAATGCCGACGATTGCCCCCATTTGTATACAGGCTTTTAGTGAATTCGTCGGCCTGCCCGCAATCGGACACGAATCTCAGGTTAGTGAATCTATTCTAGCCCAGAGTGTTTCACTGTATTCTCTCAGAGCCCCTAAATTACATAAATGTGGGTGAGTTGTAGTTTCTCACTGGCCCAGAAGGAGGCTTTTCCTACAAGTGCTAATTAGAAGTAATTTGGATGTGGGCGCACATCTTGCTACATGCTATACCTACAATAATGTGCACCCCAAATTCCATAGCGCCCAACCAAAGAGGGGGAGGTGCATGGGTGGGTCAGAGACATTCCTAAAATATTTACACAGTGTTCTACCGTAGAATACCCAGGATATGTACCCAAATAGGGCGCCAGGAATTATACCTGGTTTCAGCAGGCATAAGTTCTGCCACCCAAAACTGGTTGCCAAAATTGGCACTCAATGCTATGCTATAATGGGCGCTAATACATTAATTAATTTTTTTTAAAAAATCAGTCATTTTACGTCTGCGGTAAAAATGGCCTTGGAGCATGGGAAATACACGTGTAAGGCAAGCTAAGGCCAATTTTAAATGCTAAAAGAGCCCCTTTTACAAAACCGTGAAAGCATTTTTTTTTTTTTTTTAGAACCAGCCATCGCGCTGAATACTCTGTGCTGCTCCCAATGGAGCAGCGCGGAGCATTCAGCAAGTCAGCCGGAGCTAAAAACCACATTTGCAGTTTTGTAGGGGGAGGGGTAGTTAGCTATGTTTTCAAGATTATGACAATGAATGTGCATGAAATAAATTTGCATACATGTCTCTAATATGTGATAATTTATCTCATCCGTATTCATATATCAGTTCAAAAATCTGACTGCTAAGGTATGCCTGGATAGCTTTATACATTGTAAATGTTTGTTGTGCATTCCAGGAAGTCTAGTCACAGCTCTGAAGATACAGAAGATTATAACCAGACTTCAGAACGATAAAGGCATTGAGTTTGTGATATGGTGAAGAATGCCAACATGCATACATAAATTTTTCATGCTATAATTGTATCATTCTGATCCGGTATCAATAATTTAACCAGGATGCTTACTGCAATAAAAGACGTAATGGATAGCAGTATACAACTGAGCCTACCCTGGCACCTCTCAGTGAGAATCTGCTGAACCAGAGAATGGGTCTGCAAAACCAACTCGATGCCTCCCTACTCAAGGTCTACACAGTCAAGTTGCTTCAAAGGTCCAACAAAATTCGCACACAAACTTTTAGTTTCTAGAACTTGTGTTTTGGCGCTTCTGTTTAAACTAGTCCTAATAATCTTCAAAATCGGAGCTTCAAATCTGCCGGCCTTTCTTGATGTTATTCATTCTTTACAGCCCGTTGAGGTCTCTGAGATCGAATAAGCAACATTTGTTATCTATCCCCTCGCTGAAGGTTATTCGTGTATTTATATTACTGTGTTCCCATAGTCTGTTGTTGTCAAAGACAGGGGGGGAAGCCACTGCTTGCCCTGGTTCAGTAGCATGGAATGTTGCTACTCTTTGAGATTCTAGAATTTTGTTACTCTCTGAGATTCCGGAATGTTGCTATTCTTTGAGATTCTGAATGGAATGTTGCTACTCCTTGGGTTGTGGCCAGGTGCTAGTGACCTGGATTGGCCACCGTGAGAACGGGCTACTGCGCTTGATGGACCATTGGTCTGACCCAGTAAGGTTATTCTTGTGTTCTTATTTGTACAACACTTAGAAACACTGATAAGCGTTTAATCAAATTTTAATAAAACTTGAAACTTGTAGATATGATCCAAGGTGAGATATGAGCCATGCAGTGGGAATGCATCTTTCCGAGTGTTTGGGCTGAGAGTAAGAACCTATACCATAGGCTGGGGAGGAATTAATGAAGACCTAAAACTGTTTGAACAGCCAAACTGGGAGAAAAACAAAATAAACTGTTTTTGATGGTCTATGAACTACTAGTCTTCGGCCTAAGAACTGAACAAAGTAGTGTGCTTGCTGTTTAAGGCACCTTTAAAGGTAAGAAATAGAAATAAAACAAAACAAGAAAAAAAAAAAAATGAAGATAAGATAGTACCGTTTTTATTGAACTACAATAAATACATTTTTGACTAGCTTTTGAAGGTCGTAAACTTCTTCAGGTAAAACTCTGGTCACCCTGGATGGATCATGCAGGTCTGTATCTTCCATCATTTACTAAGTTAGGTCAGAAATGAGAAAATGATAACAATAACAGAACACAGTATGGTGAAGTGGTTAGAGCTACAGCCTCAGTACTCTGAGGTTGTGGGTTCAAATCCTGGGCAACTCACTTAATTCCCCCCCCCCTTTTGCCCCAGAAATATTAGATAGATTGTGAGCCCATTAAGACAGATGGGGAAAATGCTTGAGTACCTGAATAAATTTATGTAACATAATAACATATTAGATGACAGCAGATAAAGGCCCGAATGGTCGATCCAGTCTGCTCTCTTTAAATTACTGATTTAATTTAAACTTTCCTTCTTAGCTATTTTTGTAAACCACTTTAAGCTCCCCTGGGAGAATGATATAGAAAATTGAATAAATAGTGTGACAAGTTTCAGCCTCTGATAAACAGAGCTGGTATTGTGACATCATAATGCCTCATTCCACCAATAAGAGCCAACCTCATCAGTGATGTCACAATGGCTGATTGCCCTGGGAGAACAGTATATAAAATTGAATAAATAAACATAAGTGAAACATAAAAACATTCTAGGAAAAATATGGGTGGGTATTGTGACATGGAGAGCCCTCTCATGTTAGAAGAAACCCTGCACTGGTCTAAAACTGCCCCTAAACCTGCTCCTAGAAGCAGGCAGGTTAGGGAAACAGCCCTGCAGAATACATTATACCCCACGGGAAAGGCAGCCCTAATTTGACCCGATTATACTTGCCTAGCTGTAGTTTAGGAACTGCCAAGAGCAAAGTACTACAAGTCCCATCAGGCACCAGGCAGGGGGTAGCAAAACTCCAAAATGGATTAGCTCCTGCAATCAGCTGCAGGAGGGCAGGACTAATCATAGGGAAGCTATCTAGGCTCAGCAGCCAAGAGCCAGAGAAACACAGGTGAACCTAGAGACAATCAGCCCAAAGTTAGAGAAAAGGGTGTTGTCTCTAAACAATGGAGGTAGCCACAAACTTTCAGCCTGCCTGAACCTTTGGAAAGAGGCAGACCTGTTCAAAACAGGGGTCAGAACACAGGAACCAGCATTTCCTACAAGAAACAAGGAGAAAATCTCAGGACTGAAACATTTAAGCATTTTTCTAAAGGTAATAATGATTTTGATATAGAAATGTTGGAAGAAATGTGTGCCATTGATTTAGAGATGGGACCTGAGGAGACATGTTTGTCTGAAGACCTAATTATAGAGTAAAGCCTGGGGGGAAAGTAATATGTTGTTTCTGATAATGTGGTGTTGCCTCACAAAACCCTAACAGAAGAGTGGAGCATCCCTCCTTCTGATTAAATTAAAGATAACAGATGAGCTTTACAGTAGTTCACTATTTCTGAAATTGCACAAACACAGGAGTACTGTGGGAGAACTGGGTTGAACAGTGCAAGCCGGTTCCAGGACTTTAAACTTGAAAGTTTGGCTTTTGTTTATGATATAAATGACTGCCAGAGCATAGCATGCTGAAAGCACACTTTTGGGGGGGAGTGTTTTTTTTTTTTTTTTACCATCAATTGTTGGGATTGTTGGGCAGAGGATCTAAACAACCCAGATCTTTAAGGGTAGGAAGAATCCTGTGTTCAGGGTAGTGAAGCTGAGTACACCCTGAGAATTGCTCCTGAGACAAGCTGTGGAAAAACTGCCAATTTTTTGAACTGTAAAATTGATGTAGCATGGTGGATAGTGCAGGGGTCCCAAAGTCCCTCCTTGAGGACCGAATCCAGTTGGGTTTTCAGGATTTCCCCAATGAATATGCATGAGATTTATGTGCATGCACTGCTTTCAATGCATATTCATTGGGGAAATCCTGAAAATCCGACTGGATTCGGCCCTCAAGGAGGAACTTTGGGGACCCCCGCACTAGTGAAAGTGTGTGTTTGTTTTGCATTGCACCAGAATATAAGGAAGAAAATAAAGAAATAATTCACACTGAACACTTTTTCTTGACATTTTTATTTCATGCAGACACCTCTACCTTCTGCTCGGCTGAGGTTTGGATGACCTGGGTCAGGACTCTGGCTAATCCAGTCACAGTATACAAGGAGAGAAGGATGGGTGATCAGAAGGTGGGTTTAAAAAAAAATATGATAGGAAACCCAGATTTCTATTAGAACCGCAAGGCACAGGCGGAATAGAAATCACTAATGTAATTTCTCTTGTTGGTGTGAAAATATTTCATCATCTTAACTCCAAAGGTCTTACATACCTGGATTGCTCTAGGTTTCTGTACTTCATGGATATGTACATCATCTGCTTCTGTTGGGAACTTGCTTTTCACATTTTTTTTTTTCTTTAGCTTTGGTGGTTGTTGGAAGACCAGGGTTGGTGGAGCTGGCTTTAGCTCTTGAATCATTTTTCTCATTTTTTTTTTTCAGCCTTGACTTGTAAATCATTACATTGATGTCTTCTATCCTGCCAATACCTTTCAGTTCTAGGCGGTTTACAAGAAACTAGCCTGGGCATTCCCAGGCAGATTACAATGTTGATGGCTATAGTATGCGTCGAGATCTGGGAAGGGTCGATACGGTTTGGTTAGATCATTTGACAAATTTCTTGAATAGTGTGGCTTTCAGTTCTTTTCTGAATGTTTTGTAATTGGGCGTCGTGGTCAGCATATTTGAGGGGTGATGGTCTATTTTTGCTGCTCTGGTGGCTAGTAGACCATCATATATCTATCTGTCTATCTATCTAGATATATATATATATATTTTGCTTGGCATGTCTTTGATTGCAATAGTTTTGACCTGGATGTTTTAAGTGAAGAGACAATCTGCTGGAGATTTATTTTGGAGTAGTATCCTTTCTGTTTGAAAGATTAAGACAGGATTTTGTGGTGTGCATTTCTGTCTATTAGAAGGTATATGAAATGAACTGGCAGATTTTTGGCAATGTTGAATTTTCTATTTCCATGAAACCCTTTATGTACTCTACATAAAATCGCATTTGTCAAAAGCTAGAAAACTTCATATGATGTCAAAATGTACAGAAGAACACCTCGCCTTGAGGTACAAACAAAAGACAATGACTCTGTCATTGATTGAATAAAGATTGCAATTGGTTGAAAAGATATCTCCCTTGCCTTTGATCAGACTGTCAAGATGTACAGAATGTACAGTAGGGTATCTCTGATGTAGCATTGCCCAACTGGTGTGCCACAGTTTTTTCTCCGAGTACAAATGCTGGGAGAAATGTTGGGGGCAGGTCCTAAGTCATGCCAACATTGCATTTCAGTCCTCCTCCCTCCCTGGTGTGCAAACTACCCTCCATTGGGCAGGGAGAGCCAGCTACGAACACTTACCTGTTGCAACCCTCCTTTGCCAGGTTCTTCTCCAGTCAGAGCACTTGGGCTTTCATACTTCTGTACGCAAAGCCATGCTGGAAAACTGATCAAAGGGTACAGTTTGAGCATCCCGGGGAGGGGCATAGGGGCATCAGATACCCTTATGTTGGCCTTATTTTCTACATGAATATCCATTATTTAAAAGAGCTACCTAGATAACTAGAACTTCCATTTTGAAATATAATTTCATTTTGTGAAATAGGCTTTTAAAAACCCAATTTTGTGTCTAGTTTAATGGTGCAGTAATTATTTGCATTGCAATAGCTAATTAACCATCATTGCTTATTGCCCCTCACATTAACAGCGGGAGTTTGGAGGGCAGGGGCCTTGTTTGAAAATAGCATTCTACTGCCCCTGGATTACATCGCAAGTGCCACTGCTATTCCCCCGGGGGGGGGGGAGGGGAGGGACGGGGCTGTGGATGATGGAGCATCTCCCCCCTCCTAATCATGTGCAAAGTTCTGAACTGTACCCGGGGAGGGGTGAGCCGAGTCCACTTTTGCATCCCCTCCCCCCCCAATTCTGCTGGAAGATCGGCTCCTCTGTATTCGCTCATATAAATACATGTTGAGGCCCTTGGGAGAAGGGGGCGGGGGTGGCCGGCTGCGGGTGCATGGGGGCCGCGCACGAGCGCGCGCCCCCTCCCGCTCTGGAGCCGCAGCGCTGGAGCGGTGGGCGCGTGCGCCGGAGAGGGGGGAGCGGCGGGGGCGTTCGCCGTCCCCTCTCCAGTCCGGGCTGAGGGCAGCGATGGAGTCCCGCCGCGCTGCCCGCCTGCCAGCGCTCTGCCTCCTCCTCGCCCTCCTCCAGCTCCAGCTCCGGGCGGCAGGTAAGGCGCTTGCGAGGGCGCCGCTGGGCTCGGCTCCGGCCTGGGCTCGGCGCTTGCGGGAAGCTCCAGGGCGAGGAGCGTCCTTCTTGATTTCAGCACCACGGACAGCGCTTGCCCTGCTCAGCCTGGGAAAGGCGGCGGACAGGGCTCTCTTTGAATCGTTTGCAACGGAAAGCTTTGGTGGAGGCGACAGGATTAGGAGCTGCGGTATATTTGTACAAGTTGATATATCGCTCCTTCTTCTGGGCTTTTTTGGCGTTTATTTGGGAGAACTGCCGCGATTTCCCGTTATTTACGCCCCACCAAATCCCACTCTCCCTTCCCCCATGAAAGTGGCCATGCCAATTGAAAGGCTATTTTGGCCAAGTTCATGTGTTAGATCAGCCCGGGGGGGGGGGGGGGTGGGAGGTCTGGTGGCTGAGCAACACTGCTTAAGGCTTCTGACCAGTACTGGGAAATCTATGCTCAAGACACAGGAGGTGGAGTGGTTGTCCAGCTTTAGCTCTCAGGTCCAGAGTTTCTGTACAAACGGTTGAGGTCTACATGGCTTTGGTACTTGCTTTGCTGTGATTGACTTTTAGCAGTCCAAGATCAACTAATTCGGGGTTTTACTTCTATTGGGCAAAGTTAACTGGGAGGTGGGTTCGCATTGCTCATGAATGTGGGTTTTAGATTTATTACTCATCTTTTCTAAATCCAAGCTCAAGGTGAGTTATATAGTCAGATGTATGAGTTTTTGTGCTTTTAAGAATTAGTGCATATACATATTATATTATATGGCCCCAATTCTATAAATGACACCTAAAATAAGAACATGGCGCATAGTGGCTATCAATTAGAGAATGACACGGGGACAAAATTTATCCGTCCCATCCCAGTGAGTTCTTTTCCTGTCCCTGCCCCAGTCCTGAAAGCTCCGTCCTCATCTGCACAAGCCTCAAACACTTTAAAAATCATAAGTGTTCGAGGCTTATGTAGTTAAGGCAGAGCTTATAGAAATGGGACAGGGACAGCAAAAAAAAAAACTCGCGGGGATGGGAAAATTAAGTTCCTGCAGGAACGGGGACAAATTTGTCCCCTTGTCATTCTCTACTATCAATCTTCCGTTAGACGCTGTTTATAGACTCATCCTTAGCATCACCTAAATTGGACTTTGGCATCAAAATCTTAGGTGTCTCCCTTATTTATGCTACAGTTTTTATGGCCTAAATAACTATAGCAAATCATAACCGGTAAACTGTATATTATGTATATTAATATGAGATCCTGGGAAGGGGTAAAACGCAGACCTCGTGGATCTAAACCCGCACGTTCTTAAAAATCTGAGGTCCATGATGCTTGTAGTTAGTTTCTGGCTCTGACAGACCTTGGTGACAATTTAGTGCTGACGGATCCGTCTCGGCATAGGGAGGGAAAAGTATTAGGATCCGTCAGCGCTACAATGTCACCGAGGTCTGTCGGAGCCAGAGACTAGCGCTTGTGCTGGACCGGCTCTAAAATGAATCCTTTAAACTGGTTTCCTACAGCCCCAGTAAATCAGCTCTGACAGACCTCGATGACATTGTAGCGCTGACGGATCCTAATACTTTTCCCTCCCTATGCTGAGACGGATCCGTCAGCGCTAAATTGTCACCGAGGTCTGTCAGAGCCAGAAACTAACTACAAGTGGCAAGGACCTCGGATTTTTAAGGACATGCGGGTTTAGATCCGCGAGGTCCGTCGGGTCTGTATTTTATCCCTTCCCTGAGACCTTAGTATGTGCCAAGTTAGGACAAAAGCTTGTATCATAAACTTGTATTGAAATTATGTATGTTTAATCTGTAACCCGTTATGATCTCTTTGGGGACAATGGGTGCTTCCATGCAATAAATGCCAAAGACCCACCCATAATCATAAAGTCAGACCTCCTATCTTCAAGTAAGGAAGGTGCTAAAGACGCATCTGTTTTCATTATAGTCTTGCTATGATTCATAATGTCTATGTTGCCAACCTTATTAATCTTACGTAAGCTGGAATGATTCCCAGTTGACATTTGCGAGAAACAATATGGTATGGGGAAGGGGTAAAACACGGACCTTACGGACCTCGCGGATCTAAAACCGCACATCCTTAAAAATCCGGGGGCCTGAGCTGAGCTGCAGGGAAAGCGAAGGCAGACTTGTCAATGCACGGACCTCGGATTTTTAAGGACATGCGGTTTTAGATCCGTGAGGTCCGTAAGTTCCATGAGGTCTGCGTCTTACCCCTTCCCTATGGTATGGTATACCCACTTTCAGGTAGGCACCTATCTGAAAGCAGTAGATGTCTACCACCCAATTAATTTTAAATTTTTGCCAATTATGAACTCATTGCTCACAAATGGCACTGATTAAGCTAATTAAAAATGGGCTGCTAGCTATGCCTTTGGTGCCTATACTGTATACCTGATTAGGCTATTATTCTAAAAAGGAAAAGGCACCGTCTCTCCTTTACAGAATAGGCATCTTCTTGGTGGCTAAATATAGATGACCCTTTTTGGAACTGCTCTCTCTCTCTCTCTCAATAATGCTAGGGTAGTCTATAAGAATTTTCAGCTGCATTTCCTGTACAGTATCAGTAATACATAAGGGATTTATCCATTTATGGGGAAATTCTGTGAAATCGATGCTAAGATTTGCATGCAAATTATGCATGCATATGTTTAGAATAATAACATACAAATGTGTAAATATCAGCATTCTGCTTAAGTGCTATTCTACAAATATCCACGTAACTTACATAGTGCATGTTTGCATGAGGGTTATTCGCAGGGTCGAGACCCAAACTTCTGTGCATACTCATTAACTTACTGTATTCTATAAGCTACAGTATCTGTGGCACTTAGGAGCTATGGATGGTATGAGTACTTTCACATCAATGTTAGGCTTATTAATGTCTCGGTAGTCTAGGGTTGATAAAGTGCCTCTATGAAAATCAAGAAGCTGCAGTGAGAACCGAATGTGGCAACACTGATTAGTTCCCAATAAAACGAGGCATAAGGCCAACCAAATGTGTCTTTTAGCTCTACAAGCTCAACTAATTCGGGTTTTTACTTCTACCGGGCAAGGTTAACTGCGAGGCGGACTAAGGGATAAGGAGGGAGTGTAAGCAAAGAGCAGTTGCATTCAAGTCAAAACAATAGATCCTGACAGTCATTATCGTGTGCATTTTCCAAAATAAAATGCTTTCTGAAATGAAAGGATGCATCTTGTTGCCCTATTTGCGTAATCTTTACTGTGAAGTTACTTTCAGAAAAAAAAAAATTTGGAAGAAGAGAGTGTTGGTTTTAAAGAAGGTGGTCGAAATAGAAACAATCTGCGTTATGCAGATGAGATAAAGCTCGTTGCCAGGAGTAGAGAAGACATGCATCTTCTGAGAAAAGATAACGCCAAAAGTCATAACATGGGATTAGAATATAAAAAAAACCAACAACAAAACTTCCAAAGATTATGAATATGGAAAATTATCAAGATTTTGAGCTTGAATGTGATGGAATAGAAGCAGTAAAGAGTTTTAATCTTTTGGGCTCTTTGGTAAACAAGGAAGAAACTAGCAGTGAAGAAATACTCCACAGAATAACAACTGGTTGCTCTATAATGAAGACTCTTGAAAAGGTATCTAAAGACAAGGAAACAACAGTTAAAACAAAGATTAGACTGGTCCATGCACTCATTTTCTTGGTGGTCAAAAGCTGGACATTACAGAAACAAGACAGAGAGAGGATTGACCCATTTGAACTCTGATGCTGGAAAAGGATTCTATGCATGCCGTGGACCATCAGAAGAACTAACGAATCAATTTTTGAAGAGATCAGACTGGCTAGATCACTCGAACCCCAGATGATGACGTTACGATTATCTTATTTTGGTCACACTGTCAGAAGAGAAAGATCATTGGAGAAGGACATTGTGTTTTGGAAGATTGAAGGAACCAGGCGAAGAGGGTGATCTGCAATCAGATGGCTGGACACGTTAAAAACAACTATGGGGATGACGCCGAGGACTTTACCAGACTAGCACAAAACCCATTTCTTTTTAGGTCCGTAATTCATCAAGTTGCTAACGTGAGTCGATGGCACCCAACGACAACAACAGGTTACAATTTGCCATAGTTCAGTACAAGGTTTTTTTTCTGGTACACATACTAGGAATCTAATACCAATATCCATAATATACAGTTTACGGGTTAAATTTGTCAGTTACATTGCAAGATTGTACAATACAAGTTGTATTTCTAAAAACCTTTCTAGAATTGCCTTTTTAAGTGTGGACCTGAGGCATTATGGGGTTAAGGATCATCAGTGGGATTTGAGCCCTGCCTTCCCCAGTATTTATCTTATTGGATTGGTTTATGACTTGGTTTGTTGATGCACTCAAATGCAAGTAAGATGTGTATCAACCAGTATTTGGGCTTATTGACATGTTCCAGAGAGTGGTAGAAAACTGGAACGCTCTTCCGTTGGCTGTTATAGAGGAAAACGCCCTCCAGGGATTCAAGACAAGTTGGACAAGTTCCTCCTAAACTGGAATGTACACAGTTGAGGCTGGACTCATTTAGAGCACTGGCCTCATTTAGGGGGCTGCCGCGTGAGCGGACTGCTGGGCACGATGGACCACTGGTCTGACCCAGCAGTGGCGTCTTAAATTGGTGCACACAACCAATCTGTGCATTTACCTTAATTGCTTAACAAGCTTGACGCCTATAATTGGCAATTAACATCTCATGATTGACACTAATTAGAAGCTTCGCACATAACCTGGAAGTCACATTCTATAAAGTGCAGCGCGCCAGTTCTAGTGCGCGGATCTGAAAAAGGGGCATGGCCAGGGGAGGAGCATGAGTGGATCGTGGATCCATGCACTTATGAGGGTGGTTTGAAAAGGTTTTGGTGTGGCACCATTAAGTCGTCGATGAGTATTTTGCAGAGTTCGACAAAACCTATTTTTCCTATGATACGAAAAAAACTGGAAACTCGCTGCACTAACCCCTTCTTTTACTAAGGTGCGCTAACCGATTTTAGCGCCAGCAAACTGATTTAGCACGTGCTAATCGATTTAGCAAACGCTAATGCGTCCATAGACCAACTTACACGTGTCAGTGTTTAGCGTACGCTAAATCGGTTGGCGCACCTTGGTCAAAGAACCTGTTAAGTATATAGCCCTTGATGGAGACTACAATGTTTAACTTGCTCTTTTACCAAACTTTGCAAACCACCTTCGTAGGTCTGATTTTTCTTGGCTCATATGGGAGCTCCTAAAAGTTATGACGCGCACTGGCCCTTAGTGTGATTCTGTAAGGCGTGCATACCTTTTATAGAATCACGCTAAGCACCGTTCTAGTTGGTGCAACATTTTAGGCTTCAGATGTAAAATATGGTTTTAAATGTTGTAAGAATATCAATGAACAAGAGAGTAAACGTATACAATATGACCCACAATTCATGCAGACCTCATACACCCGGAGCCCTACTCGAATTGCTTTCGTTCCCTTCCTGGGGTGGTGCATTCATCATTTGTCTGATTTTATATTTTTTCTAATTTCTAGTGGTGGGAGAGAAATGCTGCTGCATAGGAGGCAGGGAGAGAGACAGATAGACAGAAAAACAGACAGACAGCGGGAGGAAGGGAGACAGAAAGAAAAGAAGAAAGACACAGGGGCAGGGAGATACACAGAAAGGCAGACAGACAAAGGGAGCCAGGGACACAGACAGACAGAAAGAAAGACAGCGGGAGGGAGAGAGAGACAGAAATAAAGACAGACAGACATATATTCTAGCACCCGTTAATGTAATGGGCTAAAATACTAGTTTCTGTAATAATTGTACATCTTCCCAGCTCAAGCATTCGCCCCGAGAGATTAAGAGTGTTAGCCAATTACAGATTGGATTTATTAAAGTAGTCCAACATGGCCATGTTTCGTCTATTTCACGGGCTGCATCAGGGGATAAAACAGTCAAGGGGACGACAAAGACAAGTCCTTTTTAAATGGTCAGGACACCACATAATGTTTCTGATTATAAACACTGCACAATACTTAAAGTTATTTTTCAATTATATGCGAGTCTACATGTACAATATCCTCTGGTACAGTTTTGAACAAGAAACCTGAACATCAGATTGTAAAGAAAATATCAATGGAATGTTTCGTTAAATGGGATTTCATTTGCACATTCGACTAACAAATTTCTTTGTTATCCCCAACAGGTTGCTTTTCGGGAGAAAATGACCAATATGTGGCAATTCATCGGAAAAAAAGTGGGAATCCTTTATTTGTCTATCGTCATGTGCAGAGTATTGAAAAGAGCGTGGATAGGGGGGGTGAACAGGAACATGAACACCATTTTCATTCCCCTCGCCTAAGAAGGAACAAATTCCACCCTGCCATTATCCTCAAGTCAACGTTTCCAAGATCCGCATACGACCCATCTCTGAATCTGTTGGCTACGAGCAACCAGGATTTAGAAATAGAAAATCTTCCAATTTCTGGGGCTCATAAGATTGCTGTGGTAAGTCCCTTCTATATTTTTCTTGTACAGTATTCCAGCAACTCTGCGTGCTGTTCTTAGTCTTCCGTAAGGGAATAATACCCTACAAGCGTTGAGCTTGAATGGCTGGAAAAACAGAGTGATCTTTATTGGTGTTTATCCTTCAATCTTGGCTATGTTACTACTACTAATAATAACTTTATTTTTGTATAGCGCAATACCATAATCGTTTTAAACGGTTCACAATACGGCCATAGAATTAATTTATAACGCGAAAAAATACGACCATGTTTCCCCATTACTAAAAGACGCTCACTGGCTACCAATCGGCCATAGGATAATGTTCAAAATAATGCTTCTCATTTTCAAAACTTTAGCATCTAACGAACCACAATTTATTTCTAGATCATTAATCCCATACAAAACCCAATGCCCACTTCGATCATCAGACCAAAATCTACTTTCCATACCATCTTTGAAAATTATAGGGACAAGGAGATTAGACATGTTCACAGTGATGGGACCACAATGGTGGAACGCCCTTCCTCAGTACATTAAAATTGAACACGACATCGTAACATTTAAAAAACTTTTAAAAACTTATTTATTTAATGATGCTTTTAACACTTGAAATTTATTTGCTTTAGGGACACCTCTTAAATAGTGCTTTGGTTTTATAACCCCTTACCTTTTGTTTTTACCTTTTTTACCGAACCCAAGATTGTAACTTTTTAATTTCTTTCCTCCCACCTCAAGTATGTACTTTATGTAATTTTATTATTAATATGTTAGTTTCTTTGTTTCTTTACTTGGATTATGTACATCGCCTTGCAATTTTAATAGGCGATTCATCAAATGTTTAATAAACTTGAAACAATAAAGAGAAAACTGACGAACATTGAAGTTACAAATGATGTAAAAAGAAATACAGTGGCATGATTACGAAGATACAAATTTATCAAAAAGATAGATCGTTGCTGATTTCCAGAAAGATTGGTAAGAAGAAGCTTTCAAAATGATTCCACTTAACCAATCGTTCATTTTACCATTCTGAAAAGAAAGAGTCCTATCCAAAAACCTCTTATAAAGACAGCCTTTCAATGAAGGAAAGCTGAACAAATGAGATCTACAAGTATATTTAAAATTTATATACCGTTTAAAACTAAATGGTTTACAAAATTTACATTCACAATATTTAAAATGAACACAATAAAAACAAATACACAGGGCTCCTTTTACTAAACTACGATAGCGGTTTTAGCGCGGTTTTAGCGCTAGATGTTAACGCCAGCATTGAAGTGGCGTTAGTTCTAGCCATGTAGTGCGGGTTTAGTGTGCGCTTAGTAAAAGGAGCCCGTAGTTAAAAAACATATAATATATAAACATAAAAACAATCTTCAAGGATTTACCATAATGTGGATAAAAAGATCACGGATCATAGAAACATAGAACATGACGGCAGAAAAGGGCCACGGCCCATCTAGTCTGCCCACACTAATGGCCCACCCCCTAACTACCTCCATGAAGAGATCCCACATGCCAATCCCATCTTTTCTTAAAATCTGGCACGCTGCTTGCCTCAATTAACCTGTTGTGGAAGATTATTCCAGCGGTCAACTACCCTTTCGGTGAAGAAATATTTTCTAGTGTCGCCATGAAATTTCCCACCCCTGATTTTCAACGGATGCCCTCTTGTTGCCGTGGGTCCTTTAAGGAAAAAGAGACCCTCTTTCACCTCGATACGGCCCGTGCCCTATTTGAACGTATCGATCATGTCTCTCCTCCCTTTGTCAAGAGTACCTAAAAAAAAGCATTTACAAATAGATGAGTCTTTTTAGTAATTTTCTAAAGCTATGAGCCAATTCAAAATGATAGGAAAGATAATTGGGAGCCAAACCAGTTAAAGTTTTAAAACGGATACAAGCAAACTTGAAAAGAATTCTGGCTTCCATCAGTAACCAATGCAATTTTTTATAATAAGGGCTAACATGATCTGAATAATGTTCAAACTTTTAATAGTTCTAGCTGCATGTAATTCCTCATATGAGGAAAGACTAAAACGGTTAGGGCTCCTCAGTTTGGAAAAGAGATGGTTGAGGGGAGATACGATTGAAGTCTACAAAATCCTAAGTGGATCGATTTTTCACTCCGTCAAAAATTACAAAGACTAGGGCACACTCAACGAAGTTACAGGGAAATACTTTTAAAACCAATAGGAAGAAATATTGTTTTCACTCAGAGAATAGTTAAGCTCTGAAACGCATTGCCAGCGGTTGTGGTAAGAGCGGATAGCGTAGCTGGTTTTAAGAAAGGTTTGGACAAGTTCCTGGAGGAAAAGTCCATAGTCTGTTATTGAGAAAGACATGGGGGAAGCCACTGCTTGCCCTGGATCGGTAGCATGGAATGTTGCTACTCCTTTAGATTCTAGAATCTTGTTACTCTTTGGGATTCCGGAATTTTGCTATTCCTTGGGATTCTGTATGGAATTTTGCTACTCTTTGGGATTCTGGAGTCATGCTATTCTTTGGGTTTCTGTATGGAATGTTGCTACTCTTTGGGATTCTGGAATCTTGTTACTCTTTGGGGTTCCGGAATCTTGGTATTCTTTGAGATTCTGTAAGGAATGTTGCTACTCTTTGGGATTCCGGAATCTTGGTATTCTTTGAGATTCTGTAAGGAATGTTGCTACTCTTTGGGATTCTGGAATCTTGTTACTCTTTGGGATTCCGGAATCTTGCTATTCTTTTACATTCTGTTAGGAATGTTGCTACTCTTTGGGTTTTAGCCAGGGTACTAGTGACCTGGATTGGCCACCGTGAGAGCGGGCTACTGGGCATGATGGACCTTTAGTATGACCCAGTAAGGTTGTTCTTATTCTTTTTATTCTTTCTACTCTGTTACATTGTACTCTAACCTATGCATTTATTGGAATTCCCTTCTCACTGTTATGATCTTTTGTTTTGTCTGCCAATCATTTTGATTTACAGTCTAATTGTGGTATATCAAAGGATAATAAACCATATTGTATTGTGCCATTGCCCAGTTCCATCACACACTTTCAAGAAATTTGGGGTCTATTGCCAAATTTTTAAGAAAAGAAAAAGAGCTCGATTAGCCTGCTAGCAGAAAAAAAAACCTCAATGAAAGAAAATGACTTCTTAAAACATCCATCAGCTTAATGAAAAGAGTTTTGGCCTACGAATTTTGTTGGCTTTCTTTTAAGCAAAGAACTGCTATTCCGAGCTGTTTCAAACTCGCTGTGCACTGAATTATCAAACGCAATTACAATGATTTACAGTTTGACTCTTGATTAGGTAGATGTTATGTCATGTCCATTTTCAATCACACTAGACGTGATGTCCATTGTGCCAATTTTTCCATTTCATGTCCTTGGCATCAGCTTTATTATTTAGATGAAGCTTCTTTTGTCACATAAAGAGATGGTTATTCTTATATACTAGCCCTTGGGCACACTATGGCAAGGAGAACATGGCCATAAAATAGGTTTAGAATAGAATCTTCTAAAAAGAATACAGTAATTGGCAAATTCTATAAAGTCGGCCTAAATTTAAGCACCTACATCAGCATGTCTAACTTAATTAATAAGCTTAATCAGTGCTGATAATTAGCACTTAACACCTCATAATTGGCTTTAATTGGACTTAATTGAAAGTTAGGCGCCTACCTCGAAAAACACGATTCTGTACAAAATAGGTGCCTAGTCCACTGCGCCAACCAAAAAGTGGGCATGGTTAGGGGGACTTATCGTGGCCATGTTTTCGAGTTGGGTGTCTCTCTGTAACGGCGCCTAACTTAGGCGCAGGTGTTCAGGTGAAGAAAACCCTGGCGTAAATAGGGCGCACTTGAAGTTAGGAGGCCTAGCAATGCCTAAGCACACTAAGGGCTCCTTTTACAAAGGCGCGGTAGCGGTTTAACGCACGGAATACCGCGCATTGAACCGCCTGCCGCGCTAGTACCTAACGCCTTCATTGACGAGGCATAAGGATTTTAGGCTGCCACGGGGGTTAGCGCGTGATGAAATGTCCACACTAACCCCCATAGCGCGCCTCGATAAAAGGAGCCCTAAGGGATCCTTTTACAAAGGCGCGCTAGGGCCTTAACGCGCGGAATAGCGTGTGCTAATCCGGTGCATGTGGTAAAACCCGTAGCACACCTTCGTAAAAGGAGCCCTAAGTCCTTGTACAAAATTTGCACTAGAGAATGACACGGTGGTGGTTACCCACGGCTAGCCGCGTTTAGCCGCGGGTAACCCACCAAAACAGTGACCAAAAAAAATGGTCACCGCGAGTTTGGGGATGAGGCCATTCACTGCCCCAAGGAGCGGTGAATGGTAGCATGGGGCGGTGAACAAGCGTTCAATCCGGCAGCCCACTCTCTCCCGCCGGCCGGCCATGCATCTCCCTCCCTCCTTTTCCCTTACCTTTTCTTCTTAAAGCTAGCAATTTTCTATAAGGCTACAAGCTGTATTACAGCCGGAGCCTTGAAGTCCCATCGCGTTGCCTGCTGGTAAAATTCTCCTGACGCAACTTCCTGTTTCCGGTTGCATCGGAGGAGACTTCTAGCAGGCAACCCGACGCGACTTCAAGGCTCCGGCTGTAATATAGCTCGTAGCCTTATAGAAATCGCCAGTTTTAAGAAGAAAAGGTAAGGGAAAAGGAGGGAGGGAGGGAAATGCACGGCTGGCCGGCAGGAGGGAGCTGCTGGACCGCGTGAAGGGTGTTGGGGCTGGGGGGGATGGAGAGGAGAAGACGCTGAGGACGGGTCCAGGGCAGTGAAAGAGACAGCGGGGCAGTGAAAGAGACAGCGGGGCGGTGAAGGGGACGGCAGAGACGGGGACGGTGCGGTGAAAGGGACAGCGGGGACGGGGCGGTGCAGAGGATGGTGGTCCAGGGATGGGGCGGTGACGGGGACAGATTTTTTCCCCGTGTCATTCTCTAATTTGCACTCCAAGCAACTATCTACCTTTTTAGATATTTTAAATAATAGTTTACAGAGCCTCAGCTCCACCACTCCACCGCATCAAATAACTTTCATAGCGGTCAGCTTTATGTGATAATATCCTCACTGGCTCATTATTTTCTAAACATTCTATTAACTGGTTTCGTAAAAAGTGCACCGTGCTTCGTGCTACAAAACCCAGATCTTCTCTTAAAGCGCTGAGTGCTTGATCCCTCGATGTTTAATTCATTTCGTTCAAATCATTTCATAGTCATAATTATAGTCATAGTCTGATAAATAAATAAACTTAGGGCTCCTTTTACTAACCTGGCATTAGTTTTTCCGCTTAGCGCGGGGGGGGGCAGCGCGTGCTAAAAACGCTAGCGCAGCTTAGTAAAAGGAGCCCTTTTTAGGAGCAATTTTTTTTTTTTTAGAAGCAATTTTTTCAGATCAATTCATAACCTCATTCATTCATATCAAATTCAAATGAATGCGCAAACTCATGAATTGATCTTTCAAAAAATTGCAACTAAAGCTAACGGCTCCTTTTATCAAGGTCATTTCATCACGAGCTAACCCCCGCGGCAAGCCAAAAACCCTAACGCCTCATCAATGGAGGCGTTAGCGACTAGCGCGGCAGGCGGTTGAACGCGCAGTATTCCTGCTCGTTAACCGCCTACCGCACCTTGATAAAAGGAGCCCTAAGTGTATTTATTTATTTATTTATATATTTATTGGACTATTGAACGAAATGAATTAAATATCTAGGGATTTCATCTTCATGCGTTAGTTTTCTGGGAGGCGCGTGAGGTGGGGGGGGCTCCCTTAACCGTCGTCGGAGCTTTTTGCTACTTCGGGACCCCTATTTACGTTCCTTGTCTCCTAGGGGACGTAGCCTTCTTCTTAATACCCTGGCTTAAGGGTGCTCTCTCCTGGCTAGTTCTGGATCCTGGCATCTCTCTGCTCTGAGATGGGGGGGGGGGGTAAGGGGGTTTTGGTGGGGGACTGTTCTTGGAGGGGATGCCTTGTTTATTTCGGTGCCCTGGAGTCATCAGGGGGGAATTTGGTCTGCGGATTTTCTCCTTCCTGTCCTTGCATTCCTCTCCATTGGGGAGGGGGGGAGAAGGGGGGATGGTGAGTTAGGCGTGCGGGTAAGGGGGAGCTAAGGGGAGGTTGGGGCTTCTGGGTGGGTATAATTGACGCATGTTTTTGTCTTGCTGTACTTGGTTATGCAGATATTGCCTCTGTTTCTTCTGTTCGGGCTCTTGTTGTTTTCTTCCTTTCTGCTGTTTTTTTTCATGTCAATAAAAATTGTTTACAATCTAAATATCGAGGGATCAAGCACTAAGCACTTTAAGAGAAGATCTGGGTTTTGTAGCATGAAGCACGGTGCTGGATTTTTTTTGTGGGTTCCATAAAATGTCCAAACTCGCATTTGGACATCATATCGAAAATGCCCCTCCACATGTGTTAAACTGCTTTAGGAATTCAGAAAGGTATAAGATAAACACATAGGTATCCCTAAATGGAAGGAGAATGAAAGCACAACTGAATTTAGTGGAGCTGAGATGGTAACTCCACTAGTTGGGATTTAAGGCCAGTGCTGGGCAGACATCTATGGTCTGTGCCCTGATTACGGCTAGACACAACTGGATGGCCTGGAGTCAAAAATTGCAGGCATATCTTAGGAAATTGGAAGACTGGGCATCCAAGTGACAGATGAAATTTAACGAGGACAAGTGCAAAGTGATGCATATTGGGAAGAATAACCCAAGTCCCAGTTATCGGATGCTAAGGTCAACCTTAGGGGTTAGCACCCAAGAAAAGGATCTGGGTGTCGTCGTAGACAATACGATGAAACCTTCCACCCAATGTGTGGCGATGGCCAAAAAGCAAACAGGATGCTAGGAATTATTTAAAAAAGAGCAGCATTACTGACATTTTCACATGTGACACGGACAAGAGGTCATAGCCTGAAACTGAGTGGCAGCAGGTTCAGGACAAATGTCAGGAAATTTTCTTTCACACAGCACGTGGTGGATGCTTGGAATGCACTCCCGGAGGAGGTTGTGGAAGAGACTACTGTACTGGGATTCAAGCGCAAGTTGGATGCATACCTTCTTGCATATCATATTGAGGGATACGGTAAATCCGGGTCTCCATAAAGGAGTACCTAAATGGGCCGCCGCGTGTGCGGATCGCCGGACTAGATGGACCTCGGTCTGATCCGGTGAAGGCGTTTCTTATGTTCTTATGTTCTTAGATGGTTAACAAGACTAAGAATGTTATAATGCCCCTGTATCGCTCCATGGTGTGACCTCATCTGGAGCACTGCGTTCAGTTCTGGTCTCCTCCTCTCAAGAAAGATATAGTGGCATTAGAAAAGGTTCAAAGAAGAGTGACCAAGATGATAAAAGGGATGGAACTCTCTTGAGGGGAGATATGATTGAAATCTACAAAAGTCTGAGTGGAGTAGAACGGGTACAAGGGGATTGATTTTTACAAAGACTAGGAGACACTTGACGAAGTTGCAGGGAAATACAGTGGTGCCTCACACAACGAACTTAATTGGTTCCAGGAGCAAGTTTGTTATGTGAAACGTTCGTTATGTGAAACGCGTTTTCCCATAGGAATACATGTAAAAAAAAATAATTCGTTCTGCAGCATAAAATATGCTAAGATGACATAAAAAAGATAAATTTTTTGTTATTATTTTTATTTAGATACATCTAAAAACATACATCTCCCTGTCCTTTTACTTCCACTATCTTCCTATCCCATCTCTATTCCCTTTTGTCCCTCTCCCCATGATCAATCATCTCACCACCTCTCTCTGCCCTCACCCTCAGGGTTCAAGATTGCTTCCACTCTTTTTCCTGTTGTTCTCTCTGCCTGTCACCCTATGATTTAGCATCCCTTCTGCCCTTGTCCAATATTTCCCCTTCTCTCCCTCCCTCTCATCCCCTGCTCCAACATGTGCTTTCAGCGGCCTTCTCCCCCCTTAAGCGTTTTTTCTTCTCCACTCCACCTTTCCTCCCTCCCTGCCTCCACCTTTGTGGCGCTTTTGCACCCGACCGACAACAGAACAGGCCCGGTCGGACAAATCTCCCTGTCCTGTAGCCGCGAATCTAAATTACCTTCTTACAGCAGCTGGATTATTGAAGCTGCTGTAAGAGGTAATTTAGATTCGCGGCTACAGGGCAGGGAGGTTTGTCGGCCGGGCCTGTTGTCGGTCGATCGGGGGACCTGACCAGCTGTGCACATTCTTCGGGGCGGACCGCCCCCTCCCCCCTCTTTCGTTCGCCATTGCCTTCTTCCTACCTGCCCTGCCGCAGCCGCACACAGCCGACCGGAAGTCTTCCTGATGTCAGCGCTGACGTCGGAGGAAGGGAGGGCTTTGCTTAAGCCCTCCCTCCGACGTCAGCGCTGACATCGGGAAGATTTCCGTTCGGCTGTGTGCGGCTGCGACAGGGCAGGTAAGGAGAAGGAGACTACCCTCGCGGCTCGACCAACCCCGCTGCGATCCAACCCCGCAGGAACCCCGGAAGTATGCAGCTCGGGCGACTTCGTTGTGTGAAACGAAGTACGTTATACGGATCACGACATAAAGTTCGTTGTGCGCAGCGTTCGCTGTGCGAGGCGTTCGCTGTGCGAGGCACCACTGTACTTTTAAAACCAATAGGAGGAAATATTTTTTCACCCAGAGAATAGTTAAGCTCTGGAACACTTTGCCAGAGGTTGTGGTAAGAGCGGAGAGCATAGCTGGTTTTAAGAAAGGTTTGGACAATTTCCTGGAGGAAAAGTCTGTTATTGAGAAAGACATGGGGGAAGCCACTGCTTGCCTTGGCTCGGTAGCATGGAATGTTGCTACTCCTTGGGTTTTGGCCAGGTTCTAGGGACCTAGAATGGCCACTGTAAGAACAGGCTACTGGGCTTGATGGACCATTGGTGTGACCCAGTAGTTGGGAGTGTGTCCGGTTCTGGGCAGACTTCTACAGTCTGTGCCCTCCCTGAAAATGACAAGGACAGATTAAGATCAAGAATATAAATGTTACATGCTATGAGTTTATCTTATTGGGCTGACTGAATGGAACGTGCAGGTCTTTATCTGCTGTCATCTTCTGCTGTATGTTACTAACATTACAAGTTTCGACAGCAGTATTTGAACTGGGCTTCCACTTTTTTGCTGGCTTAAGTTAAAATGCTTAGCTGTACAGATGGCAGCTGAAAATGACCGATTATCTGTATAGCTTGGCGGAATTCCCTCACTTTGCCCCGGCTCTGTCTGGATAATGTCTGGGAGGTCTGAAATAATTTTCTGTAGTTCTTTCATATTTAGCGGCAACGGTTAAGCGCATCAGCGCTTTGGAGTTTCTCTGTACCGTACTTCTGTTTACAGATGTCTGGCATGCGTGAACAGAGTTGACTCATTCCTTGAAGTTTATGATAAAAAGGAGTTGTATATCATAAGTCTACTTTTGGCAGGAGGAAGTGACGACTATAGGAAGGCAAGCAAATTCGCATTTCTTGCAACTCTTTCTTTTACTTATTTGAACGTATTCAACTGACAAAAACAACTGCATCATTTGTACTCGTATGTTATCTTTGGTTAAAAAAATGGGAACAGATTACCCCTTATTTTCAAAAACTCCACTCTCTTCAAGTTTGCCTGTTTTAGCTACAAAGCAGTTTTTGGGATGCTACCAGATTACCTTGCTTCTCAGTTTGTTTTGAATTGTTCCAACAAGAGTACTCGTAGAATAAATCTATTTAATTATCCCTCTCTGAAATCATGCCAATAGAAGAAGTTTTTTGACATAATCTTAACATTCCAGGCAGCTAAACTAAATACATGGCTTGGAAAATCTAGACTCGAGGCGACCTCAGAAAATCATTGAAGACTCGTCTGTTTGACAAGTTTTAAATCTTAAATCATGTCACTGTCTTAACGTTTATGAATTCCTACAGCTGTCCATATTCTTAATTATGCCACCGTTTTAACTTTTTTGGATTTTAACTGATCTATTTCATTGATTTTATTGTATTTCAGACTGATTGTTTTATTGTGTATCTTAAAACATTGACTGTATGCATTTTTTTTGTTGTTGTGAACCGCTTCGAACTTCTGGTATATAAGACCTAAAGTATTATTATTCTTCTTCATAAGCTCCCCGACTTGGTTTTGTTGACGTCCTCGACCCTGCTATTGGCATATGACATTTAAAGGACCACTGATCGCATTAATGCCTCCCGGAACCCAATTACAGGTCAAGAGCGCACCGTCATTTAGTGGGAAGGTAGCTTATCTTTTAGCTAAATCAATCATGCCACGGCTTACTGCAAAGGAGCCGGCAATAAATTCAGTCTGGTTCAGCTATACTTAGGACCATCTGTGCAGCAGAGAGGGAGATCATTAAATCAAATAAAAACGATAAAACAGAATTTTTGCATAAAAGGAAAACCTTAGCACAACAATGCCTGCTTAAAGTGGAGTGGTGCCAAAAAACCTTTTTTTTCTTTTGCACATTTATGTACAAAAGCTCTTTGTGGCAACATAACTGAATGAACTTGGCTAATGAGTCATTTGTATAGGGAACCTATGCATATCACTGCACTTGTTTGACTAGGAAAGGAAGGGAGGAAATGTGATGAACTGGAGTACTTGGTTCTCATTGGAAAATACCTAGCAATGTCTCCTCCATATTGTTTCTAGGTAGTGTTACCATACGTCCGGATATGTCTTCGTTTTGATGACATGTCCGGGTTTTGAAAAGCTTCCTCCGAAATAGTGTGAGGCAAGAGCAAGCAGCGGGGGCGAGGCTGTGATGGGCGGGCCTGGGAGGGCGGGTCTAGAGGTTTGGATTTTACAAATGTAAAATCTGGCAACCCTAGTTCTAGGGCAGGGCTCAACAAGCCCAGATGTCAGGTCCCTTTAGGTCAGGGGTGTTCAACCTTTTCCCTGGGCCACATTGGCCGAAAAAAGTGTTTCTGGGGCCACACAAACGTGAAAACGCTGCAGCAAGACAAAGGATGGAGCCGGCAAAATGGTAAACACCTGGGGGCAGCGGAGGAAAACACTGCATCGCCCTCGACCGGGGCTGCACAAAATACTTCACAGGGCCACAGGTTGGACACCCCTGCCTTAGGTGATTAAAATTTGCTTCTGGTGCCTGGGAGTTATGTGACCCTTTTAATAAACAAGGCGTAACTTCTTCCTTAGATTGTGGAGCTCCGTGGGAATCTGAGACTTGGGGGTAATGGTGGACATGACAATGAAGCCGGAGGCACAGTGCGCAGCGGCCGCTAAGAAGGCAAACAGAATGCTAGGCATAATCAAGAAGGGTATTATAACCAGAACGAGAGAAGTTATCCTGCCGTTGTATCGGGCGATGGTGCGTCCGCATCTGGAGTTCTCCGTCTAATATTGGTCGCCATACCTTAAGAAGGACATGGCGTTACTCGAGAGGGTTCAGAGGAGAGTGACGTGTCTGATAAGGGGGATGGAAAACCTTTCATATGCTGAGAGATTGGAGAAACTGAGTCTCTTTTCCCTGTAGAAGAGAAGACTTAGAGGGGATATGATAGAGACTTATAAGATCATGAGGGGCATAGAGAGAGTAGAGAGGGACAGATTCTTCAAACTTTCAAAAAATATAAGACCAAGAGGGCATTTGGAAAAACTGAAAGGGGACAGATTCAAAATGAATGCTAGGAAGTTCTTCTTTACCCAACGTGTGGTGGACACCTGGAATGTACTTCCAGAGGACGTAATAGGGTAGAGTACGATACTGGGGTTCAAGAAAGGATTGGACAATTTCCTGCTGGAAAAGGGGATAGAGGGGTATAGATAGAGGATTACTGCACAGGTCCTGGACTTGTTGGGCCACCGCGTGAGCGGACTTCTGGGCATGATGGACCTCAGGTCTGACCCGGCGGAGGCATTGCTTATGTTCTTATGGCACAGGAAGTCTTGCGCTGGTCTCGTATGACATGAGAACCCTAGGCCAGCATGGGGCGGGGGAGGGTGCAGGATGAGGGAAATAGGGAGGGAGAATAGTGGCTGGGGAGTGGGTTGACTGGCTTGCCAGGGGTAAGGGCTGGAAGGATCATTATATTTATTTCTTTAAAATATTTATAACCTGCAAATCCAACAATGCTAAGCGGGTTCCAAAAGTACATACATAATCAAAAAACAAGACATAGGGCTCCTTTTACAAAGGCGCAGTAGCAGGTTTAACGCGTGTAATACCGCGCTAGCCGCTCCCACCTCCTCTTGAGCAGGCGGTAGTTTTTAGGGCCAGCGTGTGATTAAAGTCGCGCGAGGTAACCCCACTAGCGCAGCTTTGTAAAAGGAGCCCTAATTGGTTTGCAGGGATGGAGATAGGGGCTGGAGGGTGAGTTAAGTGGATTATTGAGATGTGGGGCTGAGGGGTAAGAGCTGCAAATAGGACTAGGAGTGGCTAACTGACTTTCTGGGGGGGGGGGGGGAAGCAAAGAGCAGCTCCAGTCAAAGCAATACAGCAATTTTTTTATATTCCGGGTAAATTCTGATTCTGCCTGTTGGCTGATTTTGGCTTAGGTGACTAAAGGGAATATTCAGCCACTATCCCCAGATATTCCTGAACGGGTGATTTAAATGGGGCACTAGAACTCATGATTTGGTCCGATAATACTTGGACATCACTAGCGCACTATCCTTACTGGGAGTACTGGTGCCAGTCCTAATGCGGGCTCTAACCTGCCAGGAGAGAGAAAGGCTATAGAATAGTTTGTTGCAGTTTTCCGGGTCTCTTCGCGTCTGGTCAGGCAGAACCAATGGCTTTTGTTTTACTAGTTTTGCGTCGCACACTCTAAGTGGAGAAGGATACCATACAAACGGCTGTTTTATACCTTTTATTGCGGTTTACTTTATACCTTAGCAACCTTGGACCTCTGAGGAAGGAGTGTTTTCCGAAACACGGATCGTGTCAGGTCCCTTGGTTTGTTATAAGGTGGTATTTTCAACTGCATAAAATATTTGGTATAATATCTGGTACATAGGAGTCTGCAGTTTAGTTTTTGTTTTTGCTTTGAACCAATGTTTCAGCCATCGTGCTGTGGTTTTCTGCAGGGTACGCTGTGAGGTCTGCGCAGTTTGTCTTTATAGATAGTGGATCCTCGATCCTGATTGGACGGGGATTGAGGTGATTGAGGCAGGGAAGTCCGTTGGTCACAGCACGACGGCTGAAACGTCGATTCTGCCAAAACAGAGGCAGCGAGTCCAAGAAAACTGTAATGACTATGATGCCAGCTGTGGAAGCCTAAGATATATTTGGGGGTAATTTAGAAGTTCAGTGTGCCTAATGCCTGAATGAAAAGAGCGCACATATGAATGGAACGTGGGCGGGGCTCCTGCCTAATCATGTAACTTGCAGAATACTATAAGTTAGGTGCTCAAGTGCCACATGTAGGCGTGTGGAAGCCCAAGATAGCAACAGAATAAGCTTGTGGAGTGGAGGCTTGGCCTAGCGCTTAGAGCAGCTGCCTCAGTACCCTGAGGTTGCGAGTTCAGTTCCCACCGTAGCTCCTTATGACTCTGAGCAAGTCACATAATGCGTCATTGCCCCAAGCACCAAATAAATACCTGTCTAAAATATAGAGACCACTTTGTGTACACCCCACAGAAAAAGGGGTACATCAAGACCCCTTTACTCTTTGTAATATCAGAAAAAGTTCTGTAATGCCATCTTTTTCCACCAGATGTCTCTCTGTTCAAGTTTCCTAACGTCTGAAATAATGACTTGCTGAAGAGGTTTTCCAGCAACTGAGGGTGGTTTGGGGCCCTAGTTAAGAAAATTGGGGGAGAGGGGGGCAGTATAATAATTGGATGCTTAGATGCAGCGTGCTAAACGCTAATTCTAAAACTGTACCCGGGCACCAAGATTCCTTAATGGGACAGTAGTGTAAATCAGCCTCTATGTGCTTGAAACTAGAGCCCGTTGATGTAGGGTTTCCAGATGTCCGGATTTCCCTGGACATGTCTGGGGGTCCAGGCGGCTCTGTCTGGGTTTTGAAAGCTTCTTTGTAATCGCATTGGGCAGAAGGAAATCCGCGCAATGTCATGTTGCACGCACGCTTGCACGTGAGGTCATCACATGGCATCTGCAGATTTCCTCCTGCCCGATGAGAGCAGGCAGTGAGGGGCTTGCCGGGGGCGGGACCGGGGCAGGGATGGGTGGAACTAGGTGGGTCTGAGGGTGGGTCTAGGGCAGGGGTGTCAAAGTCCCTCCTCAAGGGCCGCAATCCAGTCGGGTTTTCAGGATTCCCCAATGAATATGCATTAGATCTATTTGCATGCACTGCTTTCATTGTATGCTAATAGATCTCATGCATGTTCATTGGGGAAATCCTGAAAACCTGACTGGATTGCAGCCTTCGAGGAGGGACTTTGACACCCCTGACCTAGAGCAGGGGTGGGCAACTCCGGTCCTCGAGGGCTGCAATCCAGTCGGGTTTTCAGTATTTCCCCAATGAATATGCATGAGATCTATTTGCATACACTGCTTTCACTGTATGCTAATAGATCTCAAGCACTTGAGCACCTAACATAGGATTCTGTAAATTACATGCATAGGCAGGAGTCCCGCCCATGTTCCGTTCATATGTGCGCTCTTTGCGTTTGTATTACGCACATTGTACTTCTAAATTAGTGCAAATGGATGTTAATGGACACTAATTAGCACCAACTTGGAATTGGGCATATATTTGGGTGGCAGAGGCGTGGAATAGTCTCCCAGTAGAAGTGGTGGAGATAAAGACTGTGTCTAAATTGAAGAAAGTGTGGGACAGGCACATGAGATCTCTTAGGGAGAAGAGGAGATAGCGGACGCTGCGGCTGGGCCATTTGGCCTTTATCTGTCGTCATGTTTCTATAACAATAATGCTCTTATGACCTCACAATGCAGGTGTAAAGAGCCTTAGCCAATAGGGAGAAGGGATGCAAATGTTAAGAGCCTTAGCCAATAGGAAGAGGAGGAGATAGTAGATGCTGCGGCCTTTTTCTGTCGTCATGTTTCTATAACCATAATGCTCTTATGACCTCACAATGCAGGTGTAAAGAGCCTTAGCCTATAGGAAGAGGAGAAGCAAATGTTAAGAGCCTTAGCCAATAGGAAGAGGAGGAGATAGTGGATGCTGTGGCTGGGCCATTTGGCCTTAATCTGTCATCATGTTTCTATAACCATAATGCTCTTATGACCTCACAATGCAGGTGTAAAGAGCCTTAGCCAATAGGGAGAAGGGATGCAGAAGAGAGCAGGTGGAGTGCCGTCGAGTGAAGGAAATCACTCGTGGTATGCTCCGACCGCCTCTTCCTGCACTAAAGTTGGGCCTTGCCAATCAGGAGCTGCGTGTCAAAGCAGCTCCTGATTGGTGAGGCCTGACTTTAGTACAGGAAGAGGCGGTTGGAGCATAGAACGAGTGATTTCCTTCACTCGCCGGCGCTCCGGCTGCCCTCTCCTGCCTCTCCAGATGTCCTCTCCTGGTCGGCGCTTCGTGGTCGGAAAATACCGCGAATGACCGTGACCGTGAACCGCCGACCGCGAATTTCGCGGGGGAGCGCTGTAACTGCTTTACTTTGTAATCCACTTTGAACTTTTTGGGGTAGTGGGTGGAATCTAAATCATAACGTAATGTAATAAACCACGCACAATGGCAAAGTAAGGGTGAGCAGCGCCAGGAGGCGGCAGCGCCCCCTGTCCCTCCCCCGCTGCATGCACACCTCCTTCCCTTTTCCTGTAGTTTCAAGTTTATTTAAAATCTTTGATTTACTCGCATACTCCAATTCCAATGCGATTTACATAAGTTAAGCATTAGGTTAAAATTAAAAAACAAACAAACATAATAATTAATACTAATTACAATAATACATTTAGGGAAATAGGGGCCGACAACAACTGGCTTAAATACAATTCTAAAAAAAAAAAAATAAACAAAAAAGGAAGGTCTAATGACACAAAACGTTGGGGAACAAATACCTGCTTGATTTTATTAGATCGTCTTCCTAGTCTATTGTAACTTCGAATAAATCCATTAAAAGGCGTCCTTAAATAACCAACTCTTTAGGAGACCTTTAACCCTTTCAGGACCAAGGGACATATTTGTCCCATAACTTTAAAATCCTATCAATTTTGATTGGGATAGTCTACAGTTCTAAATTTGATATGTACGGATTCCATAGGATACTGCCTTTATGTAAACAAACTGGTTCCGACATTCATTCATTAGCGTCGTTGCCAGATTGACGAGAAGATTCACTTGCCACACTGTCCATAAGCCAGAAGTGTGATTTTTTAAATAAAAATAATGATATTTCACAAAAAAAATCACTTTTTTGCCATCTGCAAGCCCTTTTTACCATAAAAATGTCATCAAAACCACAAAAATTGGCCTACGATCCTTATGGTCCTGAAAGGGTTAATCTTGCTCAGTCATTTTTCTTCTCTTATATTAAGTGGGAGTGAGTTCCAAATTTGAGGGGCTGTAACAGAAAAGATCATAATTCTCCTAGAATATATAATTTTTAATGAAGGAACTACCAGCAAAGATTTATCTTCCGATCGTAAAGATTTTATGGGGGCATACTTCTTTGGGGTGAGTGGCATGCTCACTGTGGCATCGGCTCGCCCTTTGACGTCGCTTCCTAGGTGCGTGTCCCGGAAGTCGCGTCGGAGAGAGCGTCGATGCCGACGCTGGCAGCAACCTCGCATCGGGGAAGTAAAAAAGGCAAGTGGTACACGCGGAAAGGAGAGGAGCATGGGGGGGAGGGAGGAGGAGGGCGCTATGCCCTTAGGAAGACTATGACTGGGTCGGACCACCCCCCCGAACCTCTTTTACTGTGCCACCGACCACGCAGTACTCGCTGTTTGGATTGTTCCAAATCCAAAGTGAGCTGCTTGATGGGCTACAGATAACATATATTTAAGTGCAGTCCAAGTGCTGAAGTCGCAGGAATGCGTTCCACCTCTTGGAGAAATATTCCCTTCTAGGACTCTCTGTATCGGTACCTAGTGAATATGATGCAGACTTCCTTCCGTAGATGACGGAGTGAAATATTTTGGCTTCGGCCGCCGCTTCTTTCAAGCAGCAATTCTGAAGCCACGCCGCGCCGTGCGACGGTTCGCCGTCTGACTCCAGCACGTAACAATGGCGCCTTAACCAAAAACAAGATGGTCTCCAACGCAAGACATCAACAGCCAACCTTAGCACTCGCTTACGAGACCCATGGAGAACAATTTGGAAGCAGGAAACTGCACCGCAGAGCATCTCAAATCACGTGTAGCACCGAGCAATATTTTAAAACTACTCTAGGCCACGGCCGCCAAGAGCTGATCAGACGATCGCTTGTCACAATCGGCACAGTACAAGACACAGTCGATAATTCATTGATTTATCTGCACGAGAGGACGGTCTTGAATGTCTACAAACAGAAAGGCAGCTATTAGTTCTGTGCTGGAGCTGACGGGGAAGAAGCTGAAGTGAAAACAAAATCGGGCAAGATTTCGTTCAGTCAATTGTTGTTCTTTCGTACTGGCTCAAATCATTGCAGACGCCGCTGTGTCGAGCACTCCCTCCTCTTCTGGCGAGGAGCATCAATCGGTGCTGGAACCGTGGCTGATTTAATCTCTGCACAAATCCAGTAATCTCATGGGTTTTGCAAGGCAAAAGGTTATTTCTTGTCTCGGCCTCTACCTTTTTGCCCTAGTTAGCTATAGAAACACCCAGAGGGTAAATCCATCTGGAAATCGCTGGACCTAAAGTGCCCGCTAAGATGTCGATACTGAAGGTTTTATGCTGCACTGGGAGGGGGGGGGGGGAGGGGAGGGGAGGGGGAAACACAGCACCTCTACAGATAAATATGTACACAGAGGACTTGATTCTATATATAGCGACAATAAAATCAGCGCCGGCTAGAAAGGCGCTTAGCGCAGTTCTTTAAAAGGCATGTACCATATATAGAATTGTGCTTAGCAGCGTACATGTCACTAACCTTTAGGCATGCCTATTTAGGCCAAGAAAAACCAGGCCTAAATACCCACGCCTAAATTACGCGCAGATTGAGTGATATTTTCTATCGGCGTGCTTAACGTTTAGGAACGCCCACAATCCGCTCATGCTCCTCCCTCGGCCCTGCCTCCTTTTAAGACTCGCGCACTACATAGAGAATGACACGGTGACAGAATTTCATCCCCGTCCCCGTGGATAACCGCGGGAAACCATCCCGTGTCATTCTTAAGTATCTCTCTCAACCTCGGTCCTTCCACACCAGCATTCTTCAATGCAAGGCTTGAGGGTCAGTGGCTGGGCCCGTTCATACTCTGTTTCTAATGTGAGTCTAGTATAGGACAATCAAGCCATTGTGACATCACTGATGAAGTTGGCTCTTATTGGTGGAATGAGGCATTATGACATCACAGTATATGCTCTGAATACCAGAGACTGTCAGTTTTTAGTATCTATCTTAGTTTCAGTCCTTCTACACCAGCATTCTTCAATGCGAGACTTGAGGGTCAGTGGCTGGGCCCGTTCATACTCTGATTCTTCCCTGTCTCCTTAAAGAATGACATGGGATCAGAATTTGTCCCCGTCCCCGCGGATAACTGTGGGAAACCATCCAGTGTCATTCTTAAGTATCTCTCTCAACCTCGGTCCTTCCACACCAGCATTCTTCAATGCAAGGCTTGAGGGTCAGTGGCTGGGCCCGTTCATACTCTGTTTCTAATGTGAGTCTGGTATAGGACAATCAAGCCATTGTGACATCACTGATGAAGTTGGCTCTTATTGGTGGAATGAGGCATTATGACATCACAGTATATGCTCTGAATACCAGAGACTGTCAGTTTTTAGTATCTATCTTAGTTTCAGTCCTTCAATCCTTCAATCCCAGCATTCTTCAATGCAAGGCTTGAGGGTCAGTGTTTGGGCCGATTTCTTCCCTCTCTCCTTAAAGAATGACATGGGGGATGGTTTCCCGGGACAGGAACGGTGATGAATTTTGTCATTGTGTCGTTCTCTGTACACTAGGGGCTAGATTCACTAAGCAAACCGATCAGTTTGCGAGCCCTTTGCGACCCGATTTTCCTCCGACCCGATTCACTAACCTGTGTACTGGTCCGATTCTGATCCGTGCATGCAAATGAGGGAAACAAAGTAGGCAGGGACGCGATTCTCTAAACAAAAATCTTGAACACAGACTGGGCTGGCCGATCGACAAGAAGCGACTGCTGGGGGACCAGTCGCTCACCTCCTTTCCGACTGTCCTGCCGGCGCTGCAGCCCTAAACTGCTCTCTGCCTACTCGACTCTCTCTGATCTTTAATCTGATCCTGGGGAACCGTTAGAGCGCAGCCTCTGCCTTCACCCAGCTGGCCCTGTCCATTTGGCTGTTCCGCTTCTGATTTTAATATAAGCAGGGAGAGGGCGGAAATGTTTTGATCATTGAATTCTGGATAGGTGGCTCCCCGGCTCTCCTGCTCTCTGCCGTGACCTGCTCTCTGCCACCCTTCCCTGCAGTGTGAGCCCGTGCTTTTAGCCCGCTTTAAACCCGTGGGTTAAAACCACGAGCTCGCACTGCAGGGAAGGGCGGCAAAGAGCAGGTGAGTCTGGGCCAGTAAAAAAACAACAACAAAAAGACAGCAAACACATGCGCAGACCATCTACAGGTAAAGTAGAGGGGCGGCGCATGCGTCGGATTCGCTACCTAGCGATCCTTGTCGGTGGGTGGGGGCGTGCCTCCGATCGCCCCTATTAGAATATTCTTGTTTGCAGAATCGATCGGCCCTGCCCGGATCGGACATGGATCGGTCACGATCGGGCTGATGCCTAACGAGGTGGGCATGAAACTTCAATTTACTGATTATGTACTGTTTTATTTTCATTTTAAACAATTTTATGTGTGTTTCTTGTAATCTGCCTAGTCATTAGGTGGGTAATAAGGACCATATTCCATAAAGGATGTCTCTATTAGGTGTCGCTAGGCATCCTAATTGCGACCACCTAGCAACACCTAAGTGGAGGCGCCCTTCCACGCCCAAAAGGTAGGTCTGGTTATGGGTGGAGAATCGACATGGTTGTGTTAGGTGTTGTTTGGCGTCCGACATAAACACGGCCAAATTAGGTGAGAGAAAAGCTGGCCTAAGGGAGAGGCGCCTATGTCTAGAACGCCTAGCGATGTCTACGTCTGCTTAGGCGCCGCCTGGTATGATTCTGTAAATGGTGCCTAGCGGATGACAACAGCGTGCGAGCGGTGCTTACAGTTAGAGAATGACACAGGGACAGTTTTTTCCCGGTCCACGCAAGAACTCGATGTCCCCCCATCCCCATGAATTATGTCACTATCCCCGCCCCATTCCTGTAAGCTCTGCTTTGACCATACAAGCCTCGAACACTTATGATTTAAAGTGTTTGAGGCTTGTGAGGATGAGGACGGAGCTTAGGCATTGGTGGGATGAGGCATTATGACATCACAATCTGAGCTCTAGAATGTGGCTGCTTATGATTTGAAAGCGTTTGAGGCTTGTGCGGAAGAGGATGGAGCTTAGGCATTGGTGGGATGAGGCATTATGACATCACAATCTGAGCTCTAGAATGTGGCTGCTTATGATTTGAAAGCGTTTGAGGCTTGTGCGGAAGAGGATGGAGCTTAGGCATTGGTGGGATGAGGCATTATGACATCACAATCTGAGCTCTAGAATGTGGCTGCTTATGAGTTGAAAGCGTTTGAGGCTTGTGCGGAAGAGGATGGAGCTTAGGCATTGGTGGGATGAGGCATTATGACATCACAATCTGAGCTCTAGAATGTGGCTGCTTATGAGTTGAAAGCGTTTGAGGCTTGTGCGGAAGAGGATGGAGCTTAGGCATTGGTGGGATGAGGCATTATGACATCACAATCTGAGCTCTAGAATGTTGCTACTTAGGTTTTTAAATGTTTGAGGCTTGCGCGGATGCAGACGGAGCTTAGGCATTGGTGGGATGAGGCATTATGACATCACATTCTGAGCTCTAGAATGTTGCTACTTAGGATTTTAAAGTGAGGCTTGTGCAGATGAAGACGGAGCTTAGGCATTGGTGGAATGAGGCATTATGACATCACAATCTGAGCTCTAGAATGTTGCTACTAAGGTTTTTGAAGGGTTTGAGGCTTGTGCGGATGAGGACGGAGCTTAGGCATTGGTGGAATGAGGCATTATGACATCATAATCTGAGCTCTAGAATGTTGCTACTTAGGATTTTAAAGGGTTTGAGGCTTGCGCAGATGAGGACGGAGCTTAGGCATTGGTGGAATGAGGCATTATGACATCACAATCTGAGCTCTAGAATGTTGCTACTTATGATTTTCAAGTGTTTGAGGCCTGTGCAGATGAGGACGGAGCTTAGGCACTGGTGGAATGAGGCATTATGACATCACAATCTGAGCTCTAGAATGTTGCTACTTATGATGTTAAAGTGTCTGAGGCTTGTGCAGATGAGGACGGAGCTTAGGCATTAGTGGAATGAGGCATTATGACATCACAATCTGAGCTCTAGAATGTGGCTGCTTATGATTTGAAAGCATTTGAGGCTTGTGCGGAAGAGGATGGAGCTTAGGCATTGGTGGGATGAGGCATTATGACATCACAATCTGAGCTCTAGAATGTTGCTACTTAGGTTTTTAAATGTTTGAGGCTTGCGCGAATGCAGACGGAGCTTAGGCATTGGTGGGATGAGGCATTATGACATCACAGTCTGAGCTCTAGAATGTTGCTACTTAGGATTTTAAAGTGTTTGAGGCTTGTGCAGATGAGGACGGAGCTTGCAGGAATGGGGCAGGGACAGGGAAAGAACTCGCTGGGACAGAACAGAAAAAATTTGGCCCCGTATCATTCTCTACTTACAGTGCAGGGACTGTTTGTAGAATCCGGGCCTAAATGAATAAATGCTACTGTTACTACCGCTCGTAATGTTCATGATAACATAGCAAGCTAAGACCTTGTCATGCAGTGTTCACCTTCCCGTCAGTCTCTAGAGGTTAGCCTTGGCAGACTGTAAGTGCTTTCTCTATAGTAGACCAAGCAGACAGTAAATGTCAGAAGCGATGAATTATTGAAGCAAGGACTGGGAGGCTGGAAAGAGAAAGCGAGCATTCAGTGGAGAGGAGATGTGTTTGGAAGGAGTCAATGTATCGTAATGCATTTGTTTTATCTTGTTACGTAATTAAAAATTAAAACAGGGATGTTGAAACTTTTCCTACTACTATGAATTATTTCTATAGTGCTACCAGTCACAAAGAAGACAGTCCCTGCTCCAAAGAGCTTACAATCTAAACAGACAAGATAGACAAACAGGATGTCATGGATACAGTTAAGGGGGACGGTTAATCAGCTGGCTGGATTGGAGGGCAGAGGGGAGTACAGGACAATCAAGCCATTGTGACATCACTGATGAGGTTGGCTCTTATTGGTGGAATGAGGCATTATGACATCAGAGGTTAAGGATTGAAGGCTGTATCAAAAAGGTGGGTTTTCAGTCAAACCAAAAGGAGGTCCAATTGTGATGGGTGGGGGAGAGGTGTCCCCCCTTCAGAGGATCCTGAGCGGGGGAGGGAGCCCTATCCAGCCCTCTTTGAAGGCAGTTTTAAAAGCCATTTACTTAAGTGAATAGCGATTTGCTTGTGCAGACTGGATGTCTGAAAATCACCTCCTCTCCCCCAAAAGCCTCAACGGCTATTGTTTTAGCTGCATTTGGAGAAGGCCTGCCTAGGGGGGTGTTTAGACTAGGGGTGGGGAGGATAAGTATGCCTGTAGATCCCATTCTCAATCCTCTGTGAGCAGTGGCGTAGTGAGGGGTGCGGTCTTCCTTGGGGCGCTGGGACCCCGCCCCCTTCCCACTCCTCCCCCCCACCACGCCCCTTCCCCGTCCCTCTTTAACTTCAGCATGAGCAGCAACAAACTTGCTGCCCGTGTCAGCTTCGGCGCTTTCTCTGACGTCACTTCGGGGAGGCAGTAATGTCCAAGAGAGCTCCGAAGCCGACGTGGACAGCAAGTTCGTCGCTGCTCATGTCAAAGTTTAAAAAGGTACGAGGAAGGAGCATGGGGGAACGCATGGCAGGGAGGGCGGGGAAGAGGGTGGGAGAGGGGCGCCGGTCACTCTCACGACACCACTGTATGTGAGTTATTGTGCATGAGAAAAAAACGCCTGCACATAACAGCAGGGGCAAATGTCTGAAAGTATTTGGGTGCGTGCAATTTGAAAATTGGTGCAAAGTGAATGAGGAGGATTTGGAAAATTGTCTCCAGGATGTTTAGTGCTCACAGATACTGTCTTTTATCAGTGGTAGAATACACTGATAAAAGACAGCATCTGTGAGCACATAGAAAAAAATGGACTAATGAAAGCGAGCCAACATGGCTTCTGCAAAGGAAGATCGTGCCAAACGAACTTACTACACTTCTGTGAAGGGATAAACAGCCAAATGGACAAAGGGGAACCCATAGACATCGTTTATCTCGACTTCCAAAAAGCCTTTGACAAGGTACCCCATGAGCGGCTACTCGGGAAGCTGTGGAACCACGGGGTGGAAGGGGACGTACACAGATGGGTTAAACACTGGTTGGCAGGCAGGAAGCAAAGGGTTGGAGTGAAGGGCCACTACTCGGACTGGAGGAGGGTCATGAGCGAAGTTCCGTAGGGGTCGGTATTCAGACCACTGCTGTTAAATGTATTTATTAATGACCTAAAAACAGGGACGAAGTGTGAAGTTATAAAATTTGCGGATGACACTAAACTCTGTAGCAGGGTTAGAACCATGGAGGAATGTGAAGACCTACAAAGGGACCTAAACAAACTGGAGGAGTGGGCAAATAAATGGCAGATGAACTTCAATGTAGAGAAATGCAAGGTCATGCATATAGGAAGGAAGAATCCGATTTTCAGCTACCAAATGGGGGGATTAGTACTAGGGGAAAGTAACCTTGAAAAAAGGACTTGGGTGTGTTGGTTGATACAACAATGAAGTCAATGGCGCAATGCGCAGCAGCCTCGAAGAAAGCAAACAGAATGTTGGGTATTATTAAGAAGAGTATTACAACCGGGACGAAGGAAGTCATCATGCCGCTGTAACGTGGGATGGTGCGCCCGCATCTGGAGTACTGTGTCCAATATTGGTCACCGTATCTTAAGAAGGACATGGCGATACTTGAGAAGGTTCAGAGAAGAGCGACAAGAATGATAAAAGGTATGGAAAACCTTTCATACGCAGACAGGTTAGAAAGGCTGGGGCTCTTCTCCCTGGAAAAGCGGAGACTCAGAGGAGACATGATAGAGACTTACAAGATCTTGAAGGGCATAGAGAAGGTGGAGAGGGACAGATTCTTCAGCCTATTGGACACTCAGAGAAATTGAAAGGGGACAGGTTCAGAATCAATGCTAGGAAATTCTTTTTCACTCAGAGGGTGGTGGACACCTGGAATACGCTTCCGGAGGTTGTGATAGGACAGAGTACACTACGGGGTTTCAAAGAAGGATTGAGGGATACAGATAGAGGTAGAGAAAGGATTATGAAAAGGTATAGATATTAGGATAAAGGGGACTGAAGGGTTTTAGGCAAAGGATCACCTTACAGGTCATGGACCTGATGGGCCGCCGCGGGAGCGGACTGCTGGGCGCGATGGACCTCTGGTCTGACCCAGCGGAGGCAACTTCTTATGATGTTCTTATTTGTTTGAGAGTCATGTTAGAAATTCCTGGAAATCGCGTCGAGCAGGAGAGTATCCACGGAGGGGGTGGAGGGTGGGGACTGGGGCAGGGCTAAAGTGGGATTAGGATGGGAGGGGCGTAACGAGGTAGGGATGGGTGAATCTGGGCAGGCCTAGGGGTGGGTCCAGATTTTACTAAAGCAAAATCGGGTAACCCTATCCTTATCCTCCTATCCTTCCTCCTTCCATGGTGGAAATTCAGAGGGGTGGGATCTTTTGGGCCTTGAGCATGCACAAATGCTTACGGCCCTGCACCAAGTGCGATGAACGTTGTGTCGGAAAGCTGAAGTTGGTCTAATGATTGGGTCAGCCCCGGTATCCCCTGCTGTGAGCACCTATAACAGGAAGCGATAGTAATCTTCTTTGTAACATACTGGAACGACTGTATTTGCTACACTGTTACTAAGGAGAGAAACACCACATATTCTCATGAGGACAAAGAACTGGAACGGAGATAAAGGAACAATTGTAAATATATGTTTGCTTATTGTCTCTTCCAAAGTAGCTGCCTCTGCTATTGTTATTGACCTCTTTGCTTGCCAAAACAGACTTAAAATAAATTTGTTGGTTCAGAACGTCGATATAAGAACAATCTGACGTATTGACTGTCTTAAGAGTGCTGCATGTGTGGATCAGCGACGGAGCATTTAGCGCTCTAGACCGTCAGAGCTAGGGTTATCAGACGTCTTTCTGAGGACATGTCCGGGGGTCCAGATGGCTTTTCAAAACCTGGCACTTTGGGTTTTGAAAAGCCTCCTCAATTTACATCGGGCAGACAGGATGTCCGCGCAGGTCACGCCCAACTTCTTTGCGTGATATCCCCGCATGCGTGGACTTCCCCCCTGCCCGATGTGATTTGCAGTCAAGAGTGGGCAGCGGGGAGCGGCGGACAAGAGCAGGCAGTGGGAGGCGGGGCTAGGGTGGGACTGGGGGTGGGATTAGGGCAGGGGTGGGTGGAACCTGGCGGGCCTGGGGGGGGCATGTCTAGGGGGTCTGGGTTTTCCAATTGGAAAATCTGGCAACCCTAGTCGGAGCAGTGTCGGAGCATTTAGTAAAAGATAGGTAAGCCATGCAAGTGCTTGCAAAACGAAACCCTACGCCACCGGAAATTCTGTGTCCTTTTTGCTCTTCTTGCCAGCTCCTTGCATCGCGGTATTTATGGAAAATCTCCATATGTGAAGCTTTCGGCCATCTGCAACCGTAGATTTTTTTAAACCATTACATGTAAATGTAACTGTTATGTTGTCAGAATAAGAAATGGATTGTGGAAAAGTAGAGATTTTACCCCCTGGATTCAGTAAACCGCTTCGAAGCCAGTGTGATGATTTTAGCGGTATATAAACACTGCATTAAATTCAATTCATTTAATTAAATGGTGCCTAGCTCCCTCTTTTACAAAGCCATGCTAGCGGCTGCTGCGTGGCGAAAGCCTTGAGGTCCTTTAAATCCCTATAGGCTTTGGGGCAGGTACTGCAGTGACAGCCGCTAGCTCGGCTTTCTAAAAAAAAAAAAAAAAAAAGTGGGAGGGGTTAAATTTGGGCTTCCAAATTTGCACACAATCCTGAGATTCACGTGCAAATAAATGAGTTTCAAGTTTCAAATTTATTGATTTTTAATATACCGACCATCAACGGGTATCTAGCCGGTTTACAATAATATGCTAAAATAGAGATAAAAGCAATACTTGTAAAAAGTGATGTTTATAGAAGGGAGGGAAGTGTACACTGAAGACATAGACAAGACGAACTTGAAAGTGAGGATTAAAAAGGGGGAAAGGGGTAAAGTTATATTATTAGAGATTAAAAAAAAAAAAGAGTTGAAAGGAAATGGAGGGAAAAAGGATAAAACATTAGGAATGGTATCGCTTCTTAAAAGCGGTTGATGAATTTGAAGATGAGAAGGTTCAAGAGCAGTTAAATGCATCTTGAAATAAGAACGTTTTTTAAATTTGTCTTAAATTTATCGATTAGTTTTTCATGACGAAGTTGAGATGGCAGAGTGTTCCATAAAGTTGAAGCTACTACTGAGAAATTGGATTTCCTGGTACAGAAGAATTCCTTTATAGAGGGGATAGTGAGTAAGTTCTGGTCAGCTGATCTGAGAGTCCGTGAAGGGCGAAAAGGGAGTAGGAGCTTATCGAGAAAAGAGGGTTGATGGGAAAGTTTGATTTTGAAGACCAACATAATGAGCCATTAACAATCAATTATTGAAATTAAGTGTGTTTGGGAAGGGGGAGAGGGGGAATTCATCAAGAGGCGCTAACGGGTTTGGTGCACGCTAAGTGCAAAGATGCCCATCGTAGTCCTATGGATATTGGCAGTTAGCGCGTGCTAAGTTGGTTATCCCCCTTTGATGAATTTCCCCTAATTGGCTCTAATTGAGATTAGCGTGCGGCTGCGTAAGATTCTGTAAGGATTCGCGCCCCAAACCTCTCGTACACAACCCACAGTGGGGGGCCTGGCTCTGGCAGAGCTCAGTGTTAAAGGACTGGGGGGGGGGACAGTGAGCCCAAGTTGCGCGCCAGATTTAATACCAGGTTTCAGGCGCGGTTTATTTATTTGCAGCCCTTCGATGTATCGCATGGGGACCAAATGATAACGTCTATGTGATATAGAACCCAAGAAAAGGAAAGTGAAATGATCAGGAGACGGGGATGGAAGGAGGGAGAGAGGAGAGTAAGGGAATTTAGGAGGTGGGGGGATCAGTGGCATGCTGAGGGTGTGTGGCGCATGGGGGGGGTAGCCCCCCTCCACCCTCTTCCCCGCTCCCTCTGCCTCGCGCACAGGCCCCCTTCCCTTTCCCCCACACCTTTTAAACTTCTCCGGCGTGGGTAGTTGGCACCTTTGACGTCCCTTCCCAGGTGTGGGTCCCGGAAGTAATGTCGGAGAGAGTGCCGATGCTGACGCGGGCAGCAACCTCACGCTGGGGAAGTAAAAATGGTCCGGGGAAGGCAAGGAATGCGCACACGTGGCAAGGAGAGGAGTGGGGAGGAGGGGGTGCCACGCCCTTAGGAGGAATGCACCCAGGGCAGACTGCACCCCCCCCCAGCACCTCCCGTATTTCGCCACTGGATAGGAAGGGAGTAGGAGCCAAATGCATCGTGGAAAAGATGAGTTTTAAGGAGGATTTTGATTTTACCGAAGGAGGGTTGTGGAATTCCAAAGAACAGAACATAAGAATTGCTATACTGGGACAGACAGAAGGTCCATCGAGCCCAGTGTCCTGTTTCCATCAGTGGCCAAACCAGGTCCCAAGAAGCTGGCAGAAACCCAAACAGTAGCTACATTCAATAGCTGAGAATGTGATGTCATAATGCCTCATTCCACCAATGCCTAAGAGCCAGTCTCATCAGTGATGTCACAATGGCTTGACTGTCCTATACTCAGCTAACATAAGAACTGCCATACTGGGACAGACCGAAGGTCCATGAAGCCCAGTGTCCTGTTTCCAACAGTGACTAACCCAGGTCACACGTACCTGGCAGAAACCCAAAGAGTAGCAACATTCTAGAGCTCAGACTGTGATGTCATAATGCCTCATTCCACCAATGCCTAAGAGCCAGTCTCATCAGTGATGTCACAATGGCTTGACTGTCCTATACTCAGCTAACATAAGAATTGCCATACTGGGACAGACCGAAGGTCCATCGAGCCCAGTATCTGTTTCCAACAGTGGGCAACATAGGTCCCAAGTATCTAGGTAGATCCCAAGTAGTAAAACAGATTTTATGCTGCTTATCCTAGGAATAAGAAGTGGATTTGCCCAAGTCCATCTCAATAATGACCTTTGGTCTTCTCTTGTAGAAAAATTACCCAACCCCTTTTTAAACCCTGCTAAGCAGGTGTAAGTCCTCATACCCAAAGTTGGGTGCCGGAATGCATGGTATATGTTATTCTCTTAAGATGGCTCAGCCCGGAGAGCGCATTTTTCCTGGTACCTAATTTTCAGCATCATTTAATGAATCTGCTCCTTTACCTTTATCATAGTTTTAGTTTTACAAAAAAATTTTCTCCCCGAGTTTCTGCCTTAAAATACAAAGCAAGTTGTAAGCACTTGGGTTTGAATGATACAGAAGATGCCCACAACTGCTGTGGTGTTCGCTCTATATATTTTAACTTATATGAAGTTCACAGTCCTCTACTGAAATATTGACTAAGGCTCCCTTTTATCAAGCAGCAGTGTCTCCATTACTTTTCCTACCACTGAGGTAAGGCTTATCTTCCTCTCCGCTGCATCGGTCCTTCTCCAGTCCTGTGGGACCTCACAACTTTCACATTTACTGGTTATCGCTGGTGAAAATGCTGTCCTGAAAGTGAAATAATATACAAGGGGGTACTGAAACGTTCTCAGCCCAACAAGAAGAGAATGACGTGGACAGGGTTCAATCAGTGATCTGTAACAATGTCAAAACAGAGATTTTCGTTTCTGCAAATAATAACCCTCTTTTCCGCTCCAGTGCCAAAATAACGCTCAGAATTTAGGAAGTTGGTTGGGTTGGGCGGAGAAATTTTCACCACTCCCTGGTATGTAATAAAAGTGAGTTAAGTATAGGATAATCAAGCCCTTGTGACATCACTGATGAGGTTGGCTCTTATTGGTGGAATGAGGCATTATGACATCACAATCTGAAACTCTTCACACTATGACAGAGTGCTGAAAAGTTCTCAGCCCAACCAAGAAGAGAATGAAATGGATACGGTTCAATCAACGATCTGAAACAATGTTAAAACATAGAATTTTGCTTCTTCAAATTGGCTCTTAATGAAATAAGATAACCCTCTCTTCGGCTACAGTGGCAAAATAACGCCTTGGAATTTAGGACGCTGGTTGGTTGGGTTGAGAACTTTTCAGCACCCCCTCGTACGAAGCCCTTTGGAAACATAATCACTTTAATGAGATTTCCTTTAATAAGGAGATGAGTCTGAGGAGCAGCTCTGGAGCAGTCGCACTGTGATTAAATTAGGTTATTTCCTTTCCTAAAAGGGCCTGGAAAACCAATTAGTGAGCCATACGCTTGTACTTCTGTTATATGAAAAGATATCATTATATCGCATGATGGAATGAGAGGATAGGCATGAAAACAGGATTTTTACATTCTTTAAAAGCACAAATAAAAGGCCCAAACTGGTGGTTCAGTGGGCCTGGGTCAGGACCTCGGGGGTGGGGGTGGGGGACAAACCCATGCTGCGCCTTTTGACCCTGGGAAAGTCGCTTAATCCCCCCACTCCCCCAGGTTACATTAGATAGATTGTGAGCTTGCCAGGACAGACAGGGGAAAATGCTCGAATACCTGAATCAATTCATTGTAAACTGGTCTGAGCTCTCCTGGGAGAACAGTCTAGAAAATTGACTAAATAAAGCGTGAAAAGTTGTAGCCTCTGATAACTAGAGCTGGTATTGTGACATCATAATGCCTCAGTCCACCAATAAGAGCCAACCTTATCAGTGATGTCACAAAGGCTTGACTGGCTCACTTTTGCTACATTTTGATTTCTAGAGTGGCGCAGTGGTTAAGTTTCAAGTTTTAAGTTTCTTTATTTTTGATATACCGTCTATCAAAATAAGTGTCTACAGCTGAGGTTGTGGGTTCAAACTTATGCTGCTCCTTGTGACCCTGAGCAAGTCACTTAATCTCTCTCCCCCTCCCCCCCCCATTGCCCCAGGTACATTAGATAAATCATAAGCCCTCTGGGCCAAACAGACAAAAACGCTCGAGTACCTGAATAAATTAAAGTAAACCCTTTTGAGCTCCCCTGGGAGAACAGTATAGAAAATGGAATAAATATATAACGTGATGAGTTTCAACCTCTGATAAGCAGAGCTGGTATTGTGACATCATAATGCCTCAGTCCACCAATAAGAGCCAACCTCATCAGTGATGTCACAATGGCTTGACTGGCTCACTTTTGCTACATTTTGATTTTTAGAGTGGCTCAGTGGTTAAAGCTACAACCTCAGCACCCTGAGGTTGTAGGTTCAAATCCCACGCTGCTCCTTGTGACCCTGGGCAAGTCACTTAATCCCCCCATTGCCCCAGGTACATTAGATAAATCATAAGCCCTCTGGGCCAAACAGACAAAAACGCTCGAGTACCTGAATAAATTAAAGTAAACCCTTCTGAGCTCCCCTGGGAGAACAGTATAGAAAATGGAATAAATATATAACGTGATGAGTTTCAACCTCTGATAAGCAGAGCTGGTATTGTGACATCATAATGCCTCAGTCCACCAATAAGAGCCAACCTCATCAGTGATGTCACAATGGCTTGACTGGCTCACTTTTGCTACATTTTGATTTTTAGAGTGGCTCAGTGGTTAAAGCTACAACCTCAGCACCCTGAGGTTGTAGGTTCAAATCCCACGCTGCTCCTTGTGACCCTGGGCAAGTCACTTAATCCCCCCATTGCCCCAGGTACATTAGATAAATCATAAGCCCTCTGGGCCAAACAGACAAAAACGCTCGAGTACCTGAATAAATTAAAGTAAACCCTTCTGAGCTCCCCTGGGAGAACAGTATAGAAAATGGAATAAATATATAACGTGATGAGTTTCAACCTCTGATAAGCAGAGCTGGTATTGTGACATCATAATGCCTCAGTCCACCAATAAGAGCCAACCTCATCAGTGATGTCACAATGGCTTGACTGGTTCACTTTTGCTACATTTTGATTTTTAGAGTGGCTCAGTGGTTAAAGCTACAACCTCAGCACCCTGAGGTTGTAGGTTCAAATCCCACGCTGCTCCTTGTGACCCTGGGCAAGTCACTTAATCCCCCCCCCCCCATTGCCCCAGGTTCATTAGATAGATTATGAGCCCACCAGGATAGATAGGGAAAAATGCTCGAGTGCCTGAATAAATTCATGTAAACCGTTCTGAGCTCCCCGGGGAAAACGGTATAAAAAATTGAATAAATAAATACGGTCATTGGCCAACAATGATACCTAGGGCTGGATTCTGTAAACAGTGCCTACAAACACAGTGCCAGCCTCGTGCCAATCGTGCTTCGGCACTGCGTACAGAATTGCAGCTACTGCATTGGTAACATAGGCCAGAGTTTTAAAGGTGAACATTGCCAGCGCCTAAGCTGGATGGAGAATCCTCTAGCCATGTCTACTTTGACGCTAGGCCACCATGCTTGAGCCACGATCCCGGCACCTATCGTCATGGACACCTCCGGGCGCCTACTTTTTTTTTAACGTGCTTTTAATCATTTTTTTTTAACTGCGCAGTCAGTCACCCCGCTGGTTGAAGTTAGGAGGTGGCAGGGTGCCTAACTGACAGCGCCATTTCGAGAATCCGAGCCCTAGTGGTTTGACGGCTATTGGGGTGATTTTCGAGAGGCAGCCCCTCGTAGAAAATGAAGGCAGCAATTTAAAATGTGCCCTCGTAACAGAATACCCCCAAAACTGGGCCAGTGCTAGTACTCTCAATCGGTGGCATAGTAAGGGTGAGCAGCGTGCCCGCGTCGGTGTCGGCTCGCCCTTTGACGCCGCTTGCTAGGCGCAGGTCCCGGAGGTGGCGTGGGAGAGAGCGCCAATGCCGACATGGGCGGCGACCTCACACCGGTAAATCGCCCCCGGCTCAGGGCCCTGGTTGAAGGACCTTCATGCATGCGAAACTTTGACGTGATGGGGGTCACGCATGTGCGTGACGTCATCAGGTCGATGTCCACCCATTTACGGGTGCCCTCCAGGCGTGGCCCAGGGTTTACTGTGCCGTCAAGTGAAAAGGTTTGCGGGACACTGGTATAACCCAAAAGCCTTGAAAATATAGTGTTATCTTAGCCCTCATTGCTGGAGAGGGGGGGGGGAGGAGACATTTCTTTATATCAGAGGTTCTCAGTGTAGTTCTTAGGACACATCCGGCCAGTCTGGTGTTATATTACATTACATTACAGATTTCTATTCCGCCATTACCTTTCGGTTCAAAGCGGATTACAAAAAGAGTTATGGAAGAAGGGGTTACAACGTTAGATCAGAGAAGGTTTCCAAGAGAGGGAAAAGTAGGATCTGGGGTTAGGGAGGGGATGGTAAGAGGGGGGTTAAGCTTTATCATGGTATTAAGCTTTATTAAGGGATTTCTTGAAGAGTATAGTTTGTATTTCCTTTCTGAACATCTTGTAGTCTGGGGTTGTTGTCAATAGGTTGGAGACTTGGTTGTCTATCTTCGCTGCCTGAGTGGCCAGTAGTCCGTTGTATAGTTTTTTCCGTTTTACTTCTTTGATTGGGGGGTAAGTGAATGGGGGGGGGGGGTGTTTTTCTATGCCTGGTAGAGGTGGCTGGACATACAAATTATCTCTCATGCATATTCATGCATATATGCCTTTGTTCTAGCCCGCCTGGACTATTGCAATGGTCTTGACACCGGTCTACCGGCCAAAGAGCAGAACCGTCTACAAAGAGTCCAAAATTCTGCAGTGCAGCTCCTAAAAAATCCTTGGCCCTGTTGTCCACCTAGTTAATCGCTCCCACGACATGACATCTGACTATGTAGCCAGGAAACTCCCAACATACCACTCTCAGCAGTCCCTCCATTCGCAACGGGAGCTCGGACTTTCCAACCCTCCAGCAAACAGCCTCCACCGGGAGACAGCCTGAAAGCCATCCTATTCCTATAGCATATCTAAATTATGGAATCAACGCCCTCCTGCCATTAGGGCAATTGATAACCTACTGACCTTCCGGAAAGCAGTAAAGACGCTTCTTTTCATGGACCGGATCAATTCTGGCCTCAAACGTCGACAGACCTTGCTTCAGCGTACCTTAGCGCAGAACACCTGCGCCTGCCAGCCGGTTCTTCTCCCGTTCACTGCAGATATATTAATACCCATTCGTGACTCTCTGGTTTGATTTTCTTAGATTCTGCAAAGCATGCGTTTCTAAGTCACATTCTCTATAAGTTGTAAGTTATTGATTCTATAGCTTTGTGTCTTGATCCCGTAGCATGTTATTGAATCTGTAGCGTACGTATCTCTGTTCCTGAAAAAATTGTGTGCTTTATCGCTTATTGCAGTTCGATTTGCAAACTCTGAAGAGCACAGCGACCCCTGTCTTCAGAGGAGGGATTCACGTGCCATTGAAGTCGCATGTAGAGCTCCCGCAATGGAGTCGCAGCCCTACAAAGGTCTTCTTATTGGTGACAGACGATATTTATTTCTCTGTTCTGAAAACTGAGTTGCCGATTTCCGAATATTTCGTAATACAAGTCCATGGCTTTTTCGTAACCAAAGTTTGCTCTGGGTACCTCGTCCTGGCTGGCGTATTTGCTTTTATTTCCATGCTGGAGGTGTCTATTGTATTTGCCGCAGGTACTTCGCTAACGTCGTTGCTGAGATACCGTCAATGTTTGCCTGGGCTGAAATCTGTCTACCTTCCCTGACACGTTTGTACCAGAGTTGATGGCTACCTGCCTCCGCTGTTTACTTACCGGCTTATGGAATTAATCATTTACAATTTGCATCAGCCAATAGGGAGGTCAGAGATGTTCAGCTCAGTGTGCAAAATCGTAGCAGATGGTGAGGGGGCGTAACAGAGAAAGTCAAACTCTCCAAATGGGAATAAAAGAGGATAAATGTGTACTTGTATGTCAGGCAACATTAATAAGCAACTTGTCTTCATATTTCATGATTTTTTTTGAATTGCTTGAGGAGAGCAAGAATTAACTATTCAGTGCCTAGACTTCGGAATTTTTTTTTTCCTTTGAGCATGCGGAGATGCTTTTCAGAAGCAAATCGGTTTTCGCAATAGAACCTTCCAGCTACAAGGTTTTACCAACTAGCCTCACTACTGCAGCCCAGACTGATCCATTCCTAGCGAAATCAGTGAGAATGTGGTGAAATCAGTTAGCTTTGCGGGGTTTAAAAAAGGTTTGGATAATTTCCTAAAAGAGAAGACCATAGGCCGTTATTGAGATGGCTTGGGGAAATCCACTGCTTATTCCTAGGATAAGCAGCATAGAATCTGTTTTGCTACTTGAGATCTAGCTAGGTACTTAGGACCTGGGTTGGCCATTGTTGGAAACGGAATACTGGGCATGATGGACCTTCGATCTGTCCCAGTACGTCAATTCTTATGTTCTTATATGAGCCAGGTATAGGGCAAAGAAGCCATTGTGACATCACTGATGAGGTTGGCTCTTAGGCATTGGTGGAATGAGGCATTATGACATCACAATCTCAACTCTGGAATGTTGCTACTCTTTGGGTTTCTGCCGGGTACTTGGGACCTGGGTTAGCCATTGTTAGAAACAGGATACTGGGCCTGAAGGACCTTCGGTCTGACCCAGTATGGCAATTCGTATGTTCTTATAAGACAAATCCACCAAACAATGGGGCAAAGTCAGGGCTGGATCACTCATCCTAGTAGACATGGAACCAACTGGTAAAGACTTAAACACTGCATAAGAAGTTCGTTTTTTCTTCATTGTAATATCCCTAATGGAATAAGAGATACTATACTGAAGAATTTGTTTGGCCATATATCTTAGATAAAAGAGAATGTCTTAAAGCAAAGAGATCACTGGTCCACTTTCAGATATCAGTCCTGCATGAAGCTTTCGTGGAATAGGCGAGACACTAGAATTTACTATGAGTGTGTAGCTCCAAAATTTTCATGTCATTTTATTTTCCATGTTATTTATGAGAATTTTCATGCCTCCCCTCCCCCCCCACACACGCAATTGGTGAAATGCTCTTAAGTCTTATGAAAGGAATATCGTTCCTAGTGGAACTCTTCCAAAAATGTGCCTACATGCACAATATTGCTTGCACACATGGAAGAATGTGGGGTGTAGGGGTTAGAGCTATAGCCTCAACACCCTGAGGTTGTGGGTTCAAACCCCCACGCTGCTCCCTGTGACCATGGGCAAGTCACTTAATCCTCCACTGCCCCAGGTGCATTAGATAGATTGTGAGTCCACGGGGGCAGACAGAAAAAAATGCTTGAATTACCTATATGTAAACTGCTTTGAGTGTGGTTGTAAAGCTACAAAATGGTGGCATACAAATCTCAATCCCTTTCCCTGATGTCATAATGCTTGGCGGAAACCCAAAGAGTAGCAACATAAGACTTCTTTTAATGTATGCACCAAATTACCGGTGAACTGTATTACACCAAATATATAAATAAATAAATAAAGGCAGCACTTAGCTTATCTAGTTGCTGCTGGTGTGGCAAACAAACGCCTGACCCGTACACCCTATGGCCCGACAGGACCCGTTTCGCCTAGAAAGGCTTCTTCAAGGGTCGTAGTGTCCGGGTGCGAACAGCTTGATCCCCAATTAAACGGCGCCATTTTTTTGATCCGTTTAATTGGGGATCAAGCTGTTCGCACCCGGACACTACGACCCTTGAAGAAGCCTTTCTAGGCGAAACGGGTCCTGTCGGGCCATAGGGTGTACGGGTCAGGCGTTTGTTTGCCACACCAGCAGCAACTAGATAAGCTAAGTGCTGCCTTTATTTATTTATTTATATATTTGGTGTAATACAGTTCACCGGTAATTTGGTGCATACATTAAAAGAAGTCTTATGATTGGACAAATGACAACCCGATGAAAGAAAAACTGCCTATCTGCTATTTGCTGTCTCAATGTGATTATTGAGCAGCGCAGAGATATGATGGGTGTCATATGATCCGAAGCTGGCTGTTGCAGTCAAGATACACACAAGTTCGTTTTTTGTTTCACTAGTTGATAATAGGAACTTGTTACCACCTTATTTGCTAGTAGTAATTTCCTTTAGTGGTATATCAAACTTAAATTTGAAACTGGATACTTTGGCCAGTCCTAGTAGAGCTGCAAGCAAGTCTCTGGAGTAGCCTGGTGGACAGTGAAGTGAACTGCAGAGAAGGGGGCCCAGGCCCATGTGCCACCCTAACTAGTATACTTCTGGTGGAAAGTGTGAGCCCACCAAAACCCCCACTGTATTGCCATACTTCTTTCTTCCTCCCCACTTAAAGTCAATCAATTTGTACCTTTGCTTAATCTTTGTAAACCGCATAGAACTTCACGGTATTGCGGTATATAAGCTGTTATTATTATTATTATTATATAGGCGACACCTGCAGACATTACAAAAACCTGTCTTTCTAGACTACAATTGGTCCAGAATACTGCTGCTAGATTGATTTTCGGGAAGCATAAGTTCGACCATGTGACACCATTGCTTCATAGTCTTCATTGGCTCCCTGTGTATTTCAGAGTCCAGTTCAAATGTGCCTGTGTCATCTTTAAAATTCTTCATGGTATTTTCACTCCCCTAGTTCTTTTATCTTGGAATCTTTATAGATTCTTTTTTGCAAGGGGTGACCAACAATTCAAACTATCCTGTCCTTCTAGCAAAGATATCAGTCAAGATCTTTGGTCAATCTTTGACCTTCAAGTTCCCTCAACTTTGGAACAATCTTCCACTCTTTCTAAGAAGCTCTGTCTCCTTTCCCTTTTTTCATAAGTCTTTGAAAACTATCCTGTTCACTAAGCATTTAGGTAACTAATTCTCTTTGATATCTCCTTCTCTATAGTTCTTATTGCCTAAACTAACTATTGTAAACCGAGATGAGCTTTCCTCGATTGAAGTCTCGGTATACAAAGCCAAGCATTAGATTAGATAAGGGCTATTGGGGTGATAGACAGCTGGGTACATTAGGGTTTGGGGAAGTTTTAGAGGGCTCACCATATAATGTATGGGGGATACAGATGAGATTTGTACCTGGCACACTTAATGTGAAGTTTATAGCAGTGCTCCCACTGCTCTGCCGGCATGTCTGTGCGGCCGATCCATTATGAATGCCAACCTCTCCTACGTGCAAATGGATTGTTTTGGATGTTTTCAATTTGGACAATTTTTTTTTTTTTTTTTACAATAATGAGCCATTTAAAAAAAAAAAAAAAAGACTTCTTGCGGGTTCGAAAATGGACATTTTCTCCGCCTGATTTTTGGCCGTCCAAAGTTAGAGTTAGACGTGCTATCGAAAATGCCCCTCTTAAGTGTACTTAGGTGCTATTATATGTGTGGGTTTTTAAGTGCGCGACCCGACAAATGCACCCCGTCAAATGTGTGTACCGACGAGTGCACGCACGACAATGGCGTGCTGTCAATTTCAGGGTTACACACTCCCCTCTTTTTCACTTGGTATCTAGTGTTAAGGTAAGGTTTAGATGAGGAATATGGTACCCTAACACTAGTGCAATTGACGGCCCGCCATTGTTGTACGCGTACTTGTCGGCATACCATTTAAGTGTTCTTGCGTGTAATTGCATGGGGGAGTGTTCACGTAATAGGGACATTGGCGGATCTTGAGGTTCCGGCTATTTATATATTTGAAGAAGTAGAAACCTGGACGTAGGGCCCCGCCCTGTTCTAGCCCCGCCCACAAAAGCCGCCTCTCTCTTTTTTTTCTGACCTCCAGCCGCAAAGGGAGGGCCTCCAGCACGCGCGGATGTGTATGATGTCATCCACGCATGCTTATTGAAGGCTCTCCAGATGCGGCCAGAGCGCGTAGCTTTCCAATACCCCCAGATAAGCGGCCGGGGTTTGGAAAGTTGGTCTGGGAAATCGGACGGCTCTCTAATAAGGTTTTCCCGGACGTCTGGTAACATAGAAACATAGAAATAGACGGCAGATAAGGGCCACGGCCCATCTAGTCTGCCCACCCCAATGACCCTCCCCTACCTTTCTCTGTGAATAGATCCCACGTGTCGATCCCATTTGGCCTTAAAATCAGGCACGCTGCTGGCCTCAATCACCTGTAGTGGAAGACTATTCCAGCGATCAACCACTCTTTCAGTGAAAAAGAATCACCTCGCAGTTTCCCGCCCCTGATTTTCCACGGATGCCCTCTTGTTGTCGTGGGACCCTTGAAAAAGAAGATATCTTCCTCCGCCTCGATGCGGCCCGTAAGATACTTGAATCGTACCTGGGGCAGTGGTGAGTTAAGTGACTTGCCCAGAGTCACAAGGAGCTACGTCAAACGCTTTATTGAATACTGTTAATGGGGCACCTTGTATTTAGATGCCCAGTTTCACTGGCCACAGAATTAACATGAGTGATGGCGACGAATTGTTGAGTTGGTTTATATACCGCAGGACCATGAAGTTCTATGCCAGGGGTAGGGAACTCTGGTCCTCCAGAGCCGTATTCCAGTCGGGTTTTCAGGATTTTCCCAATGAATATGCATCGAAAGCAGTGCATGCAAATAGATCTCCTGCATATTCATTGGGGAAATCCTGAAAACCCGACTGGAATACGGCTCTGGAGGACCGGAGTTCCCTATCCCTGTTCTATACGGTTTACAATGATTATAAATGTTACAGGTTGAGTAGAATTAACATGGTTAAAATCTATTGATTAACAGCTCTAGAGATCAGTTATTGTGGGAGAGATTGTGCCAACCAGGTTCCTATGTACTTTAAGAACAAATGTGTTTTCAGGTGTCTCCTAAATTCCCCATATGTATTGGCAAGCGTAAGTAGCTGTTTCAGATCGTTGCCCCATAATGCTGCTTGATAAGAGAGAAGATGTTGGTGATGAATTTTGAATTTACATCCTCTAACCGGGGGGGAATCAAGATTAAAGTTTGAGCTTATTTTATGTCTATTGGTTGAAAAGGAGAATAGGTCGGTTATGTATTTGGGGGCTAGTCCGAAGAGTACCTTAAAACAAAAGCAGCCAAATTTAAACCTCACACGTGCCTCCATCGGCAGCCAATGCAGGAGTCGGTAGAAGGGAGTTATATGATCGAACTTCAACCCAAAGATCAGCCTGACTGCTGCATTCTGCACTAGTTGTAATCGCCGCATATACTTCTGGGAAATTGCCAGATAGGCGATGTTGCAGTAATCCAGTTGGCTCAGTATGAGAGATTGGACCAGGATTGTAAATGATGGTGCGTCAAAATATGCTCTAATGGACCGAAGCTTCCAGAGAGTATAGAAACATAGAAACATAGAAGATGACGGCAGAAAAGGGCTACTTCCCATCAAATCTGCCCACTCTGCTTACCCACCCCCTGTCTATGCCCTAATGACCTAATTTCCTTATCTTGACCCTCTTAGGGATCCCACATGGGTATCCCATTTATTCTTAGTCTGGCACGCTGTCTGCCTCGATCACCTGCACTGGAAGCTTGTTCCAATGATCAACCACTCTCTCTGTGAAGAAATACTTTCTGGTGTCGCCATGAAGTTTGAGCGGGTGCCCTCTTGGGGCCTAGGGTCCCTTGAGAACGAAAATATCATCTTCCACTTCGATACGTCCCGTGAGGTACTTAAATGTTTCGATCATGTCTCCCCTCTCCCTATGTTCCTCGAGAGTGTAGAGCTGCAATTTGTTCAGTCTCTCTTCGTACAAGAGACCCTTGAGCCCCGAGATCATCCTGGTGGCCGTCCGCTGAACCGATTCAATTCTGCGCACATCTTTACTGTAATGTGGCCTCCAGAATTGCACACAGTACTCCAGATGAGGTCTCACCATGGCCCTGTACAACGGCATTATGACTTCAGGCTTTCGGCTGACGAAACTTCTATTGATACAACCCAATATCTGCCTTGCCTTAGATGAAGCCTTCTCCACTTGATTGGCAGTTTTCATGTCTGCACTGATGATTACTCCAAATCTCGTTCTGCTGAAGTCCTAGTTAAAGTTTCTCCATTCAAGAAGTATATCCTGCATGGATTTCCGCTTCCGAGGTGCATGACCTTACATTTCTTAGCATTGAAGCCTAGCTGCCAGGTTGAGGACCAACTTTCCAATGTAAGCAGGTCCTGCGCCATATAATTCTGTAAACTGCATTCACTTACTATATTACATAGTTTGGCGTCATCGGCGAATAGTGTTATTTTACCTTGAAGCCCTTGAGTCAGATCCCCTATGAATATGTTGAAAAGGAGTGGACCCAGGACCGAGCCCCCTTTTTAACCAAAGAGTCTACCTGGTCTTTCATGGTTAGGCCCTGGTTCAGCGTTACGCCCAGAACCTTCATAGTGGGTTGAATAGGGTAACTGTCCCCCCAAATTGGTGCCCTAAAAAGTGCTATTCTCTAAGCCACACTTAGGCGCGGCCATTTGTACCCGTGAAAATGTGGCGCCAACCCCATGTGCCTGAATTTAAGCGTGGAGGCCCTGATTCTGTAATTATGCGTGCACTTTAAAGGTGTGCCTCCCTCCGATCTGCCCATTTCCACGTCCCCTTTATCGACTCGCGCATAAAATTTAAGCACGGATCCTGTGCCGAAATGTATGCACATAACTCTTAATTGATTCTAATGAATGCCAATCATTGCTTGTTAAAATGATAATTACCGGCGCTCATTAGCTTCCTGTTAAGTAGATTGCGTGCATAATTTTTGACGCTTTTTAAAAATAGAATTAGGGGGTCAGCGCCTAGATTTTGGGCACCTTATTTTTAGTGCTTTTTATAGAACTGACCCCCCCCCCCCCGACCCCCCAACAGCAAGGAAAAGATCACTGACATTTCTTACATCATTTCCAATGCGTTCACATCGCTAGAGACTACAAATTGATTGCAACACTCCCAGATTAGCCCAAGACATGCAGGGAAAGCTAGCACCATCTGTCTAAACCTGGTTACCTCAAGAGACATCCCGTTCTCTCGGTTTCTTCAAAACATGTTCTACGCCTATCTTCTTCTGCCTCTGTCCTGGAAACTGTCGCTCCCGTCTATGAGAGCCAGAACCTCTCTCCGGATGCAAATTTTGAATACGGGTCCGATCCCCCTGATTGAAAACCTTGGCGGCCGTGCTCAGCAAAGTGGCGACTGCGCATATCATGATGGTAGCAACGCCGTTCGGGTGAGGTGGACGGCACGAGTATGGGCTTATTGCACGTTCATTCAGGATGGTATATCCCAAATCGTATGGAACTTGGGCCAGTTTTGACGGAGCTGTGCAGAGAATGAGCTTTTGTATGGCTTTTCGTTTGAACTACGGTGTGTGATGTGCATTGCAACTTTTCTGCGTCTGCCTGTCATATACCGTAGAATTAAAAGACAAAATATTTTTCTGAAGCCTCATTTATCAGAGAAGCCCAGACTTAGGTAACATTAATGGCCTGTTTTTTCCTGTGTTCCTATGTGATTGACTAAAGTGCTATTTGTAATTAATATTGCACAGAGTGCATAAGCACTGCTGATTTCATCTGCCTCCCCCTGAGGGCTGCCTTGTAAGATCCAGCTCATTAAGACCTGTAAAGCCAATGCATGTTTACCAACCCTAGAAGCAGCTGGAAATGTGAAATCATTAAGTAAAACTGGCAGGGGTGTGTTAGTGTGCGTGAAATGTAGTAGCATTCTAGCAGACAGTAAAGACCAGGTTGGACCATCTGGTCTGCCCAGGAAGGTGGCATGAGTTGTATTTGCTGCTCTGTGCATGGCAGACCTCTCAATGCCCTCATTTATTCTTCATCAACTTGAATTATTTTCTTTAAAAAAAAAAGGTGATTCAACAAATCTAATAAACCATAACCAATATTGCTCACCGACATTGAATAGGATCGGCCCCAGAACTGATCCTTAAGGCACTCCACTCCTTACCTGTCCTCCTTCTGAGTGAACTTCATTTACCCTTGCCCTCTGTTGTCTGTCAGTTCACCACTTTAGGCCCGAAGCCCAGGCATCTCGATTTATTCATACGCTTCCTGTGACGAACAGTAAGAAGAAGGAAAAAAAAAAAGCTTTGCTTAACATCTAAGTGGATCACGTACTTCTCAAGCCCTCCATCTTGGTCTCTGGTCACCCAGTTGAAAAAAGCAATCGATTTTCATTTGGCACAATCTTCCTGTGCTATAACTATGATGTTTGGATCTTTCAGCCCATTAGGGTCCAGAAAGTTCATTATCCTTTTCCTAAAGCAATGTCTTCATTACTTCTCCCACCTCTCTGATGAAGAAGGGCCTTCTCCAAACCTGTGGGACCTGACCTGTTAAATACATCCTGTACAACAGTGTCTCTCAAACTTTCTCGAGCCGGGGGCACACTAAAGGTAGTGGCCACTGCTTGAGGCACCCAGAAGTGCGCGGACGTCACCGTGATGACATCACGCATATGCGTGACCTCATCACGTCAATGTCTGTGCATGTGCAGAGGCCCTGAGATGCCAGTAGGTGGCGCCTGCAGGGAAGAGGGCCCGAGAGAAGGAGAGGCACTGGCCTACAGCAGGGTTTCTCAACTATTTCAAGCGAAGTCCCCCCTGAGTCTAACAAACATCAACTGAGTACCCCAACCACAGACCTCCCTAGGCCCACCCAAGCTCTGCCCCATATCCCGTCCCCTTTATTAATTGTAATGCAATTTTTTCCATTCATTTTTCATATACACACAGCAAATATAAATTCTCAAAACTGACACATTTCAATCACTATATTGAAAATAAAATAATTTTACCTACCGGCTGCTGTAATTAGCTTTAAAGGTGAGACCGGGTGGCCAGGGGGGAAGTCGGAGGACGCTAGAGAGAAGGAGGAAACATGCAGGCCTTCGGCGAATCGGACAACGCTGGCGCCGTACCGCGTAGGGAAGTCGGCTGGCAGGATCAGCTCTTCCTCCTGAGTGTACCGCGACACACTTGGAATCTCAGGTGCACGGCTTGAGATACGCGGCAGTAGATGAATTGCTGGAACCTCTCAGAGCTTTCTCGGCACCCTGAGATGTGGAGGAGATTGTGGTGTAGTGGTAGAGCTGCAGCCTCAACACCCCTGAGGTTGTGGGTTCAAATCCTGTGCTGCTCCATGTGACCCTGGGCAAGTCACTTAACCCTCTCCTACCCTAGGTGCATTAGATAGACTGTGAGCCCACCAGGAGAGGAAAAAATGCTTGAAGCACCTGATTTGAGTTCCTTGTATTTCTAATTTTAAATTTTTTTAAAATATGTAAACAGCATAGATGTTATTACCAATGCGGTATCTATATACAGTGGTACCTTGGTTTACGAGCATAATTCGTTCCAGAAGCATGCTCGTAATCCAAAGTACTCGTATAGCAAAGCAACTTTCCCCATAGGCCATAATGGCAACGCTGACAATTCGTTCCACAACCCAAAAGGTGCCAAGGAACTGGGAAGAAGTGGCGAGGGGTGGGTACCTATCGGGTGCCGGGTGCTGAAGTTTGTAGGTGGCCAACCGCATGCAACCATCGGGATCCTTGTACAGATGCAGGCAGCGCCGCCTCAAGGAGATGCCTCATCCGTCCGCCGGCCAGCCTTCCACGCCAGTTGCCTTCCGCCCCACGCTGGAGAACCCTTGAGCCCTCGCAGCTGAGCGCCGTCCCACATGCGCGCCACGTATATAAACATGCACAACATCGATGATTGACGTGTGTGATCATACGCCATGTGCAGGTGGGACGGCGCTTGGCTGTGTGGGCTCAGAGGCTCTCCAACATGGTGCGGAAGGCACTCGGCGCGGAAGGCTGGCCGGCGGATGGAAGAGGCATCCCCCTGAAGTGGCGCTGCCTACAGCTGTAAGTGCTCGTTTATCGGGGCGGCACTCGGTTTGCGAGACAAAAGTTTGCTGAGAGTTTTGCTCGTCTTGCAAAACACTCGCAAACCGCGTTACTCGCAAACCGAGGTTTGATTGTATATAAAATTGTATGTATGTGTGTGTGTGTGTGTGCTATATTCCAGCATAATTCTGAAACGCATAGCAAGATTTCAACCAAACTTAGTATACATATGACTTACTATCTGGGGAAAAATACTGTGGGGTTGGAAGGGGGTGACATGGAAAAATTCTCAAAAAACTACCAATTTTACCGTCTAATCCATAGTTTTCGGGCTCACTGATATGAATACTCAGCATAACTCTGAAACGCATGGCGAGATCTCAACCAAACTTTGTGTACATATGACTTACTATCTGGGAAAAAATACTGTGGGGTGGGAAGAGGGGGGTTCATAGATAAAACCGCCGAAGACAAAGGCACGCGCCGACAACTGAGCGCAAGACGGAAGCGCGCGCCGCAGAAAAAGTGTTTTTAGGGGCTCCGACGGGGAGGTTTTGTTGGGGAACCCCCCCCCCACTTTACTTAATACAGATCGCGGCGACGTTGTAGGGGGTTTGGGGGATTGTAACCTCCCTCATTATACTGGAAACTTAACTGTTTCCCTGTTTTTTAGGGAAAAGAAGTTTTCAGTAAAATGTGGGGGGTTACAACCCCCCACAATGCCCCCACAATGCGGCGCGATCTGTATAAAATAAAGTGGGGGGGTTCTCCCCCACACCCCCCGTCGGAGCCCTTTAAAACAGTCATTTTCTTCGGCACGCGCCTCCGCGTTGCGCTCAGTTGTCTGCGCAAGCCTTTGTCCCGGCGCGCTTTTGACCTGACACCGGAAGGGGGTGACATGGAAAAATTATTTAAAAATTACCAATTTTACCGTCTAATCCATAGTTTTCGGGCTCGCTGAGATAAATACTCAGCATAACTCTGAAACGCATGGAGAGATTTCAACCAAACTTGGTCTACATACCACTTACTATCTGGAAAAAAAATACTGTGGGGTGGGAAGGGGTGACATGTAATTGACATGTAAAAATAACAAGATATTAGTGTCTAATCCAGTGGTCTCAAACTCGCGGCCCGGGGGCCAAATGCGGCCCGATAGGTACTATTTTGAGGCTCTCGGTATGTTTATCATAATCACAAAAAGTAAAAT